>NC_053491.1:21376446-21740196 GCF_905171775.1 Rana temporaria | reverse complement strand
TCTCTAAATAAGGAACGGATGTAAGTTTTCTACGCGCTCTCTAAAGTACGGCGGAATTTGTTGCCGCCACATAAATGAATAACAAAAATAAAGAGTAAAATGCTTACTGCAGTCTGCTGTTACTTCTCTTAGTTTCTTTATTAAACTGTCAATTCTGAATGAAAGAAAATAACAGTCTCTACAATTTTTTAGAAGTTAAATAATAATAATTTTGTGTTTATGCCCAGAAGTCACATAAGCGCATAAAAAACAAATAAAAGGATGTTTTAAAAAATTCAGTCGTAGTGTATAATTAATGGCATAGCATTTCCTACACACTGTATGAGATTTTTTTTTTTTAGAACAGCTTGCATGGTATAAGGCAGAGATATAGATAAAAATGGCAGTGCCAATTTTCAGAAGCTGGGCATCAACGTACTGACATTTGTAAATTGGCTTGCATAGCACTGTTAGTGGATGGGATGAATGAAGTGGCCATAAGGGACCATCTGTGTATATGTGCGTAGTTCTCAACACTCCCACCGCTATTGTTCCCCCACACACTGCAGACATGGTGTTGAAAATCCAGATTGAGAAAATTGTAAATATAGCGCTGGACCTGTAGAGTTATCTCACTGGTATTGCTATCTTTAAGTATTGACAGGGCTTTTTTTTTTATCAAGGAATTGGTGCAGGAACTTCCGCCTTCTAAATCACTCCTTATCTTTGCCCCCTACCCACCTCTGAGCACCATCCCTTTGTTCCACCTCCTACCCACCTCTGAACACCATCCCTTGGTTCCACCCCCTACCCACCTCTGAGCACCATCACTTGGTTCCACCCCCTACCCACTTCTGAGCACCATCTCTTGGTTCCACCCCCTACCCACTTCTGAGCACCATCTCTTGGTTCCACCCCCTCCCCACTCCTGAGCACCATCCCTTGGTTCCACCCCCTACCCACTTCTGAGCACCATCCCTTGTTTCCACCCCCTACCCACCTCTGAGCACCATCCCTTGGTTCCACCCCTACCCACTTCTGAGCACCATCCCTTGGTTCCACCCCCTACCCACCTCTGAGCACCATCCCTTGGTTCCACCCCCTACCCACTTCTGAGCACCATCCCTTGTTTCCACCCCCTACCCACCTCTGAGCACCATCCCTTGGTTCCACCACCTACCCACTTCTGAGCACCATCCCTTGGTTCCACCCCCTACCCACTTCTGAGCACCATCCCTTGGTTCCACCCCCTACCCACCTCTGAGCACCATCGCTTGGTTCCACACCCTACCCACTTCTGAGCACCATCCCTTGTTTCCACCCCCTACCCACCTCTGAGCACCATCCCTTGGTTCCACCACCTACCCACCTCTGAGCACCATTCCTTGGTTCCACCCCCTACCCACCTCTGAGCACCATCCCTTGGTTCCACCCCCTACCCACCTCTGAGCACCATCCCTTGGTTCCACCCCCTACCCACTTCTGAGCACCATCTCTTGGTTCCACCCCCTACCCACTTCTGAGCACCATCCCTTGGTTCCACCCCTTCCCACCTTCCAGTACCGGACCTTTTTGAGAGTACAGAACCAAATATAATTTTGTGGTGCTAAATAATTTGTATGGGATTTGTTAATGATAACAAGAAAAGTAGTGAAATGTGATCCTCTGCAGCCAGCAGAAATAGCCCCCCCCAGCAGTAATAAATACCAACCAGCAAAGCTAGACCCACCCCAGCAACAATAGATCCCCTGCACAACATTATACCCCCCCCGAGCAACAATGAACTGCTCGTTACAAAATACCACATCCGGCAACAATAGATCCACCCCTGCAACAATAGACTCCCAGCAGTAATAGATACCAATCAGCAACACTAGACCCACCCCAACAACGATAGATCCACTACACAATAGTATACCACCCACAGCAACAATGAACTGCCCATTACAAAATACCACCCCAGCAACTAAAGATTCACCCCGGCAACAAATGATTCACCCCTGCAACAATAGACCCCCCCAGCAGTAATAGATACCAACCAGCAACACTAGACCCACCCCAACAACAATAGATCCCCTACACAATATTATACCACCCCCCAGCAACAATGAATCACCCGTTACAAAATACCACCCGGCAACAAAAGATCCAACCCTGCATCAATAGACCCCCAGCAATATTAAGAAATTTCTCAGCAGCCAGCAACCATAGACCCTCCTGCAGCCAGCATCAATAGACCTCTCTCTCAAAAATTGCCCCCCCAGCAACAATAGACCCCCAGAATACCCCGGTACCCCTTGCCATTACATACATTCAGTGCTTGAGGTGCCAGAACATGCGTTCCCACACATTCCTGCTGAAAAAAAGCAGTATTGATGTTGCTGTAAATTATCTGGACAGGCAGCTTCTACACCTCAAAGGGTTTCCATGGTCTCATTGGCTTGTAGTGTAATGTAACAAAAATGGAAATTGAAGCACCACACCACTGCTAAGAGATCCAGATACAACTTTAGTCCAATAAAAGTCAAAGGATCAATCCAAAAACTAGCCAATATGTGGCTACTTTTTAGATTGTCCCCTGGCTTTTATTAGACTAAAGTTGTATCTGAATGTCCAGATTGGCCAGTTTTCCTATCAGCAAAGATTGATAAATCCAGTGCAAATGAAGTCTTATGCTTGTAAGCATAAAATAAATGTCCAAAATTAGGGATGAGCTGAACACCCCCCGGTTCGGTTCGCACCAGAACAGGCAAAACATTTGTTCGAACACGTTAACAACATTAAATGGGTCACGAACATAAAAAATCAAAAGTGATAATTTTAAAGATTAATATGCAAGTTATTGTCAAAAAAGTGTTTGGGGACCCGGGTCCTACCCCAGGGGACATGTATCAATGCAAAAGAAAGTTTTAAAAACGGCTGGTTTTTCGGGAGCAGTGATTTTAACCAGTTAGCAACCGCCCTATAGACGAAATACGTCTACAAGGCGGTTGCTTAACTCTGGGAGGGCGTCAATGTACGTCCTCCCAGAGTCGCGCTCCCGCGCGCCCTGTGGGGCGCGCACACGGGAGTCTCCGTGACCGCCGGGTCCTCTGGACCCGGCTGATCACGGATCACGGTAAATCGCCGCTGATAGCGGCGATTTACCATGTGATCGCTCCATCCAATGACGGAGCGATCACTAGTAAACAAACCGGCGTCATGTGATGACGCCGGTTCCTCCCTCTCCTCTCTGTACTGAACGGTACAGTGTGAGAGAGGAGAGGGGAGAGAGCGGAAGCAGCAGCAGCTGCTGCTGCTGCTGCGGGCTGGATCTGTGACACATGTAGTCACAGATCCAGCCATCGATCCCTCCCTGTGCAATACTCTGCAGTACCAGCCACACTCTGCAATGCCCCCACACTCTGCAATGCCCCCACACTGTGCAATACCCCCACACTGTGCAATACCCCAAAATTCTCTGCAATGCCCCCACACTCTGCAATGCCCCCACACTGTGCAATACCCCAAAATACTCTGCAATACCCCAAAATACTCTGCAATGCCCGCAATACTCCGCAATGCCCCGCAATACTCCGCAATGCCCCACAATACCCCACAATACTCTGCAATACCCCACAATACCCCGCAATACTCCGCAATACCCCGCAATACCCCGCAATACTCTTCAATACTCCGCAATACCCCGCAATACTCCGCAATACCCTGCAATACTCCGCAATACCCTGCAATACCCCACAATACTCCGTAATACCCCACAATACTCCGCAATACCCCACAATACTCTACAATACCCCACAATACTCCGCAATACCCCACAATACTCCGCAATACCCCACAATACTCCGCAATACCCTGCAACGTCGTCTATGGGGATTTTTAAGTAGCGAAGTTTGGCGCCATTCCACGAGCGTGTGCAATTTTGAAGGGTGACATGTTGGGTATCTATTTACTCGGCGTAACTTCATCTTTCACATTTATGCAAAAGAATGAAGAAAAAATACTAAATTTGCCAAATTTTATAACAGAAACAAAGACATTTTTTTTTACAGAATTTTCAGTCTTTTTTCTTTTATAGCGCAAAAAATAAAAATTCCAACGGTGATTAAATACCACCAAAAGAAAGCTCTATTTGTGTGAAAAAAAGGATGAAAATTTCATTTGGGTACAGTGTTGTATGACTGAGTAATTGTCATTCAAATTGTGAGAGCACCGAAAGCTGAAAATTGGTCTGGTTATTAAGGGGGTTTACGTGCCTAGTGGTCAAGTGGTTAATAATTCTTAAAGTGAAACAATAAAAGTGAAATATACCTTTAAATTCTGTACCTGGGGGGTGTGTATAGTATGCCTGTAAGGTAGCACTTGTTTCCCGTGCTTAGAACTGTCTCTGCACAAAGTTTTATTTCTAAAGGAAAAAAAAAGTAATTTAAAACTACTCGCGGCTACTAATGAATTGTTGGTGCTGGCAATACAGATCAAAGTCATTGAAAAACAACGTCAGGGGTTCCCCCCCAGTCCATTAATAGGCCCTTTGGGTCTGGTATGAATATTAAGGGGAACCCCAAACCAAAAAAAAAGCGTGGGGTCCCCCCCCAAATTACATATCAGACCCTTCAGGTCTGATATGGATTTTAAGGAGAACCCTGCAACATAATAAAAAAAATGGCGTGGGGTTCCCCCAAAAATCCATACCAGACCCTTATCCCAGCACGCAACCTGGCAGGCCGCAGGAAAAGAGGGGGGTGAGAGAGCACCCTCCCCTCCTGAACTGTTCCAGGCCACATGCCCTCAACATGGGGAGGATGTCCCTATGTTTATGGGGATGAGGACCTCATCCACACAACCCTTGCCCGGTGGTTGTGGGGGTCTGCGGGGGGGCTTATTGAAATCTGGAAGCCCCCTTTAACAAAGGGGAACTCCAGATCCCGCCCCCCCCCCCATGTGAATTGGTACATTGTACTCCTACCATTTCACAAAGAAAGTGTAAAAATAAAAAATAAAACACACAGACACAGCTGGAAAAGTCCTTTATTAAAAATAATTTTTTTTTAAATGTATTCCAGCGATGTAATCCCGTCTTTCGATGTCCAACGATGATCCATTCTCCAGCGACGCTGCAGTCTCCACTCATTCTCCAGCGAGGAACGAAACCTCTATGATGTATTAAAGGAGGCGGGGTTACCCGCCCACGTCATTGGGTAACCCCCGGCTTGAAGCTGCACTCTGCATCACACTACTACCTTACACAGATTCATCATTGGATCTCACCTCCTTATCCAGCCATGTGCTCAAGCTTTGTGCTCCCTCCCACAGTTTGCGATCAGCATTGCCATTGGAAGTTCCCTCCTTCTTCACCTCCCATTTTCGGCACTACTCCCCACGCCTCCGTTTCACAGGAGCCGGAACTACAGAGGAGGCATCAGGTATCAATGCACACCTACAGTATTGACTACATTGGGCAGTATTCATCCAAATTGATACATGTTGATTTGTGGCAGAACCCCTGGGGACCACCAAATTTTTCTCTTGGATCATCTGTGGTCCACGGACCACTGACTGGCGACTTCTGCCCTACACCCCTCCTTCCCCCCAGTCCCCATTGCACCAGAAATATGTAGAAGAAAAGATATTGGCCTAAACTGATGAAGAAATATGTTTTTCCCCAAAAATTTGGGGGATATTTATTTTAGCAAAAAGTGAAAAAATATATATATATATTTTTTTTTAATCGGGGCTCTTTTTTTGTTTATAGCGCAAAAAATAAAATCTGCAAATACCACTAAAAGAAAGCTCTATTTGTGGGGAAAAAAGGACGCACATTTTGCTTGGGTACAGCATCGCACGACCGCGCAATTGTCAGTTAAAGCGACGCAGTGCCAAATGGTAAAAAGTGCTCTGGTCAGGAAGAAGCTAAAATCTTCCGGGGCTGAAGTGGTTAATGTTTTATCCAAGCTGCTTTAAATATACAATGGGAAGCATTTTGTTGTATCTGTAGTGTAAAGCCTCGTACACACGACCGAGGAACTCGACGGGCGAAACACATTGTTTTCCTCGTCGAGTTCCTTGTTAGGCTGTCGAGGAACTCGACAAGGCAAGTTTCTCCATTCCCGTCGAGGAAAAAGAAGACATGCTCTCTTTTTGGCTCGACGGGATCCTCGACAGTTTCCTCGTCGAAAAATGTACACACGACCGGTTTCCTCGGCAAAAAAAAAAATCCCAGCAAGTTTCTTGCTGGTTTTTGCCGAGAAACTCGGTTGTGTGTACGAGGCCTAATGTGCAGTTTTTTGCCAAGTGCACACAAAAACCTGCTGGCCCTGCCAAAAACCCAGGGAGCTTCTCATTTCTTGCGCACTCTGCCGCACGGCTCGACCAAGTGTAAATGACCTCAAAATGCTGTTGTACCTATCATGTTTTTCTTTTTCTTCTCAATACCTTTTGGGCCAGATTTACGAAAAATTATGGCGGCGTAACGTATGTCCTTCATCGTAAGTGCTTGATTCACAAAGCACTTGCGTGTAAACTTGCGGCGGCGTAGCGTAAAGCCGTCCGGCGCAAGCCTGCCTAATTCAAATGGGGCGGGGACCATTTAAATTAGGCGCGTTCCCGCTCCGGACGTACTGCGCATCCTCCATTTTGAAATTTCCCGCCGTGCTTTGCGCGAAATGACGTCGCCCCGACGTAATCTTTTGAACGGCGACGTGCGTAACGTACGTTCGCATTCCCGGACGACTTACGAAAAAAAAAAAAATTGAAATTCGACGTGGGAACGACGGCCATACTTTAAAATGGGCTGTCTATTGTTACACCACCTAAATAGCAGCCGTAACTTTGCGACGCGAAAAGCCGACTAGCGACGACGTAAGAGAATGCGACGAACACGCGTACCTTCGTGGATCGCCGAAAACAGCTAATTAGCATACCCGACGCGGAAAACGACGCGATCTCCAGCGGCCGCCGAAGTATTGCATCCTAAGATCCGAAGGCGTACGAAGCCGTACGCCTGTCGGATCTTAGCCAAATGCGTTGTATCTTTGTTTGTGATACTCCGGCGTACTTATTCTGTGAATCTGGCCCCTTTTTTTTTTACCAGGTTTAGCTTATTTATTGTGCATTTTATTGCACATCCTTTTATGCAGCTTTACTTTTACATTTATTTTTTATTGAATCTTAGCACATCGTGTTTTTGTCTCAAGTGACTAAATAATGGTAATGGAACGTCTCCTTATCATATATGAGTATGTCATTCTCTATAGTACTCCATCAACTGTGCTGTATTGTAACAGTATTCATTGTTCTCTTTACTTTTCACTAGACCAAGCTTTTCTTTTCTTGGACTTGACATATGATTTCTTTAATATTCTCTTTATTGGTCTAAAAAAAGGCTCTAGAAAAAAACGATGTTTTTTTCAACTTCATCATTAAAACGGTCTTGCCTACACGCTCTAGCAAAGCGTGGTGACGTGCAACACGTACGAAGGCACTATAAAGGGGAAGTTCCATGCGGATGACGCCACCCTTTGGGCTGCTTTAGCTGATTTTGTGTTAGTAAAAGACGATTTGTGCTTTTCTGTCTGTTACAGCGTGATGAATGTGCTTACTCCATTACGAACGCTAGTTTTACCAGAACGAGCGCTCCCGTCTCATAACTTGCTTCTGAGCATACGCGGGTTTTTCACGTCGTTAAAGCCCACACATGATAATTTTTTACAACTCGAAAAACGACAATGTTTAAAACATTGTAAAAAAATAGAGCATGTTCAAATATTTTTTTTGCCCGTTTTTCAGAACCCGAAAAATGCTCTGAAGCCCACACACGATCGTTTTAAATGAAATTTAAAAAAAAAGTTTTTTACAACCCAAAAAATGATCGTGTGTACGTGGCATATGATTCTATTGAGTCATAACTTGATCTATTGAGTATTCCACTGCTGCAACAAATAAAAGTGAGTAGCGTTCTTTCAGTTCGATTTTTTCTTTTCATTTATATTACAAACAGTGAAAAAGGAACAGCAAGAGTCTAATAGCTAGATTCAGGTAGAGTTAGGCCGGCGTATCAGTAGATACGCCGACCTAACTCAGAATCTGCGCCGACCTATGTTTAAGTGTATTCTCAAACAGAGATACACTTAAACATATCTAAGATACGACGGCTTGCGCCGTCCTATCTTAGGTTGCAATATTGAGGCTGGCCGCTAGGTGGCGCTTCCATTGCGGTCGGCGTAGAATATGTAAATTAGTAGATACGCCGATTCACGAACGTACGCCTGGCCGACGCAGTACATTTACGCCGTTTACGTAAGAGATAGGCCGCCTAAAGTTAAAGCTGCCCCCTAGGTGGCGTAGCCAATGTTAAAGTATGGCCGCCGTTCCCGCTTCGAAATTCGAAAATTTTACGTAGTTTGCGTAAGTCGTCCGTGAATAGGGATACGTCCACGTCAAAATCAATAGGCCCGTGCGGCGGACTTAGCCGCAATGCCCACTGGGAAATGTAGGCGCCCGGCGCATGCGCAGTTGTAAAAAAAAACGTCAATCACGTTGGGTCAAGCCTCATTACCATAAAACACGCCCCCTCAGACTAATTTGAATTAGGCGCCTTTACGCCCGCCCGCTTTAGGCTATGCCGCCGTAACTTAGCAGGCAAGTACTTTGAGAATCAAGTACTTGCCTCGCTAACTTACGGCGGCGTAGCCTAAACA
Organism: Rana temporaria; assembly: GCF_905171775.1. NCBI lineage: Eukaryota > Metazoa > Chordata > Amphibia > Anura > Ranidae > Rana > Rana temporaria. The sequence goes on along the minus strand of NC_053491.1, from coordinate 21,731,521 downwards.
CGCTAAGCTAAGCCGCCGCAAAGTTGCGGCAATCTCTCTAAATCTACCTATAAGATGGAGTATTGAAAAACAGTAAGTAAGGCATGAAGCCTAAGTGTGTGATTCACCTTTTAGGAGATGAATATTCGTTTTTTTTGTAATTTATTTAAAATCAATTACACATTGGGTAAATTTTGCACCAGTGGCGGCCGCTCATGCGTGGCCGGATCAGGTTATCTGCCGCTCGCTGAGCGGCTGAACCAGGTGCCGGTCCAGGCATGTGGGCGGATCCGGACCCCAGTGTCGTGATCTTGCCTGACCCTGGACCAAGCTCAGTGATGACAGCAGACGTCAACCTGCTGTCTGCTGAAAACGGGAGAAGTACAGGAGAAGTACAGCCAAACAAGCTTCAGCTCTACTTCTCCTTTTATCAGGGAAATAGACTTGCGTGCGCAGTAAATAGGTGCATGCACTTGCGCAATGGCGCACGCCCGGCGTGATGATTGCCCGGCCTATTTAAACCCGCTGCTGACACTGGCGCATCGCTGGTGTATCTTCAGCTCGTCCTGCATTCCTGAGTTCCGTGTATCTGCTGTTTCTGATCTGTGTACCGACCCGGCTTGCCCTGACCTGATCCTTCTGACCTTCTGGCTTGATCCTTGGCTTGCACCTAACTTCTCTCCGCCTGCTTCCTGCATCCGATCCTGGCCTGGCTACTAGACTCGTTTATTGTGCTCCCTTCACAATGCCCACAAGCAAAATGGAAAATGCCAGCATTGGTTTTTTAAAAGTATAACTTGTAAACAAAAACGGACGGGGGACCAAACAAGTGAGTACTCAGTTGTGATCTTAAACCCCATTGAATGCACAAAAAAAAAAAAAAAACGATGGACCGCGGAACCTCCGCTTTGAGTGAGTGAGTGAGAAACTTATATACTGTAGCGCAACACATGCGAACTGAATCGCCTCTGGGCGCTTAGTATCCTTTCCCTACTGTACTTTTGCCCTCAGAAAAGATGGGTTTTGAGTTTTTTTCTGAAGGCCAGGTGATTCACCTCCAGTCGGATGCTGGTTGGTAGGGCGTTCCATAGTCTAGGTCCTTGGATTCCAAATCTTCGTTCTCCTTTGGACTTGTATCTGACTTTGGGTATCTGGAGTAGATTTTGGTTGGTGGATCGCAGAACGCGATTGGGGTTGTGACATTTTAATTTTTCGCATAGATATTGGGGGGCATTTCCTTGAACACACTTATGTGTCAGACAGAGTGACTTAAAATTGATTCTGTCTTTTACTGGCAACCAATGAAGGGATGTCAAGTAAAAGGGATCTTTAAGTATGAAAAAAGAGCGAAACCTGTATTTTATAAAAAAATTGGGCAATTGTTAACACACATTTCTTTAGCAAACAAATTGTTACCCAGTTTAGATCGAGTTACTCTAGTTAAAGAGGGGGTTCACCCTAAAAAAAAAAAAAATTCTAGCATTAAATCAAGCATAGTAGCGCGGGCTACAGTATGCCTTTATTTAATTTTTTGGCCCCGTACTCACAGTTTAATCCCGTAGTGAAGTTTCAGACTCCACTCGGGGAATGGGCGTTCCGATGCATAGGGAAGATGTTTGACGGCCGGCTATGGCGCGTCACGCTTCTCTGGAAATAGCAGAAATAGGACTTGGCTCTTCGCGGCGCCTGCGCCTAGTCTGTGCGCAGGCGCCGTATAGCACCGTGAAGAGCCGAGACCTACTCCGGCTATTTTCGGGAAGCGTGATGCGCCATAGCCGGCCGTCAATCATCTTCCCTCTCCATAGGCACGCCCATTCCCCGCGGGAGCCGAAATCTATAATGTACGATTACAAGGTGAGTCCGGGGTTAAAAAAATCGGGACAGGCATACTGTAGCTCGCGCTACAATGCCTGTCTCGATGGTAAAATCAAGTCAGTGAGGGTGAACTACCGCTTTAAGTATGAAAAAAGAGTGAAACCTGTATAAAAAAATTGGGCAATTGTTAACACACATTTCTTTAGCAAACAAATTGTTGCCCAGTTTAGATCTAGTTACTCTAGTTAAGATCTAAGTAAGAAAACTTGAATTTAGTTACTTCCTGTGTTGTTCAGAATTCCTGAAAGAGTTAATAATTCCATGGTCTTGGCAGTTACACTGATTAACTGCATCAATAGCTTGGCACTCATAATGAAAGCAGGTGTCCAGAACAAAGCATAAGTGCAGACAGAAGATTCGTAGTAAATGGATATGTCAGGTAATATATAGATGGACAGTGATAGGAATATTGATAGAGGTAAAGCAAGACCCATCAGTAATCCTGATACTCATGGGCCTCTTTCTGCAGTGATTTAGTGTGCATGGCCCTTCCTTCCATTATTTGCTAGTAGGAAACAGCTGCTGCACAAACCACTGGTGGATAAGACCCTCTATTAATTACATCAATATGAAGGGTCATAAATATCGTCAAACCCAGAATGCCAATAGCTGACTTGGTGACACCAGCTCTAGAAGGCATCTCCAGACGTATGTGAATAGAAACTGTTAGAAACACTTAATTTGGCCACCCATTTAATGCTATCTGAATTATTATTTTCTGATAGGAATTATAGGTGATCTATCCATCTCAAAGAAGAATTCCAAATATGGATATTTCTACTTAGCTGCATTGGTCCAGCTTTCATCAATGCAACATTGTATATACCATACCTTCTGGATCCTACTAGAAGCTGGAGATCACTATAGTGGGCATTGTTACTCCAGTGATCTCCACTAGCTTCTGGGTCCTGAGCCAAAATGGCAGCCCTGCTGCATTGTGAGCACAGCCACAGAAGGTTGCCTGCTGATACTCTTTTCTTACTGCTACCTGTGACAGACTCACCCGGGACATCCCCGGACCCTCTTATGTCTAAAATCAGAGGTTTCCAAACTTTTTTCAAAGAGGGCCAGATTTGATGAAATGAACATGCGTGAGGGCCGACCATTTTGCTTGAAATTCTTTGAACCATTAAAACTCGGTCTAATCAGTGCCCATGAATGCAGCCTCACCATTGCCATAAATGCAGCCTCTGAATGCAGCCCCCCCATTGCCATAAATGCAGCCTCTAAATGCAGCCTCTCCATTGCCATGAATGCAGCCTCGCCATTGCCACGAATGCAGCCTCGCCATTGCCACGAATGCAGCCTCACCATTGCCACGAATGCAGCCTCGCCATTGCCATGAATGCAGCCTCGCCATTGCCATGAATGCAGCCTGATCGATGCCTATCTGCAGCCTCGGATGGAACAGGGAGGGGAGTGGGACGAGCGCCAACAGATTGCATAGAGGAAAATCTCCTGTTTACACGGCAGCCTCTTTAATACAAAGTCCCGCTTCCTATGATAGACAGAACAGTCATCAATGGCAGCCCAGGAGATGGGACTTCCTATTGCAGAGTAAAGAGGAGATTTTCCTGTATGTAATATGACGGCACTCATCCGCCCCCCCCCCCTGTCCCATCCGAGGCAGTGCCGATAATTACAGTATATATCCAAATTACCAGGGGGGCCACATTAAACCAGCAATTGGCCCCCGGGCCGGGCTTTGGACAGGATTGTCTAAAATCATCCTATGTCCACTAAGGGCATAGGATGACTGAGAAATGGCTGACTGAGGATTATTATGTAATTATTATCCACAATATATTCCAGGATATCTGTAAAGAACTATTTACTGTTTGTTGATTCTGAACTCAACGGGTTAATTGTAAGAGTGTCTCATTCATAATGTTGGGACACATACTGTTAGATGCTAATGTCCTCACCTCCAGCCATCTGTCTGTTCTCTGTGCTAATTGACCCTGCTATTGTGTGCAGATGTCCCGTGTTTACACTTATGATAATGTGTATTGTATAGCAGGTGAGCGAGGAGATGTGACATCTACCATGAAAAGGTCATATCTATGAGTCGCCTAGTCTGGGTAAATGATTAGTTAATTAGCTCATGTTAATTTATGTTCTGGTTACCTCTTCTAACTGTATATAAGGTTGCATTCTTGGTTCTATTAAAGACTCCGTGTTCAGCAGACAAACAAGTCTCGTCTAGTTGTGTGCTTGTGAGCAGCTGGAATATCTGATATCTATATCCAGACTGATAGGAAGTGGTATATGACGGAAGCACTCTAGCGGAGTGTGGGACGTTCCGTTACAACACCTATCTGGCATGTCCCCACATATGGCTCGTGGTGCACCTTGCATGCTGTATATTCCCTGTCTGCTGGTGAATGCAGTCCTGGTATCATCTGTACATCCTGATAAATTGCACTATGTATTATGCCTCGTACACACATCGGAAATTCCGACCGTGTGTATGCCCATCTGAGTTTTTCCATCGGATATTCCGATGAATTCCTTTGGAGTTTAGATATAGAACATATTCTCTTTTAATCCAATGGAATTCCGTTGGAATTCCAATGTGAGTTTGGTCGGATAAAGGTCTGATCGTGTGTTCAGGGCTTTACAGTATATTTAGCTATACTGTCTTTAAAGTGGCTGTAAACCCTTACAGACCACTTTTACCTACAGGTAAGCCTAGATTAAGGCTTATCTGTAGGTGCAAGAAATATCTCCTAAACCTACACGGTTTAAGAGATATTTGCAAAAAAGACAGAACGCCGGTTAGACAACGGCGCAGGCGCACTGAGCGTGCCGTTAGTGAATGGGATCATGCCGTTAGTGGCGGCTCCCACACGCATGCGCGGGAGTGACGTCATCACGGCTCCGGCCAGTCACAGTGCCGGACCCGTGATACCCGGAAGTCAGTCCGGGAGAGATGGCCGCAATGGAGGAGGCGATCGAGGATGGCTGCGGGGGCTTCGATCTCAGGTAAGTACTTCATAATGAGCTAGTATGCATAGCATACTAGCTCATTATGACTTCATCTTGCAGGGAGTTTTTTTTTTTTTTAACCAAGGCTTTACTTCCTCTTTAAAAAAGCATATTAATGTTTTTCTCTCCTTAGAAAAATACACAAGCTCCTGAAGAAGCGATCTTCGCGAAACATTTAGAGCTTAAGTTATTGCTACATTACAGTCTAGTCATACATGTTCCTTTGGCATGTTGTGATACATATGGCCAAGCTTGGAGAGTTTTAGTCATTCCTGTAGTAATACTGCAGTTTTTTAATATGTTCTGTCTTTTTTTTCCTTTTAGAATGTACCATGTATTAAATTGTTAATAAAATAAATTATCATTAATTTTCTTATAATTGGTGCCTAAAAAGTAAAATTCCCAACATTTGACCAATTGACATTAGGACGTGGCACTGCGCCACCATAAGCTTCCACAGTTCCATCCGTCGCTCTCCTCACCTCGTCCGTTCAGAAAATACTTACATTCACTGAGAAAATGTGGACATAAGTGTGCACAGCCTTTTGCATTAGGGTTTCCCCCCAAAGCTCAAACACACTCTACAGATCACTCACAATGTTCATTCAGAAAGGGAAGGGGACGGTAAATGGCATATTTACTGGCCCCTTCCCCCACTCATCCTAAGACATCCACAGCAACAACCGGTGGGAGAGGAGGGAAGCCGGAAGTGCTGTGGGGGGAAGGAGGGTGATTAGGGTGTGCCTGGGCACACCTGCCACACCCTGTGCGCATGCCTATGCCAATGCAGGACCTTCTATGTTCACAATGCAGCAGGGAAGCCACTCGGCACGAGACCCTGAAGCAAGTGGAGATCTGTAATGCCGCGTACACACGGACGGAATTTACGATGGAAAAAATCAGATGGGAGCTTTTCGTCGGATATTTCGGACCGTGTGTATGCCCCATCTGACTTTGTCTGTTGGAATTTCCGACGGACTAAAGCCTCGTCAGACATCCAACAAACTTTCTCTTGGATTTTTGTCCGAAGGGAGTTGTCTGGTCACACCCATAGCAAACACACTGCAAACTTTTCTAAAACATTCCCAACATCACGTGTTTTTTCTGCTGTTTTCTGCTCTTTACCGCCACCCTTTGGTTAACTTCTGCTATTGTTGGTTGATTTTAACATTGGTTCTGAGCGTGCGTATTTGCACTTTGTACAAAAGTCTGATGGCTTGCTGTACACACGGTCGGACTAGGCACCATCGGACTTTTGTTGCCGAAAAGTTTGTCCGTTTGCAGACCGAACTTTTTGTCCGATGAAACCCAAAAAAGTTGGTCCGATGGAGCGTACACACGATCGGACAAATTTGAAAACTTGCAGATTTTGAAGTTTGTTGGCAAAAAGTCAGAGAGCAGGTTCTCTATTTTTCCGACGGAAATAATTCCTATCAGAAAATCCTTTTGTCTGTATGGAATTCCGACAGGAAAAAAAAAACATGCATGCTCGGAAACAATTAGACGCATGCTCGCAAGTATTGAACTTCTTTTTCTCGGTTTGTCGTAATGTTGTACGTCACCGCATTCTTAACTCTCGAAAGTTCAGAGAACTTTTGTGTGACCGTGTGTATACAAGCCAAGCTTGAGCAGAATTCCGTCGGAAAACCATTACAACTTTTTCAGACGGAAATTCTGCTCGTGTGTACAGGGCATTAGAAAAGGCCAGTACATATTGGAACTAGAAGACCATTGCATGCACATGAGCATGCTCATAATTCTGAGCAAAGGCTCATTAAAAGCATGGCATGCACGCATTAATGTATCAACATGCGCATAAAACGGAACTCTCATGCCCAGCACTGGCATTGGCACCTAACAACCTATTTAAGCTGGACTATGACATGAACAGAATGCTGAGTGATCTTCAGCTAATTCCAGTTCTCCATACATCTCGGTAGGGAAGGACGTGACGTCACCCACAGCCTTCCACTGTGATACACAACTCACTGTCTCCCTGGCACTGGTTATAGTGCCTATGTTTGTGAGTTTTTATATTTTATATTAAAAAGTTCTTATTGTTTTTGCGGAGAGCACTATGTTTTGTCCTTTTTTTCTATGATTGGACCAAATCCCCATTGGTATTATCTGTAAGTCCGAATGCTTGGTCCCTGTTGGAGCTTATGCCTGGATTATACCCTTATGGGAAAGCATTCATGACCCTATCTAACAGAGGGTCCACCCTGTGAGGTGAGCGGCCATTTCTGTTACTGGTGGAGGTGTCTTACTATATTTCACGCTCATCACCCGCATGTTCCTGCATACAGTCACGTTTTAAAGATCACATGGATGACTTTTTTATGGACTTGTTACTAGCGCTGCACTATCTCTTGGATAGTTCTCCATACACCCTTACCCGCTATATTTTGCCTTCGAGGGAAAAACCTATCTAGCTACTGACCTGCCTCTGGATTCCTGCCTGCCTGTTGTGACTTAGGCTTGTTCTCTGACTCTGCTCCTATCCTACATTCATGTACCTTACTGCCTGGCTGTCAATGACCTTCTGGCTTGTGTCCTGGCTATGCTCCTGTCTGCCGATTAAGTGCCACCGTGTTCGAGTTGCTGGGTACTGTCTGGTGATCAACAGTTATCTGTATGCTGCAAACACCAGCTGGCACAGCCCAACACAACTGCCCCTGTGCCACTTTGTGCCCTCACACTTCCTGTCATCAATACCAGGGGTGTTGGACAGGAGGTGCAAGAGAAGTCCCCTTTCCAGCTTGATCTCCACCAGGTATGTGTCACGTACCTGAGCGGAGACTGAAATGACGAGGTTGGCCTCTCTTGTATCTCCAGCCCTGGCCCCACTAGAAGTGAAACAGAGGGTGCCAAGGGACAGGAGGAACACAAGTGCCTGCAGATGTAGGTCAGGGAACTCGCAGCAGGAGATGTGATTCCAAGGCAGCAGAAGAATCATCAGATCTGGATCTTCAGCCATGCACAGCAGTTTAGCTGGGATTAAAGAGGCACTCCACTTGCGCTGCAAGGCCAGGGTGTGTGGCTGGTCAGAGCTCTCAGCAGACTTGCGGCAGGAATGTTCAGCATGGTGCGGAACTGCAGCAGTAGACAGCCGGGCAGACACTTGAGCAGGGCTGTAAGTCAGGTTCAGAGGCAGGAACGTGGTCATCGGATAGCCAGAGTCATCAACAGGCGGGCAATGAGGTACCAAATCAGGAGTAGAGCCAGGTCAGAAACTAACAAGACAGAAGCGGAATCCGATATCAGGTCAGGAGTAAGCCGGGTCAGCAATTAAGGGAACACACTGGACACAGGAAAAGCTGAAGACCAGTCAGCATAGAGCACAGGCAGAAGCATCCTTAAATAGCCTGTTCCGGCGCCAAGAAACATTGTGCGCGTGCCCTATCACGCGCGCGTATTCATGCGCATTCCTGTCAGCCGTTCTGTAAACATTCATTCTGACATGCATATTTCTATTAGCAAAATGGCTGGTTGGTATTCTCTGACAGTATGTGACAAGATAAGTGGAGAACGAATGCTTACTATAGTGATTTCCATCTTCTTTGGGATCCCACAGGTAACTAACTATGTAAACATATCAATAGCTGTGAATCTTCTTATACAGTTGCAATAAAAAGTATGTGAACCCTTTTGGAATGAAATGTATTTCTGCACAAATTGGTCATAAAATGTGATCTGATCTTTATCTAAGTGACAACAATAGACAATCACAGTCTGCTTAAACTAATAACACACAAAGAATTACATGTTACCATGTTTTTATTGAACACACCATGTAAACATTCACAGTGCACGTGGAAAAAATATGTGAACCTTTGGATTTAATAACTGGTTGAACATCCTTTGGCAGCAATAACTTCAACCAAACGTTTCCTGTAGTTGCAGATCAGACGTGCACAACGGTCATTCTTGACCATTCCTCTTTACAGAACTGTTTCAGTTCAGCAATATTCTTGGGATGTCTGGTGTGAATCGCTTTCTTGAGGTCATGCCACAGCAACTCAATCGGGTTGAGGTCAGGACTCTGACTGGGCCACTCCAGAAGGCGTATTTTCTTTTGTTTAAGCCATTCTGTTATTGATTTACTTCTATGCTTTGGGTCGTTGTCCTGTTGCAAAACCCATCTTCTGTTGAGCTTCAGCTGGTGGACAGATGGCCTTAAGTTCTCCTGCAAAATGTCTTGATAAACTTGGGAATTCACTTTTCCTTCGATGATAGCAATCCGTCCAGGCCCTGACACAGCAAAGCAGCCCCAAACCATGATGCCCCCACCACCATACTTCACAGTTGGGATGCGGTTTTGATGTTGGTGTGCTGTGCCTCTTTTTCTCCACACATAGTGTTGTGTGTTTCTTCCAAACAACTCAACTTTAGTTTCATCTGTCCACAGAATATTTTGCCAGTACTGCTGTGGAACATCCAGGTGCTTTTGTGCAAACTTTAAACATGCAGCAATGTTTTTTTTTGGACAGCAGTGGCTTCCTCTGTGGTATGCTCCCATGAAATCCATTCTTGTTTAGTGTTTTACGTATCGTAGATTCGCTAACAGGGATGTTAGCATATGCCAGAGACTTTTGTAAGTCTTTAGCTGACACTCTAGGATTCTTCTTCACCTCATTGAGCAGTCTGCACTGTGCTCTTGCAGTCATCTTTACAGGACGGCCACTCCTAGGGAGAGTAGCAGCAGTGCTGAACTTTCTCCATTTATAGACAATTTGTCTTACCGTGGACTGATGAACTGCAAGGCTTTTGGAGATACTTTTATAACCCTTTCCAGCTTTATGCAAGTCAACAATTCTTAATCGTAGGTCTTCTGAGAGCTCTTTTGTGCAAGGCATCATTCACATCAGGCAATGCTTCTTGTGAAAAGCAAACCCAGAACTGGTGTGTGTCTTTTATAGGACAGGGCAGCTGTAACCAACACCTCCAATCTCATCTCATTGATTGGACTCTATTTGGCTGACACCTCACTCTAATTATCTCTTGGAGATGTCATTAGTCTAGGGGTTCACATACTTTTTCCACCTGCACTGTGAGTGTTTACATGGTGCGTTCAATAAAAACATGGTAACATTTAATTCTTTGTGTGTTATTAGTTTAAGCCGACAGTAATTGTCTATTGTTGTGACTTAGATGAAGATCAAATCATCACATTTCATGACCAATTTGTGCAGAAATCCATATCATTCCAAAAGGGTTCACATACTTTTTATTGCAACTGTATACAATATTTTTCCAGATCCAGACTGGTCCAAAGCCAGAGTGCTTATCAATGGGTCCTGTCTTTTTTTTGTTTATTATAACTAAAAAAGGAACTTTTTCCCCACGGTCATGCTGATTCACTGATTCCAATATTGTCTTGTTGTCAGCCTTGGAACAAGTTTGGAAATCAGTTAGTCTGACTTTATTCTGACATATTATACTGCATTGAAGGCAGGTGCCTACAATCAGGATTTTGTGTGTAATTAAGCTAGTTGGTCTGCCCTGGCTGGGAAGTGGTTAACTGGGTCCAGACTCTTTTCCTGGGCTTTTTGAGTCCTGCCTTCCTTCACAGTGCATATATTAGGGTGAAGGCTGGGCCCAGGGAGAGCGCCTACACATGGGTAACTGAGGAAGGTCTGCTACAGATTGTTGTCTCACAAGAGTTTTTGAGGAATCTGGCAGCTTTGGAGGGCACCATTTATAGACTTACATCTTTTAAGGTACATCTTGAGGTAGAATTGAGAATACCTCTCATATTTGAAAATGGTACAGTTGGAGCAGTCTGTTGTTTTGTAACTAAGGTAAGCAAGTTTGTAACCGTTGTCGACAATAGCTTGACAACCTGACATTTAAAAGATTGTCAGGCATAAGCTCGACTCAATAATGTATTAACACCAAGGAAGAAAGGTCTGTACCAGCCAGAACCTGAAGACATGTTCGCCTGATCTCCAGCAACTGCTTAGAAGCTTGAGTCCTCTTTGGCTACGGAGATCACAAACACACATTAACCGGAGTTAAGTAACTTTTAAGCGTATTTCCATTGTTTACAGACAATAGTTTCTGCTTATTTGCTAGGCATTTTGCTTGTTATGTCTGTCAGTCTTGTATTGTATTCCTAATATTGTAAATAGTTTTGTATATAAAGCATTTTTATATAGTAAAAGCACATTTATACACTGCAGAGGTCTGAGCTTCCTTGCTTATACCGCAAAGTAACCTTACTAGACAGACGCAAGCAAAACAATGAATGGTGGGAGTGCCAAGCAAGTGGTTGAGTGTACAGAAGGGACGCCGCTCACACAGAACACCAGTAGGAACCCAGAAGATTGGGGCTTTCACTGAAGTATCGCTGACTACCAAAGTGATTTCCAACTTCCCCATTGGTCCATCAAGTATAACTAGGGTTGCCATCTTTTCATCAAGCCAAACCCGAACACTTTAGCCTGGGACACCTTTGGATGCCCAAAAGGAAAGTAGTAATGTGGTCCGCATTGCATTCTGCAGGAAACAGTGGGTGTGGCCAAATTTCTCTTGCTGATATCATCACCCTGCCCCCCCCAGTGATTTCGAACATGACCCCAGACAGCCGCCCACAGCTCCCAGACAGCAACAGATTTGTGTGTGTTGATCTTGGTTACTTGGGAAGCCACAGCCCAGTCTGCATAATGTGTCCGGGTTTCAGTCTGCCCGAAACCCGTACACACGGTTCAAAACTCGGACTGTCTGGGTGAATCCTGGACAGGTGGCAACTCTAGGTATAAAATATGCATACTTAGGCCCAGATTCTTAAAGGACTTACGACGGCGCAACGCCATGTACACCGTCGTAAGTCCTAATCTGGCCCATCGTATCTATGCGACTGATTCTTAGAATCAGTTACGCATAGATATCCATTAGATCTGACAGGCGTTAGTCTCTTACGCCGTCGGATCGTAACTGTAATTTTTGTTTTTGCCCGCTAGGTGGCGCTTCCGTAGATTTCCGCGTTGAGTATGCAAATTAGCTAGATACGCAGTAAAGTTACGATGTTTACGTTAGACTTTTCCCGGCGTAATGTTGCCCCTGCTATATGGTGGCCTAAGTGCGGCGCAACAATGTTAAAGTGGAGGTTCACCCTATAAAAAATTTCTAACACTAGATCCAGCCCAGTTCTGCATATAAAATGACACTGACCTTTTTTTTTTTCCCCGTAGATAGCGTTTAGCCGTGGAATACACCGCGGCTTCCGGGTAGGGAATCCCGCGGGAGTGGGCGTTCCTATTGACATGCCAATTGATTGACATGCTAAATGACAGCGCACACAGCGCGTCACGACTTCCCGAAGGAAGCTTGGGTCGGCTCGGCTCTATTCGGCGCCTGCGCACCGGCGCGGGATAGAGCCGAGCCGACCCGAGCTTCTTGGGGCTGGACGTCATTTACGTTCACGTCGAAACCAATGACGTCCTTGCGACGTCATTTGGAGCAATGCACACTGGGATATTTTAGTGACGGCGCATGCGCCGTTCGTTCGGCGTGGGGACACACTTCATTTAAATGATACACGCCCCCTACCCGCCGAATTTGAATTCCGCCGCGGGATTTATGCTACGCCGCTGCAACTTTACAGGCAAGTGCTTTGTGAATAAAGCACTTGCCTGAAAAACTTAACGTAACGTAAATCGGATACGTTACGCCGCCGCATAGATACGCCATTCTACGAGAATCTGGCCCTTAGACTGTTCTAAGCTGGACCAATGAAAGTTTACAGTCCAAAAAATTCATGGCGTTCAGCTTTAAGATATGGAAGCCAAACAAGTGTGAACAGGCCCAAAAAGTCATAATGGCCTCCATAAGGTAGAACAAAAAATGCAGACACCATGCCAAAAAGTATTCTCTGTGTGTACCCTGCATGGAAACAATGCCCTCTCCTTCAGTCATGCATAATTCCCAACATGAATGGAAAAAAAAAAAACAGACTAACATCTGAATTCACCAGCTTCTTGTCAATTTACAATGCCTCATTACTCCAGGCACACAGACAGCTGATAGGGTTTTATCTAACAGAAAGGCCAGGCTAGTCAATTGACATCAGGGCACAGAAATTCGCTGGACACTGAAAGGTTAAGTCAGTTCTAAGAAACCTCCAACATGTCAGCAAAAATTAGCAGGGAAGGCGGCCCGGCCGTCAATAAAGGACACTTGCAATTAGTTAATGATTAGGATGGTAACACTGCGCAATCAATAGCAAGATGAGCCACCTTGTAGAAATTTGCATGCATTAAGAAAATCTATATGGTTACAAAATAATAGTAGCCAGCCACAGCACAAAATGATTGCGCAGATCGCGCCGAGCTGGTTATTTACACGGAAGGAAATGTTGTATTGTACCCTATTGTGGCCACCTGATTGTAAAGTCTGTATTACAATATTCAATGCAGATTTATTCACAAACTTATATTTTCCTTAAATTCTCCTTTTTTAAACTTGTGTAATTTTCGAAACTGATAATATGAGGGCTGTACCGAAAGTAATGCAAAAGTGGGCATAGCTTTTTTCTTAACTGGCTGGAGGCTGCATTCACAAAAACTGTGGGCCAGATTCAGGTACAATTGCGGCCGTGTAACGTAACCCGTTTACGTTACCCTGCCGCAAGTTTTCAGTTTTAGTGCCCGATCCACAAAGCACTTACCTGTAAACTTGCGGCGGTGTATCGTAAACACGTCCGGCGCAAGCCCGCCCATATCAAATAGGGCGTGTACCATTTAAATTAGGCGCGCTCCCGTGCCGGACGTTCTGCACATGCTCCGTTCGCAATTTTCCCGACGTGCTTTGCGCAAAATTACGGCGGCGCGACGTGTTTGTGAATTGCGATGTCCGTAACGTACTTACGCCGGAAAAAAAAAATTCAAAATCGACGCGGGAACGACGGCCATACTTTAACATGGCTTGTGTAAAGTTAAGCAATGAAAAACATTGCTTAACTTTGCGACGGGAAACTAAGACTTGCGCCGACGTAACGACGGGAAAAATGCATTGTTTACTGTGAAAATGACAATGGTAGTGAAGGGGTTAACCACTAGGGAGGGGCTAAGGGGTTAAGTGTGCCCTAAGGGAGCGATTCTTACCCGCGTCATAGGATTTGAATGACAGCAGAAGGAGTCGATGGCTGCGCTGCTATCAATCAAGAGCGGAGAACCCCGGGAGGAGGAAGAGCGCGTCTCCGCCAGGTGAAATTCCAGGGCTCAGGTAAGTAAAACAGGGGGGGGGGCTACGGGGGGGCGGTCACTGCCAAGTGTTTTTTCACCTTAATGCATAGGATGTATTTTGCCTCGTACACACGATTGGAATTTCCGATGGAAAAAGTCAGATGGATTTTTTTCACCGTGTGTATGCCCCATCATACTTTTTCTATCGGAAATTCCGTTCGTCTGTATGGAACTCCGACGGAGAAAAATACGCATGCTCATAAACAATTTGACGCATGCTCGGAAGCATTGAACTTCATTTTTCTAGGCTCGTCGTAGTGTTGTAGGTCACCACGTTTTTGACGGTCGGAATTTGGTGTGTCCGTGTGTATGCAAAAAAACTTGAGCGGAATTCCGTCAGAAAAACCCGTCTGAGTTTATTCCGACGGAAACTCTGATCGTGTGTACAGGGCATTAGGTGAACAAAAACACGAGGTTTTACAACCCCTTTAACAATGTACCACCTTTCTGAAGATATATGTTTATTTTGAACTTTGCGTCACTTGCATCCTGTTTAGGCTAGCGTCGGTCTGGACGCTGTTCTATATTGAACTATTTGCACTTATTGCACATGAGGCCCCGTACACACGACCGAACATGTCTGATGAAAACAGTCCGCAGACTGTTTTCATCGGACATGTCTGCTGGGAGCTTTTGGTCTGATGTGTGTACACACCATCAGACCAAAACCCCCACGGACAGAAAACGCGGTGACGTGGCGGCGACGATGAAGCGGCGACGTGCGCGAACCAGGAAGTTCAATGCTTCCATGCCTGCGTCGAATCACTTTCGACACATGCGGGGGATTTCGGTCCGATGGTTAGGTGTACTAACCATCGGACATGTCCGACGGACAGCATGCTAAGAAACTTTTGTCCGCTGGAAACCTGTCTGCTAGGCCGTACACACGGTGGGACATGTCCGCAGAAACTGGTCCGCGGACCAGTTTCAGCGGACATGTCCGGTCGTGTGTACGCGGCCTGAGAAGCTCATCATCTATTCCTTTGATTATTTAGCACTTTAGATTCTGCATTTTACTGTGTTTTTAGTGTATTTTAGTGTATGAATTTGAATAATTTTTTGGAGTCTAGTAACTTGTACAATTAGCACTTTATATGAATCACTGAGCACTTTATTTGTTTTCTATTACCTGTAGTGCAGCACCATATAATGACACGGAATGACGACAAACTTTTACCCTTAAAAATCTCCATATGCGACATTTAAAAAATTCTACAGGTTGCATGTTTTGAGCTACAGAAGATGTCTAGGGCTAGAATTATTGCTCTCGCTCTAACGATTCCTCACATGTGTGGTCTGAACACCATTTTCATATGCAGGCGCTGCTCACGTATGCGTTTGCTTCTGCGCTCGAGCTCGTCGGGACAGGGCGCTTTAAAAAAATATATATTCATATTTATTTTGATTAATTTTTTTATTTTGACACTGTTTTTTTAAGAAAAATTTTTGGGGTGACTTTTATTTTTATTACAAGGAATGTAAACTTGTAATAGAAAAAAGCATGACAGGTTCTTTCAAATATGAGTCAAAAAGACCTCACATCTCACATTTACACTAAAATGCAATAAAAAAAATGTATATAATTTAAATGTTTTTTTTTTAAATGTCCCTCTAAGAGCATTGGGCAGGAGTGACGTTTTGGCGTCGCTTACGCCCTGCAATGATATGGAGACGGGTGGGGGGCCACCTTCCCCTCTTTCGTCTCCATACCCAGGCAGGGACAGGACCGGATTGCCTCCACTGCTGCCAACAGCTCCGGTAAGTGGTGGAGGGCACCGGAGAGCTGCGGGAGGGGGGCCCTCTCCCGCTGCGGGGTTATGGTGCAGAGACCACTCTTATCTGAAAGAGGACCGCCCGCTGAAGAAGAGGATACCGGGGGGTAATGGTAGCTAGCTGCTGCCATAACAACGATAGCCCTCTTCAAAGTAGCAACGTATTCCTGCGGCGGGCGGTCCGTAAGTGGTTAAAGGGGTTGTAAAGGTACAATTTGTTTTCCCTAAATAGCTTCCTTTACCTTAGTGCAGTCCTCCTTCACTTACCTCATCCTTCCATTTTGCTTTTAATTGTCCTTATTTCTTCTGAGAAATCCTCACTTCCTGTTCTTCTGTCTGTAACTCCACACAGTAATGTGAGGCTTTCTCCCTGGTGTGGAGAGACCCGGTCTAAAGCTCCGTGACCGGAACCGCGAGACCCGCGGACCCGTTCGCCGCTGGAGTCCCGCGATCGCTCCCCGGAGCTGAAGAACGAGGAGAGCCATGTGTAAACACGGCTTCCCCGTTCGTCACTGTGGCGGCGTCATCAATCGTGTGATCCCTTTTATAGGGATACACAATCGATGGCGTCACACCTACAGCCACACGCCCCTACAGTTGTAAACACACATGAGGTCACACATAACCCCATCAGCGCCCCCTTGTGGTTAACTCCCAAACTGCAACTGTCATTTTCACAGTAAACAATGCATTTTAAATGCATTTTTCGCTGTGAAAATGACAATGGTCCCAAAAATGTGTCAAAATTGTCCGAAGTGTCCGCTATAATGTCGCAGTCACGGAAAAAATCGCTGATCGCCGCCATAAGTAGTAAAAAAAAAATATATAATAAACATGCAATAAAACTATGCCCTATTTTGTAAACTCTATACATTTTGCGCAAACCAACCGATAAACGCTCATTGCGATTTTTTTTTACCAAAAATAGGTAGAAGAATACGTATCGGCCTAAACTGAGGAAAAAAAATATTTTTTATATATTTTTGGGGGATATTTATTATAGCAAAAAGTAAAAAATATTGAATTTTTTTCAAAATTGTCGCTCTATTTTTGTTTATAGCGCAAAAAAATAAAAACCGCAGAGGTGATCAAATACCACCAAAAGAAAGCTCTATTTGTGGGAAAAAAGGACGCCAATTTTGTTTGGGAGCCACGTCGCACGACCGCGCAATTGTCTGTTAAAGCGACGAAGTGGCGAATGGAAAAAATGTTGGAGTATGGCCTCAGATAAATAAGGTAGTTACTAGTAAAAGTGTACCATCATCCCGATTAATATATAAAAGAAAGGATGGGGACAGGGGACGAGGGAAAGTGGCGAATGGCAAAACCTGGCCGGGTCCTTTGCTGCATTTTGGTCCGGGTCTTAAGTGGTTAAATTACAATATGGCTTGTGTAGCAATTTTGTATTTATTTTTTGCTATTTTTTTGGAGTAACCTTTTAAACGTAATAGACAGGCAAGCCCTCTAGTTTCAAACCACTAGAATAAAGAGAATAAGAAACTCTACATTTTGGAGTCGGGGTTACCACTGCAACAGAGACCTGGTTCCGCAAATATAAACACTGAGGAGCTCTACTTTAATCTTTAACCTAGTTGTAGTACTCCAGGCTAGCATCCACCTACCCCCAGGGTTGTACATCTACCTGATACAATGCTAACCCCTCTCTTTAGATAGGTAATGTAAATGCACATGATATATATATACTTGAAGCTGGCAATCAAATTCCCACTGCAAACTTTTTTAACAACCTTCGTGGTTTGTTTCTTGTCTTTCTTGAGAGGTTATTAGACATTTTTAATCAAAAGAAGTCTGACCGTGTCAGTTTAGATGCCTCAGGAATCCGTACAACTGACATCACACACCTGCAATAAAATGTTACCTGACATGCCTCTTCCCTGACTCCGTCTCCTACGAGACGCAGTTTGATGTGGGGGGGATCAGCGCGGTCAGATCCGAATCCCAGGGCTCCCTGTTCATGTGTAGGCAAGTCTGTGAAAGAGAATTATAAAAAAACTCTTCAATGAAGAGCAAGCTTTTTCTTCCCCACAAGCACAAGTGCTTACAAACTACTAATCCTCGAGTCTTCGTATCCTTCGTATCCTTCCTTGTGTTACCATTGATGTCTCTTTTCTAACTTTCCAAAGAATGATAGAAAAAGCCGGTTTCACTTTCCAATATTTTTTTTTGTAATGATAGTGTGGGGACAAAATAATGAGGCTGTCCTTGAATACCAATCCTTTTCCTTAACCCAGGGCCGATCCTAGGCAGGGTGCACAGGGTGCATTGCACCCAGGCGCCTGCAGAGGTGGGGGCGCCAATCATCTAACAGACTCTCTAACAGAAGCCCTCTATGTGTCCATCACAGAGGCCCCCCTTCAGGTCCCAATAAAGTACTGTAACGATCCCAGGTTAATGAAGACTTCGTGGGGGAGCATCTCTGTGGTTGAGTCATTGCCATAGAAACATTTGTAAAGGGGAGGAGTTGGTAAAATGACGATGCCCATGTTGGGGGCCAGAAATATTTCTGCACCCAGGCGCCTGTGACCCTAGGATTGGCCCTGCCTTAACCTCTTGCCCTCCGGAAGGTTTTACCTCCTTTATAACTAGGCCCTTTTTTTGCGTTATTTTAACTGACAATTGCGCAGGCGTGTCCGTTTTTTCCCACAAATAGAGCTTTCTTTTGGTGGTATTTGATCACATCTGCCGTTTTTATTTTTTGCACTAAAAAAACGAAAAAAAAAAACGAGCGACAATTTAAAAAGAAAAACACAATGGCCCGGATTCAGAAAGAAGTTACGCTGGCGTATCTATTGATACGCCTCCTAGGATCTTTTTTCTGTATTCGGACCACATACGCTACGCCGCCTTAACTTAGGGCGCAGGTTCTTTCTGAATACAGAACCTGCCTCACTAAGTTACGGCGGCGTAGCGTATCTGAGATACGCTACGCCCGCACAAATTTACGCTGGGCTTTCTGAATCCGGCCCAATATTTTTTACTTTTTGCTATAAAACATATCCAATAAAAAAAATGTAAAAAATCTAATTTCTTCATTAATTTCAGTCCAATATGTATTCTGCTTCATTGTTTTGGTAAAAAAAATCCCAATAAGCGGATATTTATTGGTTTGCGCAAAAGCTATGAGGTCTACCAACACTTTTATTTCTTTTTTACTAGTAATGGCGGCAATCAGCGATTTTAAGCGGAACTGCGACATTGTCGTGGACAAATCGGACACCTAACTGACACTTTTGACACTTTTTTGCGGACCATTGACACTAATATTGATCAGTGCTAAAAATATCCACTGTTGCTGTACTAATGAAACTGGCAGGGAAAGGGGTTAACATCAGGGGCGGTCAAAGGGTTAAAGGTGTCCCTAGGGGGTGCTTGCTAACTGTGTGGGGGGATTGTCTGACTGGGTGAAGACACAGATACCTGTTCCTTAGCAGGAACACAAGATCTCTATCCTCTCCCCTGTCAGAACAGCCATCTGTCCTGTTTACATAGGCAAATCGCTGTTCTGCCTCACTCGGGAACAATCGCATGTGGCCGGCGGACATAATGAGGCTGTCCTTGAAACCCAATCTTTTTCTTTAACCTTTTGCCCACTGGAAGGTTTTACCCTCCACCCCCTTCATGACCAGGCCCTTTTTTTGCGATACGGCAGTTATGAAAAAAAAATTTTTTTTTACTTTCTGTTGTAAAAACAGTCAAAGCTATAGTATTGCCAGTAGTAACCTATGGTTGGGAAAGTTGGATCATAAGGAAGGCTGAGTGCCGAAGGGTTGATGCTTTTGAGCTCTGGTGTTGGAGAAGACTCTTAAAAAGTCAGTTACATAGTTACATAGTAGGTTACATAGTAGGTGAGGTTGAAAAAAGACACAAGTCCAACCTATGTGTGTGATTATATGTCAGTATTACATTGTATATCCCTGTATGTTGTGGTCGTTCAGATGCTTATCTAATAGTTTTTTGAAACCATCTATTCCCCCCGCTGAGACCACCGACTGTAGAAGGGAATTCCACATCCTTGCTGCTCTTACAGTAAAAAACCCTCTACGTAGTTTAAGGTTCAACCTTTTTTCTTCTAATTTTAATGAGTGGCCACGTGTCTTGTTAAACTCCCTTCCGCAAAAAAGTTTTATCCCTATTGTGGGGTCACCAGTACGGTATTTGCAAAATGAAATCATATCCCCTCTCAAGCGTCTTCTCCAGAGAGAATAAGATCAGTGCTCACAACCTTTCCTCATAACCAATATCCTCCAGACCCTTTATTAGCTTTGTTGCCCTTCTTTCTATTCGCTCCATTTCCAGTACATCCTTCCTGAGTTGGATGGCCAGAAGATCAAACCAGCCAATCCTGAAGGAAATCAACACTGAATACTCACTGGAAGGACAGATCCTGAAGCGGAAACATTGGTCCAGCTCTAGACTAAAACAGATCATACTTGAGAAAGTACATATTTAAATTTGTATAAGTCTGTAAAAGTTCTTATCCAAAAACATTTTGATTATTACCCACAAAATAAGTTAAAATTAATGAAAGACTATATATATATATATATATATATATAGACAGATAAGAGAGCTGAGCGGGTGAGTGTGTGTTTTTACATTGCGGTGTCAGTGCTGGAAGAGGGTGGAGGGGGGATGAAGTTGTATATACCACAAGTGTAGAAGAATGGGATTAAAGTGACCCTGTTACCAAGATAACACGTCACAATGCAAAGGGGGAGGGGCAGGGCTTATGCACAACATGGACATTGAATTATATTGATCAGTGGAGGCTTCATTGCACCCCAGGTATAGATTTTATTGTATAGCCACATGGCTGCATTTGTGGGGGACATGGCTGCATTTGGGGACAGACTCTAAAAAAGTATCGGTATTCGGTATCGGCGAGTACATGAAAAAAAGGATCGGTACTTGTACTCGGTCCTAAAAAAGTGGTATCGGGACAACCCTAGTGTCTACCTATCTATCTCTATATCTATCTATCTATCTATCTATCTATCTATCTATCTATCTATCTATCTATCTATCTATCTATCTATCTATCTATCTATCTTTATGTGTTTGAATTAATTATATATACTGTATATCATATAGTTTAATGTATCCTAAACTATCAAATGATTTTAGGCGTAGTATATACTGTATTCTAGTATTATATGATATTTTTTTTTTTACATTAAATTTTGATTTTAACAAAATGCTATACAAATATAGATCTATCTATCTATCTATCTATCTATCTATCTATCTATCTATCTATCTATCTATCTATCTATCTATCTATCTGTGTTTTAATTAATTATATATACTGTATATCATATAGTTTAATGTATCCTAAACTATCAAATGATTTTTGGCGTAGTATATACTGTATTCTAGTATTATATGATTTTTTTTTTATATATATATATATATTATGTTTTGATTTTAACAAAATGCTATTTCACCATTTCTGAGAGCGCTTTAATTAAACAGATTACATGCAATGCAAATATACTTCTGTTCTTCCATTTTTCTGTGCTTTAAATATTTTTAATCTCCTATTGCACACAGTCCATTAAAATACAGAGATAGAGCCCCATCTTTTCTATCAGCCTTCAATGTTTAACTTTCCAGTAATAACACCTGGGATGAAATTGTATGCTTGCCGTACTAATTTAGTAATTATTGACAGGGTGAGGCGTAAAAAAGAACAGCAAATATATGAAACTGCATAGTAATGAAAGGAAGAGGTTTTTTCTTTTTCTTTTTTTATTAAATGGAGGTAGTTGAATGCTCTGTGTTGGTCGACAGTTCCATTTTCTATCACATTTATAATTTATGCTGTGAAATAGTCCCAAATATTTTAGCACAGTAAAGAATGTTTGAGCTCTTTTAATAAGAGAACAGAAGGTGAATATAGAGAATGGAGAAAAGTCAAGAGAAGAGGGCCTCAAAGCCTTTAAGTTTTCTCAGTTAATTCTGATCAGATACATTGTATCATTCATTTCCTATCACAAGTTTCGCATGTTTCGTTGCTCAGAGCTTTGTCATCAAACATATGTCAGCAGATGAAAATAGAAACAGACCTTCTGCACGTTGCTGCGAAAACGCGTTAAACCGATTACTAGACCATTCAGAGCTTCATATTTAATAATATTAGAATTAGCTTTTTTTGTTGCCCTTAACAATCAGTCGGATTCTCCCATTAATTGTCAAATGAGTGAAAGGATTGGAGATGTAAGAAGATCAGTGTCTCATCAGTAGATGTATGCATGCAGCCATTGCACTGCCCTTACCTCTGTGCAGAAGGTAAATGTTGAACATGCATTAGTGAGTGAGCAGGTACACACTCGGCACTGATATCGGTGCCCAGTGGCTTTTATAAAGTTGCAGAGTGATCGTCAGCTTGTGCCTAAAGCCCTGCACACACGATCAGTCCATTCGATGAGAACGGTCTGAAGGACCGTTGTCATCGTTTAACCGATGAAGCTGACTAATGGTCCGTCGTGCCTACACGCCATCGGTTAAAAAAACGATCGTGTCAGAACGCGGTGGCGTAAAACACGACGACGTGCTGAAAAAAACGAAGTTCAATGCTTCCAAGCAAGTATCGGTATCGGGATAACTCTAGTTTCTAACAGCGTCCCTGTGTGCCATGATCAATCAAGGCCCCATCCAAAGCAAAACAGGTTCCTGCTTGACACTTACTAGCAAAGGGGCACTCTTCTAAAAAACCTCTTTCACGTCCTCACAAATAAACCCCAGGTATATTCAATTTGAAAATGAAGGTCTGCCCTGTATATATTTTTCTGCATTTTCCACACAAACTAAACAAGTACTAGACTCGTTTCTTTGCGTATGCTGTGTTCTTTGGTCCCCCTGTACTTTCAGTGAACTCTAATTAAAGGGAGAGGATTGCCAATCTGCAAACTGCCCCTTGCAACCTGCTGTCTATCAGAGAGTTTCAGTACAACGCAGTCTTAACAAGTCCTAAGTCCCAATGACAGTAAAAGAAGAGCTTAATATTGATGCGTCTATCTCATCTCTGCAGACTCAGTCAGGGGATTTTTTTTTTTTTTTAGATGAAGGGGGAAAAATGCTGAATATTTATTGTTAGAGAGCAAAGAATCTTTAGGAATGTGCGGAACAAGATTCCGGCCTTCAGTGTTCATTGTACGCGGCGCACATAGTCTTCAGAATCAGGCCAGTGCGATGCTCGCAGCCCCCAAGAACCATTTCTCCTTGTTTGTTTAAGGCATTTCCCTAAAGCTTTCATTAGTCAACATTCAGTATCAAGCAGACAGTTTAAAGAAGGAAGCTAAAGCCTCCTGGAGGAATCTTCCTAAGAGAACGCCATGAACACATATATAGCAGAAACAGACGTCTTGGAGATTGGAAAAATAAATGTGTTTTGTTCTGTCTAAGGTAAGATCACAACGGAGAAAATTCTATGACTTTAGGTGAATACAGAAAAAAAAACACACCTTTTTCACCTGTCTAGAGTACACATCGGGAGCAAAGCTGTCATTGCTGCAGATGGAGCCTGGAAAAGTGACAAGTGAATTAATGCAGAATTAAAAATGTATATAAAAGTGCTTTCATAATTGTTCTGGCCATCAAAATCATACACTATACTGTAGGCTTTAGTCTTGAATAGAGCTGGACGCTTTCTGACAGTGACGGGAAAATGGAGCCTTTCATACTTTATACGCGAAAGCCTGTCTTTTTACAATACCAGATAAAGCATGATTTCTGACAACGTAACCTTGAGCTTGACAACTTAGGCCTCATTCACACTGGGCCGTTCGGGTCCGTCTGTCACGGACCTGAACGGCCGCTCCATGCATCACTATGGAGCGTCGGATGTCAGCGGAGACATGTCCGCTGACATCCGACCCGCTAAAAACAGACGTATGGGGGCCACGTCCCCATCCGTCCATGCGGATCGGATCAGGTAAGATCTGATGAAAACGGACATGCTGTCCGTTTTCATCAGATCGCTCCATAGGGAGACAGCGGTGCCCGACAAGCCCCTCCCCGCTCAGTGAGCAGAGAGAAGCTTGTCATCCGTCGGCTCAGCGGAGATCTGCGGACTGATCTCCCGCTGAGCCGACGGGAGCAGGCGGACTCTGTAGAGTCCGCCAAGTGTGAATGAGGCCTTAAATGCTCTCTTTTTGGCTCGTCGAGTTTCTCAACAGTTTCCTCTACGAAAATGTACACACGACCGATTTCCTCGGCAAAAAAATATCTCCCAGCAAGTTTGTTGCTGGTTTTTGCCGAGAAACTAGGTTGTGTGTACGAGGTCTGAGCATGGGGAACTACATGCTGTTATTAATGATACTGTCACTCATGTGGGTTCTTTGCCCCCCTCACGGCTGAAGGCCAAATTACTTCACTGGGGTCCACATGTGGAAGGATAACGTCTTTTCACTTGTCAGTGACACCTGTCCAGGCAGTGACTACAGAGTCATTTTGAGGTAAAAAGTCTTGAACACCGATTCCCTCCACCAGTATTTCAACACACAATTATTTCTCAAACTTTAGCTCGTAGGCTGGAAGGGGAGCCACGAAAGATACTTCACAAGGCCTCTCATACCTTCGTTCTAGTCCAGGTCCATAGGACAAGTTCTCTACTGGATCCTAGCATAGGGGCCCAACTGATTGCACAGTGCATGACGTGTCAGGTAACCTTTCATAAGGAAGCTCCCTCACCAGCCACCACCAAGGGATATAATTTCAATACATAATTCTCAAACTTTACCTCAAAGGCTAGAAGAGGAGCTCCCACGGATACTTCACGAGGCCTCTCATACCTTCCTTTTAGTCCAGGTCCATAGGACAAGTTCTGCACTGGATCCTAACATAGGGGGCCAGCTGATTGCACAGTGCATGACATGCCAGGCCAGCCTTCCTATGGAAGCTCCCTCACCACCCACCACCAAGGGATGTTATTTCAATACATAATTCTCAAACTTTAGCTCATAGGCTAGAAGGGGAGCTACCGCAGATACTCAACAAGGCATCTAATACCTTTGTTCTAGTCCAGGTCCATACGACAGGTTAAGTTCTGCAGTGGATCCTAAGATAGGGGCCCACCTGATTGCACAGTGCATGACGTTCCAGGCCACCCTTCCTATGGAAGCTCTGTCACCAGCCACCACCAAGGGATATCATTTCAACACATAATTCTCAAACTTTAGCTCAAAGGCTAGAAGGGGAGCTACCGCCGATACTTCACAAGGCTTTACATAACTTCCTTTTAGTCCAGGTCAATAGGACAAGTTCTGCACTGGATTCGAGGATAGGGGCCCAACTGATTGAACAGTGCATGATGTGCTAGGCCAAGCTTCCTTTGGAAGCTCCCTCACCAGCCACCACCAAGGGATATCATTTCCACACATAATTGTCAAACTTTAGCTCAAAGGCTAGAAGGGAAGCTACCGCAGATACTCCACAAGGCCTCTCATTACTTTGTTCTAGTCCAGGTCCATAGAACAGGTTAAGTTCTGCAGTGGATCCTAAGATAGGGGCCCAACTGATTGCAGAGTGAATGACGTGCTAGGCCACCCCACCTATGGAAGCTCTGTTAATGGCCACCACCAAGAGATATCATTTCAACACATAATTCTCAAACTTTAGCTGAAAGACCAGAAGGGGAGCTACCACAGATACTCCACAAGGCCTCTCATACCTTCGTTCTAGTCCAGGTCCCTAGGACAGGTTAAGTTCTGTAATTCGATTTTCTGCAGATTTGTATGGGGTCTAAGATAGGGGCCCAACTGATTGCAGAGTGCATGACGTGCCAGGCCGCCCAACCTATGGAAGCTCCGTTACCAACCACCACCAAGGGATATTGTTTCAACACATAATTCTCAAACTTTAGCTCACAGGCTAGAAGAGGAGCTACTGCAGATACTCCACAAGGCCTCTCATACCATCGTTGTAGTCCAGTTCCATAGGACAGGTTCAGTTCTGCAGCAGGTCCTAAGATAGGGACCTAACTGATTGCAGAGTGCATGATGTGTCAGGCCACCCTACCTATGGAAGCTCCATTACCGGCCACCATCAAGGGATAGCATTTCAACACATAATTCTTAAACTTTAGCTCAAAGGCTAGAAGGGGAGCTACCATAGATACTCCACAAGGCCTCTCATACCTTCGTTCTAGTCCAGGTCCGTAGGACAGGTTCAGTTCTGCAGAGGATTCTAAAATAAGGGCCCAACTGATTGCAGAGTGCATGCCGTGTCAGGCCACCCTACCTATGGAAGCTCTGTCACCGGCCACCACAGAGGGATAGCATTTCAACACACAATTCTCAAACTTTAGCTCATAGGCTAGAAGGGGAGCTATCGCAGATACTCCACAAGGCCTCTCATACCTTTGTTCTAGTCCAGGTCCATAAAACAGGTTCAGTTCTGCAGCGTATCCTAAGATAGGGGCCCAACTGATTGCAGAGTGCATTAGGTGTCAGGCCACCCTACCTATGTACGCTCCGTCACCGGCCACTACCGAGGGAACACATAATTCTCAAGCTTAAATGCTAGAACGGAAAGCTACTGCAGATACTTTGCAAGGCCTCTCATACCTTCCTTTTAGTCCAGGTCCATAGGACAAGTTCTGCACTGGATCCTAGGATAGGGGCCCAACTGATTGCACAGTGCATGACGAGCCAGGCCAACCTTCCTATGGAAGCTCCCTCACCTGCCACCACCAAGGGATATGATTTCAAAACATAATTCTAGAAGAGCAGCTACTGCAGATACTCCACAAGGCCTCTCATACCTTTGTTGTAGTTCAGGTCCATAGGACAGATTCAGTTCTGCAGCAGGTCCTAAGATAGGGGCCTAACTGATTGCAGAGTGCATGACGTGTCAGGCCACCTATGGAAGCTCCGTCAACGGCCACCACCAAGGGATAGCATTTCAACACACAATTCTCAAACTTTAGCTCATAGGCTAGAAGGGGAGCCACCACAGATACTCTGTGAGGTTTTGCACACCTTGGCTCCATTCCAGGTCCCTAGGTCAGGTTCAGTTCTGCAGCGGGCCTAAGACAGGGACCCAAAATGATTGCAGAGTGCATAATGCACCAGACCACCCTACCTATGGAAGCTCTGTCACCGGCCACCACCAAGGAATAGCTTGATAATTCTTTCCCCAGGTCATGTTCACTATGGATTCACTCTCTATTCACAAGAATTAGACCAGATCATTTCTCACAACCAGTAACTTCTTTACTTAATAAAAGGCACTTGTTATAGACACTTCAGTACATTACACACCAACTTCTGCCATCAATATACACTGGAGGCATTTTTGGTCTTCTTCTGTGTTATCAATGAATAGATTGCAGAACCTAATTAGACCAGCCTAAAATCCATCAACAAAGTTAGACCTTACTGATATACCTTCTCCCCAGGCCAGTTTTGATGCCACACTTTTGTCAGAGATCTTTGACACTTCACATGTGCATCCTTATGTGATAAATTACACATATAGAAGATAACAAAAGATAAAATGAGCCACGGTATCTCTGCCCTCCTCACACTTGGACTAAATATGGAAACCAAAGAATGTCAGTTCAGCTAATTGGTGGTGTGAAAACACAAAGCTACAAAGATACATAATCAACTTTTTGCCATAATAAATATCCCCCAAAAATATATATAAAAAAATGTCTTTCTCAGTTTAGGCCGAAACGTATTCTTCTATATATTTTTGGTAAAAAAATTGCAATAAGCGTATATTAATTGGTTTGCGCATAAGTTATAGTGTCTACAAAATAGGGGATAGATTTATAGCATTTTTATTAATATTTTTTTTCCACTAGTAATGGCGGCGATCTGCAATTTTTATCATGACTGCGACATTATAGCGGACACATGTGACACTTTTGATGCTATTTTGGGACCATTCACATTTATACAGCGATCCGTACTATAAAAATGCACAGGTTACTGTGTAAATGACACTGGCAGGGAAGGGGTTAACCACTAGGGGGCGATGACGGGGTTAAGTGTGTCCTAGGGAGTGATTCTAACTGCGGGGGGCTGGGCTACGAGTGACACAACACTGATGACTGCTCCCAATGACAGGAATTAGTAGATCACTGTCCTGTCACTAGGCAGAACAGGGAAATGTCTTGTTTACATACGCATTTCCCGGTTCTGCAGCTCCGTGACACGATCGCGGGACACCGGCAGACATCGAGTCCGTGGCTGAAGACATTGAATTATTATTTTACAGAACAGTTCTTTAAAACTGAACATCTGGGATAAGCAAACATCATTCAAATACAAGTCATTGAATCTTAGGCCCAGATTTACGTCCATCGGCGTATCTTTGCGGCGGCGTAACGTATCTGATTTACGTTACGCAGCCGCAACTTAGACGGGCAAGTGATGTATTCTCAAAGCACTTGCTCCGTAAGTTGCGGCGGCGTAGCGTAAATCGGCCGGCGTAAGCCCGCCTAATTCAAATTTGGATCAGGGGGGCGTGTTTTATGTAAAACTACTGTGACCCGACGTGATTGACGTTTTTGCGGAACGGCACATGCGCCGTCCGTGGAATTTCCCAGTGTGCATTACTCCAAAGTACGCCGCAAGGACGTCATTGGTTTCGACGTGAACGTAAATGACGTCCAGCCCCATTCACGGATGACTTACGCAAACTACGTAACTTTTTCAAATTTCGACGCGGGAACGACGGCCATACTTAACATTGTTATGCCGCACTTATGCCTCATATAGCAGGGGCAACTATACGCCGGGAAAAGCCTAACGTAAACGTCGTAACTTTACTGCGTCGGCCGCTCGTACGTTCGGGAATTCGCGTATCTAGCTAATTTGCATACTCGACGTGGAATTCAACGGAAGCGCCACCTAGTGGTAAAAAAAAAAAATGCAGTTAAGATCCGACGGCATAAGAGACTTACGTCTGTCGGATCTAAGAATCAGGCGTATAGATACGACGGGTCGGATTAGGACTTACGACGGCGTACATAGCGCTGCGCCGTCGTAAGTCCTTTCAGAATCTGGCCCTTAGTGTGCTTTGTGTATTTGTTCCAGATCTGTGCAGCAATCCAATTAGCAAAATTTCCTCTGAGCAACAGCTTCCTGTATTAAAGACCAGTCACTGCTTCTCTCTCTCCTTATGCAGGGTGACTGGTCTTGTCTTCGCCCCCTCTGTAGTTATTTGCAGACAGCCTGTGGTGGGTGGAGCCTGCTGGGTCCCTCCCACAGCTCTGCTTTCCGGGCAGGCTATGTACAGCATAGTGATGAAGTCACTGCTACTTGTATAAGGTAATCTCTGGGCTTGTGAAAGTATTTGGTGCACACAAAGTAGATTTATATATATTGTGGCTACTGGGGAATATATGTAAATTTGTTTCTGTGCATGGATTGCAGCTTTAACCACTTAAGGACCGCCTAACGCCGATATACGTCGGCACAATGGCATGACTGGGCACAGGCACGTACCTGCACGTCGCCTTTAAGAGCCCAGCCGTGGGTCGCGAGCGCGCCCCGCGGGACCGGCGGACCCGATCGCCGCCGGCGTCCTGCGATCAGTCACAGGAGCTGAAGAACGGGGAGAGGTGTGTGTAAACACACCTTCCCCGTTCTTCTGTGTGGCAATGTCACTGACAACTGTTCCCCGCAGAGGTGATCAAATACCACCAAAAGAAAGCTCTATTTGTGGGAAAAAAAGGACGCCAATATTGTCTGGGAACCACGTTGCACGACCGCGCAATTAAATCGACGCAGTGCGGAATCGCAAAAAGGGGCCAAGTCCTTTACCTGCATAATGGTCCGGGTCTTAAGTGGTTAAAGAAGAACTCCATTCTTTTTCTCTCTCTCATGCAGTGGGGCTGTGTAATCTTCACATCCAGAGCCCGCCTATGGGCCATTCACAAGACCTCTAAAGTGCGGGGGGGGGGGGTAGAAGAGGCAGGGACCAATCTCAGAGGATATATATATATATATACGGTATTTATCGCGGTATAGCGCGCTCCCGCGTATACCGCGCACCCCTAAAGTTGCCCCCGAAATTCCTGTAAAAAAAAATGTTATATGATTTTATTACTTACAGTTTTGGTGTCTTCCTAGCGTCCATCGTCCGGTCCGGCGTCCCTCTGCGGCCTCGGTGGTGTCCTCCCGGCTTCTCCAGCGCGCGCCTCAAGTCGAGTCCCCGCTTCCCGCGCTCAGTTCGAACGCCTCCGCCGACATATACCGAGTGTAGTACACTCGGGTACATTCGGCAAGGCTCGGCTTCGCTCGCGCTCACGCTCTGTGACGTTTATGCGTGAGCACGAGCGAAGCCGAGCCTAGCCGAATGTACCCGAGTGTACTGCACTCGGTATATGTCGACGCAGGATTTCAAACTGAGTGCAGGAAGCGGCTATCGGCGTATATCGTGCACCCACGATTTTCCCCTTATTTTAAGGGGAAAAAAGTGCGCGATATACGCCGATAAATACGGTATATATATATATATATATATATATATATATATATATATATATATATATATATATATATATATATATATATATATATTTATATATATGGCAGTAGAGCAGTGGACAGTGTCAGTAGTTTATTTTTGTTATTTTTTTTTTTATTATAACTTTTTTCACTTTTTTCTTGTTTTTATTATTTAAAAAATAAAAATTACAATAATTTATTATTAATACTATTTTTTGGAGCCCCATTGGATCCCTTTTTCTGCAGTCAAGCAGCAGGGAGAATATGCACAGCACAACGTGATTAGGGTGTGCCCAGACACACCTGGCACACACTGTGCGCACGCCTATGCTCTAGATCAGGGGTCTCGGGTGCGGCCCTTTGCTTGCCTTTATCCAGCCCTTGTGGTACTCCAGCCCTTGAAACAAGACACTTTTCCTTCCACTGACATCAACTAGGGGGCACTATTATTCCCACTGACACCAATGGTGGAGCACTAATTCTCCCACTGACAAAAACTATGGGGAACTAATTATCCCGCTGACACTAACAATGGAGTACTAATTCCTCCCACTGACACCAACCATAGGGCATTATTCCTCCCACTAACACCAATGATGGGGCAATATTTCTCCCACTGACACCATTGATGGGGCACTACTCCACCCACCGACACCAATGTTGGGGCACTATTCCTCCCACTGACACCAGTGATGGGGCACTATTCCTCCCACAGTCGCCAATGATGGGGCACTATTCCTCCCACTGACACCAATGATGGGGCACTATTCCTCCCACAGTCACCAATGATGGGGCACTATACCTCCCACTGATACCAATGATGGGGCACTTTTTCTCCCACTGACACTGGCAATAAGGCACTATTTCTCCCCCTAATACCAAAGATACATTTTTTTAATCCCACTCACGCCAGCAGGGCCGATCCTAGGGTCACAGGCGCCTGGGTGCAGAAATATTTCTGGCCCCCAACATGGGCGTCGTCATTTTACCAACTCCTCCCCTTTACAAATTTTTCTATGGCAATGACTCAACCACAGAGATGCTCCCCCACAAAGTCTTCATTAACCTGGGATCGTTACAGTACTTTATTGGCACCTGAAGGGGGGCCTCTGTGATGGACACAGAGAGGGCTTCTGTTAGAGAGTCTGTTAGATGTTTGGCGCCCCCACCTCTGCAGGCGCCTGGGTGCAATGCACCCTGTACACCCTGCCTAGGATCGGCCCTGGATGCCAGGATCATTTTCACTCCCAATGGCCACAGTCCGGCCCCCTTAAAGATTGGAGGACTGTAAAATTGCCCTTTGTTTAGAAAGTTTGGAGACCCCTGCTCTAGACAAAAAAAGAACAGTTTTTAGGCATGTGCAAAAGGGAAAAATTTGTTTTGTTTCGTTTAGTTTTAATTTGTTATTTAATTAATTTCGTTAAGTTAGATTCGTTACATGTGTTAAATAATAATTTGTTTTCGGAATTCGTTCGTTTTCGAACGAATTTTGAAAAATCCGGTCGAATTCGAAAATATTTCGACCGGATTCGATAATATTTCAATCGAATTCGAAGACAAATTCTATTTGAATCGAATTCGAAAACAATTCGTTTCGAAAACAAATTCGAATGAAAATTAAAAGCAAATTTGAATCAAAATATAAAAAATATAAATCGATTTCTAAAAAAGAATACAATAAAATAGAATATAAAATAATAAAACAATAGAATGAAAATCAAAGAATAGTAAAGAACAGAATGGAATTTAATAGAATGTAATCAAATACAATAGAATATGACCTGGCTTCTTTTATCTATCTTCTATCTATCTTCCATTTTCTGAAATTCATATAGAATGAACTCAAATTCGAATAGAAACATATTAGAAGAGTAGAATAATAAATACATATATATATATATATATATATATATATATATATATATATATATATATATATATTATTCTACTCTATTCTAATATTTTTCTATTCGAATTTGAGTTCATTCTATATGAATTTCGAATTTCAGAAAATGGAAGATAGATAGAAGATAGATAGAAGAAGCCAGGTCATATTCTATTGTATTTGATTACATTCTATTAAATTCCATTCTGTTCTTTACTATTCTTTTTTGATTTTCATTCTATTGTTTTATTATTTTATATTCTATTTTATTGTATCCTTTTTTAGAAATTGATTTATATTTTTTAGATTTTGATTCAAATTTGCTTTCAATTTTCATTTGAATTTGTTTTCGAATCGAATTGTTTTCGAATTCGATTCGAATAGAATTTGTTTTCGATGTTCGATCGAATTTCGTCCGCGGGTTTTTGATTCGAAAACGTTCGTTCGGATTCGGTAAATTAGTTAATATTACAATATTGGGAATTCGTATGCATCCGAATGTCCGAATAATGAAAAATGTGTCCAAATTTCGATTCGGAACGAAACGAAATTCACATGCCTAACAGTTTTATTTTTTCTTTAAAAATGCATTCCTGTTACAGAAAAGTTAACATAATGGGTGGAACAGTTGCTATGGGCCAGATTCACCAAAGAGATACGACGGCGTTTCTCCTGATACGCCGTCGTATCTCTGTTTCTATCTATGCGACTGATTCATAGAATCAGTTACGCATAGATAGCCAGAAGATCCAACAAGTGTAATTGTTTTACACTGTCGGATCTTAGGATGCAGTACCGTGGCCGCCGCTGGGGGGATTTTGCGTCGTAAACCAGCGTCGGGTATGCAAATTAGGAGTTACGGCGATTCCCGACGGATTTTCGCGTTCGCTACGTCGCTGCTAGTCTAGTTTCCCGTCGCAAAGTTAGTCGTCGTTTGACCTGCCCTAACTTTACTCAGCAAACGTATTGCTGTTTAAAGTATGGCCGTCGTTCCCGCGTCGAAATTTTAAATTTAACGTCGTTTGCGTAACACGTCCGGGAATACGGAAGTACGCTACGGGCGTCGCCGTTCGAAAAAATTACGTCACGGCGTGCAAAGCACGACGGGAATTGCGAAACTGAGCATGCGCAGTAGGTCCGGCGCGGGAGCGCGCCTAATTTAAATGGCACACGCCCATTTGAATTGGCCCGCCTTGCGCCGAAGGCTGCCAGCGTAGTTTTTATCGCAAGTGCTTTGTGAATCAGGCACTTGCGATGAAAACTTGCGGCGGTGTAACGTATCTACGATACGTTACGCCGCCGCAGTTCTATGTGAATCTGGCCCCAAGTAGTTTGTGTATTTTTAACTGCAACACATTCTTTTTGTTTAGGAATTACACTACAATCCCATTGGCATTAACATGTATTTAAAATGCTTTGACCAGCTCATTAAAACAGGTTCATCAAGTGAAGTCCTGGCAGTGTGTTGGGAATATCAGAACAGGCTGTGAAAAGTTAGGTTAGATCATTATGTGGTTTCCTCTGCAAACTCTGTATATTGTTTGTTCGGAAACGTGACCATTAAGTATGGCATTGTTTTGTTTTTTTTCACTAATTATTATTATGGTGCATTAATAGTGATATCATAAGAATAAGAGATTTGATAGGCAGAACTAACATTGAAATCACCAGTTACTAATAAATATCACTTTTCTTTTCCGCAATACCTTTTTTTTTCTCTTTTTCACGCATTTATTGGTTCACAAGACAGGGCACCTACGTGGCACTGAGTATGACACATGTAGCTGTGCATGCCAGTTAATTGGGCCTCTACAAGTCTCTGGAGTTTCCTTTATTTTCTGTATTTTTTATAAGCATTTGTGTGTTTTTTAACCTGTACTGCCACCTGGGCAACAATACCTAGACTATAGCCTGGCCTGCAGGGAAATATATATATTTTCTCCTTCATAGCTGTTGCTATTTCTTTTACATCCTTAAACCCTATAGTCTGCAGTTCTTCTTTTTTTTCCTTCTTGTTCCTCCTTCTAATGGACTGCTGGTTTTGACAGTTCTCCCTTGTTTGCCAGAGCTGTGTCAGCTTCCGGAGCACCGAGACTCCATCTGCAGTCTGCCGCGGGCTCCGAGGGATATGCAGATGAGGACTTGAATGGTTTGTCACCGGCAAAGACTAAAGAAGAGAACAGGATGTGTTTGGAAGTTCAGTCGGCTCATAATCATGCATACAAAGTACCTGTAAAGTGTGCCATCCAATTCCCTAAGAGTTCTAATATGTAAGTCTAAATGAATTGTCCACGGCTTTCTTTCCTGAAAAAAGTTTAAGAAGATTAAAGATACTAGTTTATGTAATCTCCTTCTGCTAGGCTGGTTTATATTTGCTGTTGACTCAAGTTTTTTTGAAGCTTAACCCCACGTTTAATGTCCCTTAACTGCCACAGTTTCTAGAGCAGTGGTTCTCAACCTGTCTAGTGCTGTGACCCCTTGATAACATGTCCCAAGTTGTGGGGACCCCTAACAGTAAAATTATTTTCATAGCGTGGGTTGTCGGCATCCAAGGCAAGACAAGTAATTTGTGCCCCTAACCCACAGACATTTAGCACTCCCTGAGTCCCTTCCACTCGTACAGTATTAACTGCCTGCCGACCAGCCGCCGCAGTTATACGGCGGCAGGTCGGCTCTGCTGGGCGAGAGCACGTAGCTATACGTCATCTCTCCCAGCAGCCAATAGGGGCGCTCGCGTGCCGCCCGCTCGCTCCTGACTCCCGCGCGTGCCCGGTGCTCGCGATCACCGCCGGGCACCCGCGATCGCTCGTTACAGAGCGAGAACCGGGAGCTGTGTGTGTAAACACACAGCTCCTGGTCCTTTCAGGGGAGAAATGCCTGACCGTCTGTTCATACAATGTATGAACAGCGATCAGTCATTTCCCCTAGGGAGTTCACATCTAGACATCTTTCTTGTTCTTTCTCTCCCATTTTCTTTGTCCCTCCCCCCTCTTTTCCTCTCCCTTCTATGTACTCTCTATTTTTATTTCTTCTCTTACTCCTTGGTGGGGGGTGGGGGTGGGGGGAGGGATGAGTGGCAGTGCTGGTGGGGCTGGGACCTTTTCAGGATCAGTGGCAATGCTGGGAGAGTTCTGATCAGCCAACTTAGGTGCACTTGATCAAGGTCACCTGCTGATCTGAGAACTGTAGTGGGCAACTTTAATCACAGGTAGTGTTACTCACTGTCTCTCAGACTTTGTGGCGTCTCGTAGCAGTGACACCTATGCCAAAATCAGGAGATAGGGTCTCCTCCACCCCCTCCCATTTCACATTCCTTACCAGTCAGCTGACCTCTAGTCTCTGCACCCCACCTATACCGTGAACTGAATGGGAGGCTGCCAAGAGGCTGAGTGGGTGGCTGAGGGCTCCAGGAACAGCCCGGCTGGGTGGCCACAGGCTCCAGGAACAGCCTGGCTGGGTGCCCACAGGCTCCAGGAACAGCCCGGTTGGGTGGCCACAGGCTCCAGGGACAGCCCTGCTGGGTGGCCACAGGCTCCAGGGACAGCCCTGCTGAGCGGCTGCAAAAATGCTGGAAGAGCATTGCAGGCTTCAGGAACAGCCCAGAATTCAGCGACCCCCTGGCAAATCATCATTCGACCCCCGAGAGTGTCCCGACCCCCAGGTTGAGAACCACTGTTCTAGGGGAATTAGATCTTGCCTTTGTACAGATTAAAGTGGTTGTTTTGTTTTAAATAACAAACATCTCTATACTGACCTGCTCTGTGCAATGAAATGCATAGTTGCCAACAGTCCCGATTTGCCCGGGACATTGACGGAAATCAGACCAGTGTGAGCTTGTCCCAGGCAGAATCCCTAAAATTAGGCGTTGTGGGTCTGATCCCACCATAAAAAAAAAGCAGCGCTGCTCCGTCGTTAGGATGAGGATGGCTGGCAAAGGTGTCATGCTGGGCCATCTCTCTCTTTCTCCTTTTTTCTTTGTTCATCTCTCCCTCCATCCCTCATCCTTAGATTATTTCTCTTTCTTCTCTCTCTCTCTCTCTCTCTCCCTTTTTCTTTCCTTCTTTTTCCCTCCCTCCACCCCTCTTTCTTTCTTATCACTTTGTAGTGCCCTGCTCCTGTTGAACAGGCGCTGCTTTGAATTTATTGGGGGTCTGGGCTGTTATTTGGCTCAGACTAGAGTAATTAAGGGCATGGCTGTGCTGAGAGTATCCACCATTGCTCGCCTGGGGGTGTCATTACCACCCCAGCAAGGTCAAGATGAATTGGGTGTCCCCCTCGGCAGCGAATCAGTGGGAGTGGTTGCCTGCTGTGCATGCCGGGGAGGGGTACTTAAGGGACAGACGCCATTGGTTCGGGGTCCGTTCGCGCCTCGTGGCCCGCCTGGCCTGAGGTGCGTGTTTTGAATCCTAGTCCCGGGACCACGTTGGCCCGGGGCTGCGGCTTCATCTTAGGGGCTTAGTTGCCTGGCTGGGGCCTGTACCGCAAAGTTGATCCTGAGTTGTCCGTCCTGTGGGAGGAGGCCACTTGATGAAGGAAGCCAGGGGAGGACCTATCCTGGAGAGGGCCATGCAATAGGCTGGTATCTTGGGAGAAGGCCTGGAAACTTCATCGAAGGATGCACCGTACACCGAGAGGCTGGACAGTGTTGCCTGTTTTATCTAATAGTTCTAAAGGAGCAAAGCCAAAGAAATCCGGGTGCTGAATCCTGTGGCAGAGGATTCTGGACCAAAGTGTCTCCTCATAAAGGAAGGTCTGTGGCAGAGACTGGACTTTACTTTGTGCGCCATCCCAGCTGCTAGGCCAGTGAGATGGACCTATCCGGGTGAGCAATACCCACTCTGGCTAGAGTGGCTACGAGAACTGTTTGCTGGAAACAGGAGTGTTTCCTTACTTGTGACTGTGCACCTGAACCTACCTACCTACCCTTCCACCCCTCACTCCTCTTTTCTACTAAAGTTCTGCAAAATAAATCCAAGAAAAAGAAGTGCATTGTGTGGACATTGATATTCTTCAGACTCTCCTTTCACCCTGGACAGCGAGAACATAGAGGTAACGTGCCACCCAAAATATAACCAGCAGCTCCTGCTACATCTTCTTTTTCTTTCCTTCCCTCCTTCTTTCTTTCTCTCTCACTTAGTCCATCCCTCTTTCTCTCGCCCTCCATTCCTCTTTCTTTCTTTCCTTCTTTCTTTCCTTCCTTCTCTCGTTCTTTCTTTCTCTCTTCGTCCATCTTTAGTTTAGCTTTCTTTCTCTCTCCCTCCATCACTTTTTCTTTCTCTCTCCCTCCATCAATTACTTTCTCTCTCTCTCTCTCTGTCTGTCCCCCTCCGTGCCTCTTTCTTTCTTTCCTTCTCTCTTTCTTTCTTTCTTTCTTTCTTTCTTTCTTTCTTTCTTTCTTTCTCTGTCCCCCCATCTTTATTTCTCTTTATTTTTCTTTCTCTCTCCCTCTATCACTCTTTCTTTCTTTCTTTCTTTCGTTCTTTCTCCCTTCATCTTTCTTTCTCTTTCTCTCTCTCTCCTTTGCTCTTTCTTTCTTCCTTTTTTTCTCTATCTCTCTCTGAGCCTCTTTCTTTCTTTCTTTTTCTTTCTTTCCTTCTCTTTATTTTTCTTTCTCTCTCCCTCCATCACTCTTTCTTTCTTTCTTTCTTTCTTTATTTATTTCTCTCTCTCTCTCTTTCCATTCCCTTTTCTTTCTTTCTTTTTTTCTTTTTTTCTTTCTTTCTTTCTTTCTTTCTTTCTTTCTTTCTTTCTTTCTTTCTTTCTTTCTTTCTTTCTTTCTTTCTTTCTCCCTTCATCTTTCTTTCTCTTTCTTTCTCTTTCTCTCTCCCTCCATCGCTCTTACTTTCTTTCTTTCTTTTTTTCTCTATCGTTTGTCATGACTGCGATATTACGGCGGACACATCGGACGCTTTTGATAAATTTTTGGGACCATTCACATTTATACAGCGAACATCGCTATAAATATGCACTGATTACTGTATAAATGTGACTGGCAAGGAAGGGGTTAACAATAGGGGGCGAGGAAGGGGTTAAATGTGTAGCCTAGTGAGTGATTCTAACTGTAGGGGGAGGGGACTGACTGGGGGAGGTGACCGATCTGTGTTCCTATGTACAAGGGACACAGCATCGGTCTCCTTTCCCTGACAGGATGTGAATCTCTGTGTTTACACACAGAGATCCACGGTCCTGCTCAGTTACTGGGCAATTGCGGGTGCCCGGCGGCCATCGTGGCCGACCGGGCACGCGCATCGTGTTCCCAGTAACGCGGCGGGGGCGCGTGCGCGCCCCCTAGCGGCTTTAAAAGACGAGGACGTCATATGACGTCCTGTCAGAACAATTGAGCTACTGTGCCACCGTCAATTGACATCGGCCGGTAGTAGAGTGGTTAAATTATGTAACCATATTGCTACACTTAGAGGCGCCTCTCTTCTCTTTTATACTCAGTTGTGACATGACACTACTTGTATATCAAGACATCGCTTGTATATCAAAGTCAAAATGTATTTAAAAATGTTTGCAAAACGCTCTCAAACCAAGTTACTCTCAAACCAAGGTTTTACTGTAATAACACAAGATTACCGCGCTCAGGGTGTTCATTGAGGATAATCAACATGAGAAATAGATGCGTATAAGAGTATAATGACAGCAGCATTTCATGAAATAATATTAAATGTTAAAGTCCATAAAAGTGAGTACAAGAGTCCATGCCGATAAGATGTATTCACCAGGCAGATATCAACAGGTAACCAAGGGCTGACTCAAGACACTTGAGAAAGGAGCGCGCAGGACTCTCTATAGACCAGCGCACACTCTGAAATGCGTTGTGTACCTTTGTGAACCTTGTCAGCCACCGTCCCTCTGACGTCACCACCCAGCAGACGAGCAACTTGTCTAACAGCGCTCTCATACGACTGCAGACTCGGCTCCCCCAGCTTCTGAGCGGAGATTCTCACAGATTGCAGGCACAGCCCGGCTCCATCTGACTACCATCACTTCAATCCTTGTTCCTGTTATTTTAAATGTAAGTGTTGGATACCTGCACCTGTTATTACAAATAAACCAGATAACTTAGAGGCGCTTTTCCTGTCTTTCTTTTCTAAGGTTTTACTATATGTAAGTACCGTATTTACCGGGGTATAGCGCGCTCCTGCGTATAGCGCGCACCCCTAAACTTGACCCGGATTCCTGTGAAAAAAAGATTTTTTGTACTTACAGGTGTCTTCCGCGGCGTCCATCGACAGCCTCGTCGGGTCCGGCGTTCGTCTGCGGCTTCGGGTGTTCCTCTTCGTCGGGTCCGGCGTCCTTCTGCGGCGTCCTCCCCGCTCGTTTCCCGCGCCGAGTTTGAATACTGCGCCGACATATACCGAGCGCAGTACACTCTTGTATCGTCGGGCAGGCTCGGCTACTCTCGTGGTGACGTCCTGTACGTCCAGGTATACGCCGATACCCACTTTCCTGCGCTGAATATGAATACTGCGCCGGCATATACCGAGCGCAGTACACTCGTGTAACGTCGGGCAGGCTCGGCAACTCTCGTGGTGACGTCCTGTACGTCCAGGACGTCAACGCGAGAGGCGCCGAAACTGCCCGAAGATACACGAGTGTACTGCGCTCGGTATATGCCGGCGCAGTATTCAAATTCAGCGCGGGAAAGCGGGTATCGGCGTATACCATGCACCCACGATTTTGCCCTGATATTCAGGGCAAAATAGTGCGCTGTACACGCCGATAAATACGGTATGTAATGTAACTATGTAAGTATGCAATAATAACAAACACAGTACTCTGGACCCAAGAATTGTGTGCTAGTTCTTTGGATGCATAAAGGGGGTGCGTTATTGCTAAAAATCAAACAAGCTTCTGCAGAGTTGTAAAATTTGGCCCTTTTGGATACGAGGACTCTCATCCCCGATAGATTCTACAGCGAGTAGTGACTATCTATTGCTCAAAAGAGGAAAATGACGCATTGTATTCAGCACAGCATGCAAAGGGAGGCGAGATACAAAGTTAAAGTGAACACACTATGGCGACAATGCGTATCGGTAGTCTTCAGGTTACTGTGATTTTTTTTTTTTTATAAGCAGCAGGTACACAATCAGAACATCTAGGCCGCTTTGTAAAATGGAAATCAATACAATAGCATGAACTAACCCCAACTGATTATAACAAAACAATTCATAGTAAGTTATCCCAGTTTTCACTATTTAAGTATTATTCAGCCTCAGCAAGCGTCAATCTACAGCTCTCTGCATGGCTAAAACAACCCCACAACCTATTATCACACGAGCCTCTAACTACACATTTGAGCAGGTCAATGTCAACCTTGCATAGAAAAGATATACATAAAAGCAAAGAGCAAAGATGAATCATTTAAAATAGTAACCAAAATGTTTAATTAAGGATGATAAGCTTTGTAATTGTTTTACTATTTTTTTTTTTTTTTTTTTGATGGAACCTCTCCAGTTTTAGAAATGATAAGTAGACCTCGTACATAAATGAGTTTCAAGGTGTTCCACTGCATGATATTAATGGAGACTATTTGATTTGGAGATCCTATGGAGTGGCATTATGTAGTCCTGAGTTTTCATTTTCAGAATGGCTGGACCTTTGCATGTTTTGGGAATAGTCACGGTCTTTACTTCCCGATTGAAGAAGTATTTTCCAAAAAAAAAACCCCAGACAGGTTTATAAAGGCCAAGCTTCACTTTTTAAAAACATGAAACACTGAACAACTTTGGAGATGTGTTCGTTTTCACTCCCCACCCGTTAAAATGTGTCAAAGCCCCACAACTTCTGCAGAAGAATGGAAATAAAAAAGGTTTGCCCTTTTCTCCGTCACCTTTTCAGCAACTCTGCAAGAATTTCCTTTGTCGAAGGAAAGCAGAAGTTGCAAAATCATTATAAAAAGGAAGAAAGAAAAAAAAAACCAACGCGTGGCAAGTTCATATAAATATTTGTAATCAAACAATGGCGCTTGCAGAATGACATAAGAACCCCCCTACTGTTTGGCGTCCTGGTGTTTTATTGGTGAAAGAAAATTCATTATTGGATGTAGCGTTGGTGGATTTTAAAATAAAAAATTGGACATTCTTTTTTTTCTTTTTTTTTTCTATTAATTTCCTTTAAAACACATGGCAACAAAGGGACAAGGAAAAATGGCACGGCGGGAGGCGGAAAGTAAGAAGAAGAGAAAGAAAGGACATTCTATTACAAATAAAAATAAAGTATTTTTACATTTTAAGGGAAAATGAGGCTGGCTCGTGCGACGGTTCTCGCAGAGACAGCCATTGATCTTTTTAAGAGACGGCATTAAAAAAAAAAAAAAAACGAAATAAAAGAAAATGAAGGCCCATTAATACAATGGAAAGACAACTCCAGCAAATTGATCAATGCAGGACAAATCATTTGTAACCTTTCGCCTCGTGAGTACTGCAGTTTTCCTTTTTTTCCCTTCTTTCTGAAAGTAAACAAGGCATTATCAATTTAATTTTTTTTTTTTTCCATTTCTAGGTGACTGCATTGAAAATAGAGAGATTTTAACGGGACGAAGATGGATAATGTTTTCTTTTATGCAACATAAGGTAAAATAAATATTAATCGCTTTTGATATCCAAATTGTACTTGTAGTTTTTGTTTACCTGGTTATTTATTATAAGACTTATAGGGAGATTCAGGTACAATAGTGCAAAGTTACTGCGGCGTAGCTTAGCCTGTTTAGGCTACGCCGCCGTAAATTAGCTAGGCTAGTAATGATTCTCAATATACTTGCCTGCTAATATACGGCGGCGTAGCCTAAAGCGGGCGGGCGTAAGGGCGCCGAATTCAAATGACTTGGAGGGGGGCGTGTTTGATGGTAATGAGGCTTGACCTCACGTTTTTGAAGTTTTTTTTCACTGCGCATGCGCCGGGCGACTACATTTCCCCGTGTGCATTGCAGTTACGTACGCCGCACGGGCCTATTGATTTCGACGTGGACGTAAACGACGTAAATCCCGATTCGCGGACGACTTACGCTAACAACGTAAAAAAATCGAATCTAGCGGCGGGAACGGCGGCCAAACTTTAACATTGTTATTCCACCTAATAGATGGAATAACTTTAGGCCTGTAATGCGCTACGGAAACAGGGTAAATCGACTGCGGTGGCCGGGCGTACGTTCGTGAATCGGCGTATAAACTCATTTACATATTCTATGCCGGCCGCAATGGGAGCGCCACCTAGCGGCCATCCAAAATATTGCAACCTAAGATAGGACGGCGCAAGCCGTCGTATCTTAGATATGTTTAAGCGTATCTCTG
Source organism: Rana temporaria (assembly GCF_905171775.1). Taxonomy (NCBI): domain Eukaryota; kingdom Metazoa; phylum Chordata; class Amphibia; order Anura; family Ranidae; genus Rana; species Rana temporaria. Next base: position 21,688,996 of record NC_053491.1, on the reverse strand, counting down.
TTTGAGCATACGCTTAAACATAGGTCGGCGTAGATTCTGAGTTAGGTCGACTTATCTACTGATAAGTCGGCCTAACTCTTACTGAATCTACCTATTAGGATTCATTGGCTATGTGCTTAATATTAGCAAGATAATAATTTGGGCATCCATTATGTTATAAAAGGGCAAAATATTTCCCTTGGAAAAGATATTTAAGTACCATATTTTCCGGCGTATAAGACGACTTTTTGCATCTAAAATCATGCCCCAAAAGTCAGGGATCGTCTTATACGCCGGGTACCTGTCTGTCAGACGGCGGTCATCCATTATTCAAAAGCCACGCCTCCTCCTCTGACTGTTCCGTGATAGGCGGAACACTAATTTTCCCAGCAGAGCCTCTGTTCAGTGTTCCGCCTATCACGGATGCCTTCTCATCCTCAGCCTCGGCCTTGAACAAGAGGACATCCGTGATAGGCGGAACACTGAACAGAGGCTCTGCTGGGAAAATTAGTGTTCCGCCTATCACGGAACAGCCTGAGGAGGAGACGCGGATTTTGAATAATGGATGGCCGCCGTCTGACATACTCTGCAAACAGGAGAAGGTAGGGAGATCGTCGAGGCAGGGAATGGAATGGCACAGTGAGGCATGTATAGATGGCACAATGAGGCATGTATAGATGGCACAGTGAGGCATGTATAGATGGCACAGTGAGGCATATATACTGTAGATGGCACAGTGAGGCATGTATAGATGGCACAGTGAGGCATGTATAGATTGCACTGTGAGACATGTATAGATGGCACAGTGAGGCATGTATACAGTAGATGGCACAGTGAGGCATGTATAATGGCACAGTGAGGCATGTATAATGGCACAGTGAGGGGTCGTCTTATACAGTGAGTATATCCCAAAACCAACATTTTAGCTGGAAAATTAGGGAGTCGTCTTATACGCCGGCAAATATGGTAGGTCTACTTTATCATTAATTTATGCAATGCAATGGTAGGTATCACCACATGATACATTAGAACCCCAGTGCCATTATGAAGCACAGCTCTGTATTTATTAACTCTCATTTTTATTATTTCTTATTCTTCTTTTTTAGGTCTTTTTATATATATCTTATGCCGCGTACACACGATCGGATTTCCGATGAAATTTTCCGTCGGAATTCCCATGAAGCTGACTTTCATCAGTCTTGCCTACACACAATCAGACTAAATTCCGACCGTCCAAAACGCGGTGACATAAAACACTACGACGAGCTGAAAAAAGTTCAATGCTTCCGAGCATGCGTCGACTTGATTCTGAGCATGCATTGGATTTTTCCCTGATGGAGTTCCACACAGACGATTGGAATTTCCTATCTGTTTTTTTTCCATCGGAAAAATGTAAAACATGTTCTATTTTTTTACAACAATGGGAAAAAGTCCGATGGGGCCCACACACGATCGCTTTTTCCGATGAAAAAAGTCCATCTGACTTTTTTCATCGGAAAAACGATCGTGTGTACATGGCATAACTCATATTTCTTTATTTTTTTCTATTACTTTTATCTACTGAATGTCCTAATTTATTAACCTCCCTGGCGGTATGATTATTTCAGAAAAAAGGTGCTGAAAGCGGTACCATTATTTGCAAGGAAATTTGGCGTTTTATACTGTAGGCCTGTAATTTTTAGGAATAACTCACTTAAATCTGACCAAACAAGAGTCTAGTAGGCATCCCGGGTATGAATTTTTTTTAAAAACAAAATTATAAATTATAATATAATAAATAATTATAAATAATTATAACAAATAATAATATAATTCTAATAAAAATTATTCAATAATGTAATCAACTCAAAATCACTGAAATTTGCTCAGTTGCAGAATTGTCACTGTCATTATTTTTTTTTTTTATGACGAATTTCCCCGCAAATCGCAATCGCACAATTCTGCAAGTGATTATAATTTATTATCGCTGTTTTCTAGCTGATCTAAAACCATTTTTGACATAAAGGGACACTTTTGGTTGCTATGGACAATCTACAGTTTGCAGGGAGAAAGAACCGTTTTTATTATATAAAAGTACATGTAGGACACTGGGCAGACCACTAGGGACAAGGGGGGTGTGTATTTTTTACATACAGTACTGTAATCTATAAGATTACAGTATACTGTATGTATAGTGTTTGTTTACTTTTTTGAATTTGGTGCCGATCTCCGCACCAGTGCGTCATAACGTCGCAGGGAACGGAGATCGACGGCACGCGGGGACACTGTGTGAATCGAGCGAGGTCCCGCGGTGGCATCGCTGGATCCAGGAACAAGGTAAGCCAGCGCGCGCTGCAGGCTCTGCATAGCTACCCCGAGCGTGACTCGGGGATACCGATTTTAGCACAAAAATCCACCCCGAGTCACGCTCGGGAATACCGCCAATCCAATCCGGGGACAAAACCCGGGGACAGACTTGGTCCGGGGACAGTGTCCTCTGTCCTCTATCCGGGGACTGTCCCCTGAAACCGGGGATGTCTGGTCATCCTACCCATACATCCTTTATGCCCCAAGGTAGAGATCACGTTCTGATTCCCCTAAACACTTCGGGGCAGATCCACATACATACGCTGCGCCCGGCGCAGATGTAAGATATGCTACGCCGCTGTAACTTACTTGGCTTTGGTTTGAATCCTCAACGAATTTGCGCCGTAAGTTACGGTGGCGCAGTAGTGTATCTCTCGCGGCGTAAGGGCGCGGAATTCAAATTGGACGGGTAGGGGGCGTGTTTCATTTAAATGAAGCGCGTCCCCACGCCGAACGAACTGCGCATGCGCCGTCCGTAAAAACTCCCAGGGTGCATTGCTCCAAATGACGTCGCAAGGACGTCATTGTTTTCAACGTGAACGTAAATGGCGTCCAGCCCCATTCACGGACGACTTACGCAAACGACGTAAAATTTTCGAAATTAGACGCGGGAACGACGGCTATACTTAACATTGAGTACGCCACCAGATAGCAGTTTTAACTATACGCCGGAAAAAGCCGAACGGAAACAACGTAAAAAAATGCGACGGCCGGTCGTACGTTCGTGGATCGTCGGAAATAGCTAATTTGCATACTCGACGCGGATTACGACGGGAACGCCACCTAGCGGACGCAGAAAAATTGCATCTAAAATCCGACGGTGTAGGAAGACGTACGCCTGTCGGATCTAACACAGATGCCGTCGTATCTTGTTTTGTGGATACCAAAACAAAGATACGACGCGCAAAATTTGAAATTACGCGGCGTATCAAGAGATACGCCGGCGTAATTTCTTTGAGGATCTGCCCCTTCGTATTTCTTTCTCATCCTGCCTGTTTTGGCTCTCACCGATTCTCTTCTTTTTCACAAGTCCAAAGTAAACATGGTACAAAGTCATTGGAATCTCTGTCTCCTGGCTGGCAGTCGCCTGCGTTCCACAATCCGGTAGACTCAGCACAGCCTGTCTCTTTGTAACGTATACAAGTGACATTTCTTTTGGGGTTCATCCTGGAATATTTCTCTTTCACATCATATCGCAACTTCTGCTGAGAAAAACAGAATTTTTAGTTAGCGGCTTACTTGAAGATAGACACCTCCAACGCAAAGTCTCTCTAAACCTGCGGTTTAAAAGGGACTGGCAGATGAAAAGAAGCAAGCTATCTTATTTTCCTTTAGAAGAATGCATGGCAACAACTTTATAACCCCGAAAGTCAGTTTTCTTCTTACTAAAGAAACAGATTGTTTTATTTTTCAACTCAGATCTCTTCTCATGTCCAATTCTTCTGTTTTTTAAATATCTCTTTCCTTTGTATTCAGCATAAAACATGTCAATAAGATAGGAGAGAGTTCTACTGATACTGAAGTAGGAAAAACTGTGAGGACACACAAACATATGTAAATTTATATATATATACGGTATATATATACCGGTACATTTACATGTATACAGCTTCATCTCATAAAATTAAAATATCATCAAAAAGTTCATTTATTTCAGTAATTGAATTCAAAAAGTGAAACTCATATAATTTATATACCGTATTTATCAGCGTATAACGCGCACTGGCGTATAACGCGCACCCCAATTTTAAGAGGGAATTTTCTGGAAAAACTAATTTTTTTAGTCCAAATAGTAAATGCAGTTAAAATTAAAAATAAGATAAGCAGCAATGTACAGCAAGCAACTCAGAGAGCAGCTCCTATGTTCAAGGAGATACACACCTTAGGGCTTCTAGCTGTCTTAAAATCAGGGGAAAATCGTGTGTGTGTTATACGCCGATCCATGCTGTCTGAGTGAAGAGGAGCGAGCGCCGCTGAATTACCGTATTTATCGGCGTATACCGCGCACTTTTTCGCCCTGAAAATCAGGGCAAAATCGTGGGTGCGCGATATACGCCGATACCCGCTTTCCCGCGCCGAGTTTGAATACTGCGCCGGCATATACCGAGCGCAGTACACTCGTGTATAGTCGGGCAGTCTCGGCTCCTCTCGCGCTGACGTCCTGGACGTACAGGACGTCAGCGCGAGAATAGCCGAGCGCAGTATTCAAACTCGGCGCAGTATTCAAACTCGGCGCGGGAAAGCGGGAAACGAGCGGGGAGGACGCCGCAGAAGGATGCCGGACCCGACGAAGAGGACACCCGAAGCCGCAGACGGACGCCGGGCCCGACGAGGCCGCCGATGGACGCCGCGCAAGACACCAAACTGTAAGTACAAAAATCTTTTTTTCCACAGGAATTCCACAGCAACTTTAGGGGTGCACGCTATACGCAGGAGCGTGCTATACCCCAATAAATACCTCCTTCCTGTGTATCTGGCACTCCGTTGCACACAGCCATGCCTCCTGGCCCCCCATTGGACCACTGTACTGTCTATCATATGAGCAGGGGCAGGAGGCGTGGCTGTGAGTGACGGAGCGCCGGGTACACAGGAAGGAGATCACGGCTCTATGTAATTCATTGGCGCTCGCTCCCCCACTTCCCTCGGAGACAGCAGGGATGATCTGACAATGAAAAGTAAGACTGCAGATGGTCACTGAACAGGCAGGGCATGTTGGTAAATGTATAGGCTGCAGATGGGCACATATCTGGCTGCATTGAGGCTGCAGATGGGCACAGATCAGGCTGCATTGAGGCTGCAGATGGGCACAGATCAGGCTGCATTGAGGCTGCAGATGGGCACAGATCAGGCTGCATTGATGCTCAGATACCATAACTTTGCTTCAAAGTGGTTTATTAAAAAAAAAAAACATTTTTTTCCCCTCTTAAATTGGGGTGCGTGTTATACGCCGGCGCGTGTTATACGCCGATAAATACGATAAAACATTTACAAAAATGTGAGGAGTGTACTGTAAAATTCTATTTTTTCTTCATTTCTTTTGCACGTGATTTGATATTTAGTGAAGTGAACGTAGCGTCACCTAGTTTACGAAAAACAAAGTGAACAATTACTTTATAAAGTGAACAGCTAAGTTAACAATGTCTATTTCTTTAGTAAATCAACCCATGCCCAATCGGATTTTCTCTATCAGTGATCTGATTTAGTCTTTGCTCTTTTCCAATGCTTTATTGACAAAGCCCTCAGGCCTTTTGCTTTACATTCAATTTCTCCATGTTCGTCCGCATCACTTTCCTTTAATGGAATGCTAGCCAATTATTCCCGCATTTATTTATGATAGTTGCTAAGCAGCCAACATGCCGACAATATATTTCATTACGAGGCATATTGTTCTGTAACTCAGTCACTTAACTATCCGTGTTATCGGGTTTTTTTTTTTTTTGCATGTACCATTTGAAAGTACTCCATGGACCCTTGCCAGGCTCATCTCCTTCCAAGGTTTATGTTTGACTTAACAAAAATTGTTTTACCTTTCAAAAGGGAATTAAGAAAAAAAAAATCATTTTCAATATCCCTTTTCCGAAAGTCCTGTTGAAATCTATTTCATTCCCCCATCTGGTCCCCAAGTATTTTCTCTGGGAGAAAAGAAAAAAAAACTTTTCTGGGCTGCCATCCAGGCAGTGTCACAATTCACAGCTGTAAAGTTTGATCCAAGTGCTTTGAGCTGGCAAGCAAGGTAGAGCCAAGAGAGATTAAGAGCTTCTTTATATAATAAATCTTCAGACGGACAAAGCTAGTGATGACAGAGGAGAAGTGAGAAGCAGAAAGACATACTCAAGTGGAAACAAGTCGAAAAGTTTTGTTACACTGACACTAACTATAAGGGCACAATGGGTGTTCAATCTCCGCTTGTCTTGGCTAACTCCCGGTTCTTTGCTAAGTGTGGAAAGAGATAAATATTATCTCCGTATTTTACGACCAGGCGCTGGTGGAATCCAATGTGTTGCGCGCTGGCATGCTAATACATATCCAAATAATTTGCGCTGCTAATGTACGGGCCTAGGCGCTTTTCATTGGTTGGTGCCAAGATGTAAACCAGGCATTTCAAAGCACTTAAGAGGTGAGATGAACCCAAAGAAAGATGAACGAAGGGTAGAGTAAGTCATTACGCTTTTCATCGGGAACATGTTTCAAATAAATTTTAAACTTATAAACGACAGATGCATTATTTTTTTTTCTGGGTGTTTTAATGGGAATTTAGTGTGGTTTAACGACAAGCTGCCAAATCAAAAAAACGTAAAGCCACGTCCGAAGCAATAGTCGCGCTTCAGCCTAAATCTAGTTAAAGTGGAGGTTCACCCGGAAATTGCTATTTTTAACCTTAGATTGATGCTCATTTAGTCTAGGGGAATCGGCTAGTTTATTTAAAATCTTTTAGAGAGCGATCTTCTCCGCCGCTTCCGGGTATGGGCTGCGGGACTGGGCGTTCCTATTTTGATTGACAGTCTTCCGAAAGGCTTCTGACGGTCGCATCCATCGCGTCACGATTTTCCGAAAGTAGCCGAACGTCGGTGCGCAGGCGCGGTATAGAGCCGCACCAACGTTCGGCTTCTTTCGGCTACTCGTGACGCGATGGATGCGACCGTTGGAAGCCTTTCGGAAGCCTGTCGGAAGACTGTCAATCAAGAAGGAACGCCCTCAGAATCAAGTCGACGCATGCTTGGAAGCATTGAACTTTGTTTTTTTCAGCACGTAGTTGTGTTTTACGTCACCACGTTCTGACACGATCGTTTTTTTAACTGATGGTGTGTAGGCACGACTGACCATCAGTCAGCTTCATCGGTTAACCAATGAAAACGCTCCATCAGACCATTCTCATCGAATAGGCTGATCGTGTAAACAGGGCTTTAGGGTTTTTTGGAGGCTTATGCCCTGTAAACACGATCGGTTCGTCTGATGAAAAAGGACCGATGGATTTTTTCATCAGATATCCAATGAAGCTGACTTTCATCAGTCTTGCCTACACACCATCGGTTTAAAATCCGATCGTGTCCAACGCGGTGACGTAAAACACAACGACGTGCTGAGAAAAATTAAGTTCAATGCTTCCGAGCATGCGCCGACTTGATTCTGGGCATGCGTGGATTTTTGACCGATGGATTTCCCCACAGACGATCGTTTTTTTCTATCGTTTTTTTAACCATAAGAAAAATTTAAAACGGGTTCTATTTTTTTTCACCGATGGGAGAAAAAAAACGATGGGGCCCACACACGATCGATTCGTCCAATAAAAACGGTCTATCGGTTTTCATCAGACGAACCGTTCATGTGTACAGGGCATAACTCATTGTGTCCTTGTGTTTCTCCGTGCCACCCTGCCGAGTCCCCGCGGCGGCGCCATGTTGGATTTCTGAGCGCTGACCCTCGTCTTTGCTCTTTCCCCGCAGCCCCATCATGAATTATACCCGCACAGTTCCTCAGCTAGGTCCCCTCAGGTTCCGGAGTCGGTCTGTGGCCGTTAGACAGGGCAAAGAAGCCGGGAGCAGGACTATTTCAGGGTAACACGTGGGAGCTCTGTGAGGAAGCTGCTTCTCACATGCCGGTACAAGCCATGCCCCACAAATGCACATCTCTACTGAACCGTGAGACAGGTAAGGGTCTGATTTTTGTAGCTGCTGACTTTGAATTCTTTTTTTTCTGTGGAACGCCGCTTTAACCACTTAAGGACCCCCTTCACGCCGATATACGTCGGCAGAATGGCACGGCTGGGCACATCCACGTACATGTACGTGGCTCTTTAAGCCCAGCCGTGGGGTCGCGACCCGGTCCGAAGCACCGTGGCCGCGGGACTCGCGGACCTGATCGCAGCTGGAGTCCCGCGATCGGTCCCCGGAGCTGATGAACGGGGAGAGCCGTGTGTAAACACAGCTTCCCCGTTCTTCACTGTGGGCCTGTCATCGATCGTGTGTTCCCTTTTATAGGGAACCACAATCGATGACGTCACACCTACAGCCACACCCCCCTACAGTTAGAAACACAAATGAGGTCATACATAACCCCATCAGCGCCCCCTTGTGGTTAACTCCCAAACTGCAACTGTCATTTTCACAGTAAACAATGCATTTTAAATGCATTTTTTGCTGTGAAAATGACAATGGTCCCAAAAATGTGACAAAATTGTCCGAAGTGTCCGCCATAATGTCGCAGTCATGAAAAAAATTGCTGATCGCCGCCATTAGTAGTAAAAAAAAATTATAAATAAAAATGCAATAAAACTATGCCCTTTTTTGTAAACGCTATAAATTTTGCCCAAACCAATCGATAAACGCTTATTGCGGTTTTTTTTACCAAAAATAGGTAGACGAATACGTATCGGCCTAAACTGAGGAAAACAAATTATGTTTTATATATTTTTGGGGGATATTTATTATAGAAAAAATATTGATTTTTTTTCAAAATTGTCGCTCTATTTTTGTTTATAGCGCAAAAAATAAAAACCGCAGAGGTGATCAAATACCACCAAAAGAAAGTTCTATTTGTGGGGAAAAAAAGGACGCCAATTTTGTTTGGGAGCCACGTCGCACGACCGCGCAATTGTCAGTTAAAGCGACGCAGTGCCGAATCGCAAAAACTGCCCGGGTCCTTTAGCTGCCTAAAGGTCCGGGGCTTAAGTGGTTAAGTAAGCTTAGCGAGTGCACAGCAAGTTGAGATGATTAGATCGGGAATAACCGATACAAGAAATGAGTTAGGTGTTGAATACACTCAGCAATTGTGGACGTTGATGATGACAGTTCTGAGATTCGGATTTTCCATTGAAGGACAGAAAAATCCTTCTGTTTGACAAACATTAGCAAATCTAGGGCCAAATCCTCAAAAGAGATACGACGGAGTAACTGCTGTTTCTCCATCGTATCCCTGGTCCTAACTATGGAACTGATCCACAGAATCAGTTTTCCATAGTTAGGCAGAAGATCCGGCATGTGTAAGGGACTTACACTGTCGGATCTTAGGATGCAGTACCGCATCCACCGCTGGGGGAATTTCGTGTCGAAATGCCGCCTCGGGTATGCAAATTAGCACTTACGGAGATCCACAAAGCTTTTCTGCTTCGTTTTTTCTCCGTAATTATTAAGTTGCATACGCAAAATTAGGGCTGCTTTTACATGGTGTAAAGTTAGTACACCATGTAAAAGCAGACCCTTCTGTCTAGCGACGCGTTTTTTTTTCGAATTTTAATTATTTTTTTCGCGCCGTATCTTTTTTTTTTTTCGACGCAACTTTATTGTCCCGTCGCAATCCACAAAGCCCGGCGTAACGTAATTTCACGCTATGCACGTCGGGAAAATGACGTCACGAGCATGCGCAGTACGGCCGGCGCGGGAGCGCGCCTCATTTAAATGGCAATCGCCCCCATGAAATGAGGAACGCCTTGCGCCGGCGGAATTTAAGTTACACGGCCAGAAATTTCTAGGTAAGTGCTTTGTGGATCGGGCACTTAGGTAGAAATTTTAAGGCAGTGTAACTTAAATTAGAATTTCGCCGTTACGCCGGGTCTTTGTGGATTTGGCCCCTAGACTATACATGCATTATATAAATGTGAGAAATCATTCAATGGCATTTAGTAAAAGTGAGAAATAATTGGTACATTGACCATTCGCTGCTTTTTAAATTTGCCCCCATGTTCATAAATGCTGCAAGATTTCAGTCCTCTTGTCTAAATGGATTGCAGACATAAAGTTACAGCATGAAAAGTTTTCCCGTGACCCTAGGCAAACCCCGCGTATCCTCTCTTGCACTCACATGGACTTGGTTTGAGGCTACTCAATTCCCTCCTCCCCAAAATCCTCATTCTCATGCATAGTTCTTCAATAGCAGTGACATGACCTGCTGATATGCACCCTTTAGTGTAAACCTTGATACTGCAGAATAAAATATTATTTTCTGAGATCTCTCAGGTTTGACATGTTGTGATCAGACAAGCAAGGCTGATCAGGTTCACAAGTTCGCCCACAGATACCGATACAGATTTGTTTTGACAGATCAAATCCCGTGCATCATCTTTTACAGTCTAAAAAGTTGTTATGAAGGAAGACGATCCACGAAAAAAAAAAAGTCACTGCTCCAAAAATTGGGCGACCCCTTGGAAGTGAACAGTCCAAAAAAAAAAGAAGCATCTGAAATGTGTTAAATCCACATTGTCACATTTATTAGAAACAGCCTAAATAATTAAATGAGTTCATTGAATGGTGGTTTTCAGAATCAGAGGCAAGGTCGAAGGTCGAAGCCTGACATACCACAGCTTCAGTGAGGAGCCCTTGATTGACAAGTGGAGGAAACAGGTTAAGATATTTCACGTGGGAATCGCAGCTTGTAGGAAGGAGGCACAAGGGGGGAGTTTTACACTTTAGGGGAAAAAGTTAATTGTGTTTTCTTATGACATGTTATTCCCTATACTTTGCGACACTCTGATTATTTTTTCTGCTAAGCTGCTGTCATTCAACTCTTAAAAAGATGGGGAAACCTACAAGAAGATTTTTTTTTTTGCTGGCCGCGTTTTTGAAGACCCATACCCGGAAGCGACGGAGAAGATAAATCTCGAAAACGGGTAAGTACTGCTCATATTTTAAAACAACTAGCCGATTCCCCTAGACAAAACGAGCAGGAATCTAAGAGGAAAAGGTAAAAAAATAAATAAATGGGTGAACTCCCGCTTTAAAGGTTTAACAGACATACAATTGAATGGGGTCAGGGCCGCTGATAGGCCAGTACAACTGGCCCTGTTGTACTGGGCCCAGCCAGCAGGGGGGCCCGGGCAGCCTGAACAGATTAATTAATGAATGTAAAAAAAAATCCTCTAGCCATGACCGATTATAGTCCGCCCGACTCCCACCCCCCAGTATCCGACAACGCCCGCCAACCCACTGCAGACAGTGCCACCCATGACGCTAATACAATAACGCATGTGCTGCCTGCTATTGGCGGCATGGGTGGCAGTGTCTGCAGCACAATATGGCATTGGCATCATGGGGGCACTGTCAGCAGGTAGCACATGCGTTATGGCATTAGCGTCATGGGTGGCACTGTCTGCAGCACAATGGCGGCATCGGTGGCACTGTCTGCAGGTAGCACAATGCATTATAGCCTATAACGAATGTGCTGCCTGCAAAGACAGTGCGGCCAATGCCGTAATGTGCTGCAGACGATGCCACCCATGCTGCCAATGCCGTAATGTGCTACAGACAGTGCCAAATATGCTGCCAATGCCATAATGTGCTGCAGACAGTGCCACCCATGCTGCCAATAGGATTATGCCATTGGCGGCATGGGTGGCACTGTCTGCAGCACAATATAGCATTGGCGGCATTGCATGGGTGGCACTGTCTGCAGCACAATATGGCATTGGCTCCATGGGTGGCACTGTTTGCAGGTAGTACATGCGTTATGGCATTAGTGTCATGGGTCTGCAGCACATTATGGTATTGTCGGCATGGGTGGCACTGTCTCTGCAGGCAGCACATGCGTTTTGCTGTCAATGGCATAATGTTCTGCAGACACTTCCACCGATGCTGCCAACAGCATTATTCCATTGGCGGCATGGGTAGCACTGTCTGCAGCACAATATGGCATTGGCGGCATGGCATTGGTGGTACTGTCTGCAGTACATTAAAGAGGTCTGTTCTCATCTGAAAACAGGATTTCTGTTGGATAATCAAACTTATAACTGTCTGGAGAAAAATAAATTACCACTTGTAGACAAACCTGTACTGTGTTTCAAGGTGGAGTCTTAGGAGGTGCCAGGGGCTAAGCCAGGGGTGGAGCTGAAGGAGGGACCAGGGGCGGGACCAAGAGGAGGAGCTGAATGGGGCCCCATCAGGTCGGCTGTAGGGGGCCCCTTGATTTCTATCAGCGGCCCTGAATGGGGTGTCTCAGCCAATGCGCAGTGATTTTCTTTGGTCCCTCGGCCTGCTGGGAGCACCTAGTTATTTGGGTGGAGACAGGTGATTGGAGTTCTGTGCCACCTGAACAGCTGTCTGGGTGGGCGTGTTATGCAGCTTCGGGCTGCTGGGCTGGAAGCCTAAGGCCTTTCCTGGGGGCATCTGGCTGCTAGGCTGTCTGAGGGTCTATCCAGAAGCAGGAGAAGCAATGCAGAATTGTGACTGCCAACTTGTAGTCCAATTAGAAGTAGCGGGTCTGCCAGCCGGGGGGTCAATTGTGGCCGGAGGTAGAGGGGAAGCTGTCGCCACTAAGGGACCATCCACCTTGTTACCAGGGACCACTGTGAGTAACTGAAGCAAGTACCGGAGCAGTTTTCTCACCGAACGGGCAAGGTGGAGAATTGGGAAATTTCAGGCAGTGATCGAATCAGGGACACAGTGGGACAGCAGAGGTGATGATTGTGGAGCATCAGTGAGTGCATAGCTAGGGACCCAGCAGGGAAGCGAGGGTGACGCTTGAGGAAGATACTGAGTGCTAACAGTGGAAGAGCTCAAGGGATTCAGAGGCTAGTGGATCTGAGGTCTAGTGAAAGACTGGGAGTTTGTTGAGTAAAGATCCATAGTGACTGTCAGGCCCCGTACTCACGACCAAACATGTCTGCTGAAACTGGTCCGCAGACCAGTTTCAGCAGACATGTTTGGCCGTGTGTTGGCCCGAGCGGACCATTTTGGGACGGATCAGACAGGTTTCCAGCGGACAACTGTTTCCCGGACTTGTTTTAAAACAGTCCGCTGGAAACCTGTCCGCCCGGACATGTACGGTCGTCTGTACAGACCTACCGTACATGTCCTGCCGCCCGCATCCCTCGCATGCGTCGAATGACTTCGACGCATGCGTGGAAGCATTTTTAAGGCGGCCCGCCCACGTCGCCGCGTCATTGTCACGGCGACACCGCGTCATCGACGCGGCGACACCGCGGACACGCCCCGCGTAATGTTTACGCGCGGGCTTCTGTTCGATGGTGTGTATAGCCATCGAACAGAAGTCCCCGGGCAGTCCCCGGCCAGACATGTCCGATGGAAACGGTCTGCAGACCGTTTTCATCGGACATGTCCTGCCGTGAGTACTCGGCCTAAGGAGAACTGTCTGTGTTGCCAATAGTTGAATACAACTACCGTTAGTAACTGCTACAAGATTGTTGCCATAGGAGACAGCGGTCCTACCTATACATAAGTGGTGGCCGACTGGAGGCCTTCACCTGTATAGCTGTCTACCTATAGAAGTCTCAGAGTCTGCCAATTATCATTGCAACTACCTAAGGGTGTCCTGGCCCTAACCCTCTCTGCCACAGTTCTGTTCAAGAGACAATAAATCTCTTTGCATTCAAAAAGTGTCTGGCGCCCAACACTTCACTCTGCATTACACCCACCATGCCTTGTACCCACTCTACACAAGAGGATGTCAGCTGTCCCTAACTCTGGAGGTCACTATTAGGCTTCAGGGGACCCGGGACTTTGCTATTATGTGCATTCGTTTTCGTCTGAATGCATGTTTGTCCAAATTTCTGGGTTTTTTCACGTGTGTTTTAACGGACGACAATGAACGTGCAGAATCCGAAATATCCATCATAAAAAAATTATTTTCATATTGTTGCGACAACAGTTCGATATAGATAGAAGATTCAACATGACGCTGACAATAGCGATCTGTGTCTATCGAACCTGCAGTTGAATGTGCCTAACCTAACTCTATTAGTCCGAGATTATTCTACATAGAGAGAAAAGATTCGACATAGAGAGACATGAAGATTTGACGAAGCAGCTAAAAACATACGATCGCCACAAACAGACATTTATGGCCAACTGCTCCGCCCATAGGCTATAGAAGAAGTCTAATGTTGGTTGACTAGTAATAATAATTAATAAATATAATTATTACTAGTCATACAACATTAGAATTCTACTATAGCTTGTGGGCGGAACATTCGACCGGAAATGTACGATCGCGTCATCGTACAGTTTAGCTGCTTCGTTGAATATTCTTAGAACATTTGACAGACACCATAAGCCTTCAATGACAGATTTGACTTGAATTTATTCTGATTTTCGGACTAATGCATTTTTTAACGAAACAAAATAAATAAAAACAAATTTCGGGAGTAACTACCGTATTTATCGGGGTATTGCGCGCTCCGGCGTATAGCACGCACCCCTAATGTGGACCCGCATTCCTGTAAAAAAAAACATTTTAGTACTTACAGTTTTGGTGTCTTGCGCGGCGTCCATCGGCGGCCTCGTCCGGTCCGGCGTCCGTCTGCGGCTTCGGGGGGGCCTCCTCGTCGGGTCCGGCGTCCTTCTGCGGTGTCCTCCCTGCTCGATCCCCGCTTCCCGCGCCGAGTTTGAACCACTGCGCCAGCATATACCGAGCGCAGTACACTCGGGTATAGTCGGGCAGGCTCGGCTCCTCTCGTGGTCACGTCCTATGCGTCCTGTACGTCCAGGACGTGACCGCGAGAGGAGCCGAGCCTGCCCGACTATACCTGAGTGTACTGCGCTCGGTATATGCCGGCGCAGTGATTCAAACTCGGTGCGGGAAGCGGGTATCGGCGTATATCGCGCACCCACGATTTTGCCCTGAATTTCAGGGCAAAGAAGTGTGCGGTATACGCCGATAAATACGGTAAATAAAAAAAAATTTGGACGAAAACTAAATTCCAAAAATAAATATTTCAGTGTGTCCACGTGTCTATTTGCAACATTATTATTATTATACAGGATTTATATGGCGCCAACAGTTTGCGCAGTCCTTTACAACATGAGGGCAGACGGTACAGTTACAATACAATTCAATACAGGAGGAATCAGAGGGCCCTGCTTTTTAGAGCTTACAATTTAGAAACGTATATATAAGATTATATGATTCCCCCCCCCCCCCATTCCCGGCGGGCGCGATCGCCGCCGGGCACACGCGATCGCTCGTTACAGAGCGGGGACCGGGAGCTGTGTGTGTAAACACACAGCTCTCGGTCCTGTCAGCGGGGGAAATGCTGATTTTCTGTTCATACAATGTATGAACAGAAGATCAGTGTTTCCCCTAGTGAGGCCACACCCCCCCCACAGTAAGAACACACAAGGGACATACTTAACCCCTTCCCCGCCCCCTAGTGTTAACCCCTTCACTGCCAGTGGCATTTTTATAGTAATCTAATGCATTTTTATAGCACTGATCGCTATAAAAATGCCAATGGTCCCAAAAATTTGTCAAAAGTGTCCGAAGTGTCCGCCATAATGTCGCAGTAACGAAAAAAAATCGCCGATCACCGCCATTACTAGTAAAAAAAATATATTAATAAAAATGCCATAAAAATACCCCCTATTTTGTAAACGCTATAACTTTTGCGCAAACCAATCAATAAACGCTTATTGCGATTTTTTTTATTAAAGATTGAACCGGGTGAACTTGTGTCTTTTTTCAACCAGACTAACTATGTAACTATGAAAAATGTCCTGGTAATACAAGGGTGTGGCAGGCGTAGCACTATGAAGTGCCTTTATGCGCTGTGGCATTAGAAGAATTTTGATTTCTCTGATCTTTTAGTCAAAACAAGACTATCTGTTACTCTATAATTCCTCTAGCGCCGTTCTATGGAAGCAGTAGGTTTAACCACTTAAGGACCGCCGCACGACGATATACAAATGGAAAAAGAAAATATGAACAGCCGCACTCCAAAAAACCTTGATGATTGTTTTTATTTTAAAAAGGAAAAAAATGCACTACAAGTCACAGCACACTACACAGGAGTAAAACAAATGACGCGTTTCGCACTATAAATTAGTGCTTAATCATAGCACAACGATATACGTCGACAGAATGGAACGGCTGGTCACAAGAGCGTACATGTACATCCCCTTTAAGAACCCAGCCGTGGGTCGCGAGCACGCCGCCCGGTCCGAAGCTCCGCGACTGAGCTCGCGGACCCGATCGCCACCGGTGCCCCACGATCGGGTCACAGGAGCTGAAGAACGGGGAGAGGTGAGTGTAAACACACATTCCCCGTTCTTCTCTGTGGCTTGTCACTGATCGTCTGTTCCCTGTCTTAGGGAACGACGATCAGTGACGTCACACATCCAGCCACGCCCCCCCACAGTAAGAAACACACAATAGGACACACTTAACCCCTTTAGATTCCAAGCAAATTTGTCAAACCCTGATCTAAAGTGTGGACATTTTAGTTTCTTCTCAGCTCTCATTGTGTATCCTAGACAGCGGAGGAATAGAGGTAACGTGCCACCCAAAACTAACCAGCAGCTCCTTCGGGGGTGGTGCTACACTTAAAAGGCATATTCTCTGTTTTTGCTTCTGTGAACACAATATACAACTGTTACCTGTCATCCATATATAAAGTCACATTAAATAACTCTGCTTTTATCTCTCCCATATGAACATACGAACTGTATTAAGATTATTAGAAGGTCTAGCTGTATATACATGTAAATCACATTAGCAACCTAGGACAGGTCTTACGCATACATTTTGAGTGTAGCCTCAGATTGGATAATTAAATCAAAATAAAATGTACCATCATCCGGTCAGCGAGCTCCACATCGGTCCTTGACCCCTGGTAAGCAGATTTTTGTTCATTTGCACCTTCCGATCTCTCTAAGTTTATTATTATTCTTTGTTGTGATGTTTTATGTTTTGCTAGTTCTTGATATGTTGTCATCTATTGTACAGACCATCTCCTGAAGAAGCAGTCATCCGCGAAACCGGTAGAGGTCTTCCCTACGACCCCACCTCACAATCTCAGATACCCTGCGTTCTCCATTGTAAACTCTATTAGGTAGATTCAGGTAGAGTTAGGCCGGCTTATCAGTAGATAAGTCGACCTAACTCAGAATCTACGCCGACTTATGTTTAAGCGTATGCGCAAACAGAGATACGCTTAAACATATCTAAGATAAGACGGCTTGCGCCGTCCCATCTTAGGTTGCAATTTTTTGGATGGCCGCTAGGTGGCGCTTCCATTGCGGTCGGCGTAGAATATGTAAATGAGTTTATACGCCGATTCACGAACGTACGCCCGGGCCGCTGCAGTCGATTTACGCCGTTTCCGTAAGGCATTAACAGGCCTAAAGTTATTCCATCTATTAGGTGGAATAACAATGGTAAAGTATGGCCGTCGTTCCAGCCGCGAGATTCAAATTTTTTACGTCGTTTGCATAAGTCGTCCGCGAATCGGGATTTACATCCATGTCGAAATCAATAGGCCCGTGCGGCGTACTTAGCCACAATGCACGCTGGGAAATGTAGGCGCCCGGCGCATGCGCAGTTATAATAAAAAATGTCAAAAACGTGAGGTCGAGCTTCATTGCCATAAAACAGACCCCCCTCCAACACATTTGAATTAGGCGCCCTTGCGCCCGCCGCATTTACGCTACGCCGCCCTAAGTAAGGAGGCAAGTACTTTGAGAATACAGTACTTGCCTCCCTTACTTAAGGCGGCGTAGCTTAAACACGCTAGGCTACGCCGCTTTACATTTGCGCGCCCCTACCTGAATCTACCTACATCTTTGTATCATAAGTGAGGTTGATGATCTTAGTTCTGTTTTTTAAAGCTGTATAGTTTTATGTATAATAAATACATTTTTTACCACATTGATTTGTGTTATCAGTACCGAGAAAGTCCATTCATACATTCTGCCTGGGTGATAGTTGGTGTGAGTTTGCGGTACTAGCAGCCGCTACCTCTCTATTCCAGGTCCCCCTCTTTTTCCTAGGACAGGTCTTAGCTGGCCAGCTACAAAGGGTGTACCCATGTGGTAAGTAATCAAGCTCAAAGAAAATGAAAATAAATAAATAAAATATCTAGCACTTAAAGCGGGAGTTCACCCATAAAACATTTTTTTCAAAGAATCCCCTTAGATTGATGCTCGTTTTGTCTAGGGGAATCGGCTAGTTGTTTTAAAATATGAGCCGTACTTACCGTTTTCGAGATGCATCTTCTCCGTCGCTTCCGGGTATGGGTCTTCGGGAGCGGGCGTTTCTTCTTGATTGACAGTCTTCCGACAGGCTTCCGACGGTCGCATCCATCGCGTCACTAGTAGCCGAAAGAAGCCGAACGTCGGTGCGGCTCTATACTGTGCCTGCGCACCGACGTTCGGCTTCTTTCGGAAAATCGTGACGCGATGGATGCGACTGTCGGAAGCCTCTCGGAAGACTGTCAATCAAAATAGGAACGCCCAGTCCCGCAGCCCATACCCGGAAGCGACGGAGAAGATGCATCTCGTAAACAGTAAGTACAGCTCATATTTTAAAACAACTAGCCGATTCCCCTAGACAAAATGAGCATGAAGCTAAGGGGAAAAATTGTTATGTACGGGTGAACCCCCGCTTTAATTGGTTGATTGCAGTGAACAATGATTCATCCTATTTACTAAGCTCATTGAAAGTTCACTTTGCTAAGTGAACAGAACAGTAACTACTTCTTTAGTAAATCAACCTTCATCATCGCTGGAAAAAAAAAAAAGAAATAAGAAAGAGAAGAAACAGAAGACCCGATCCGAGGTTCTGACCTTGGCAAACATAATCTAAACCTTGCTGGAAAGACTCCATGTAAACTTGCACAACAAAATAGAAAGCAGGTGTTTGAGGAGAGTTCAAACAATCTTTTCATTGAGCAGTGTATCAGTCAGTGGACTCGCATGGCTCCTGGATGCATATCTATAAAAAATGTACAATGTTTAGAAACACCTGGGGACATTACTCCCATCTTGTGTTTTCTGGAAAGGTCAAGGTGGAGAGTAACCTGCTGTTAGCCATTACCCTGAAGGAACTGATGAAAATCTTACAATAACTTGTCTCATAAAGATAGGGAAATACCAGAGCAGATTAATAACTAGTTACAGGCGAGCAATGTATTGAATTTAAGGCTTGTGTTACAATTAACATTTCGCTGTGCGGTTCAGGCAGCATCTAATCATAGCGAGCGAATAGAGCCAAATAATGAGATTACATCTGTGCTACGGCTTACTTAGAGCCACATGTAAAACAACTGCAAATTTTCTAGGGCCATTTTAAGGATGAAAGCTAACGCTTGATTGGTCACTACAGGTAATTCTCAAGTTTCTTCTCTGGTTTTTAGATGTGTTTCAGTGATTGTACTATTAAAGCGGAGGTTCACCGGTAAATTGCTATTTTTACCCTTAGATGGATGCTCATTTTGTCTAGGGGAATCGGCTAGTTGTTTTAAAATCGAAGCTGTACTTACCTTTTTAGAGAGCGATCTTCTCCGCCGCTTCCGGGTATGGGCTGCGGAACTGGGCGTTCCTTCTTGATTGACAGTCTTCCGACAGGCTTCCGAAAGGCTTCCGACGGTCGCATCCATCGCGTCACGATTTTCCGAAAGTAGCCGAACGTCGGTGCGCAGGCGCAGTATAGAGCCGCACCGACGTTCGGCTTCTTTCGGCTACTCGTGACGCGATGGATGCGACCGTCGGAAGCCTTTCGGAAGACTGTCAATCAAGAAGGAACGCGCAGTCCCGAAGACCCATACCCGGAAGCGGCGGAGAAGATCGCTTTCTACAACGGTAAGTACTGCTCGGATTTTAAAACAACTAGCCGATTCCCCTAGACTAAATGAGCATCCATCTAAGGGTAAAAAAACATTTATGGGTGAACTCCCGCTTTAAGCCTCGTACACACGACCGAGGAACTCCACGGGCGAAACACATCGTTTTCCTCGTCGAGTTCCTTGTTAGGCTGTCGAGGAACTCGACAAGGCAAGTTTCTCCATTCCCGTCGAGGAAATAGAGAACTTGCTCTCTTTTTGGCTCGTCGAGTTTCTCGACAGTTTCCTCGACGAAAATGTACACACGACCGGTTTCCTCGGCAAAAAAATATTTCCCAGCAAGTTTCGTGTGTACGAGGCCTGAGAATAATATTCTCTCTCCTTCTTTGCCTCTTTCTCTTCTTCTCCCTCTCCCCCGTCCCTCTCTCTCTATTCCTTTCCTCCTCTTTTCGATCTCCTCCTCTCCTTCTCCCTCTTCCCTTCTCTGAGGCCCCGTACACACGACCGAGTTTCTTGGCAGAATTCAGCCAGAAACTCGATCGGAGCTGAATTCTGCCAAGAAACACGGCGTGTGTACACTTTCGGCCGAGGAAGCCGACGAGTTCCTCGTCGAGCCAAATAGAGAACATGTTCTCTATTTCCTCGTTGTTCAATGAGGAAAGTTGGCTCGCCGAGATCCTCGGCGGCTTCACACAGAACTCGACAAGCAAAACGATGAGTTTTGCCCGTCGAGTTCCTCGGACGTGTGTACGGGGCCTCACTCTCTTCTTCACTTCTTCTCTGGTTTTTAGATGTTTCAGTGATTGTGCTACTAAAAAAATATTTTATCTCTCTTTCTCTGTCCTCCTTTCCCTCTCTTGCTTCCTTTTCCCCCTCTCTCTCTCTCCCCCTCTCCCTTCTCTCTCCCTCACCTTATATGTCTCTCTCTCCCCTTCGCCAGGGGCAGACTGCCAGAGGGCCCCATGCCACTAGGGGGCCCCATCAGGGTTGCCAGGCTCAGTAAAACCAGGGACAGTATGTAAAAATCTGTGTTTTTTTTTACATCTGTCCCTGATATGTCCAAAACCGACATGCTTTTGATGTGAAAATCCAGAGATTTTAGCTGCCCCGCCTCTGTACTGCCTCCTGGCTTGGTGGCCATCTGTAAGCCCGGGGGCCCCCCATGAGTTGTCAGTCTCTCTCCCATTCATCTTCTCCTTTCCCTATCTCTCCTTATCCTTATATTTCCCTCTCCCTGTCTCTCTCTCTCTCTCTCTCTCTGCCCTTCCCGCTACCCCCCTGCCCCCTTTCTCTATCTCTCCCCTCCCTCTCTCCCTTTCCCCCTTTCTCTCCCTCTACCTCTTTCCTCCTATCTCTGTCTCTCCCTTTATATTTCCCCTCTCTCTTCCTCTCACCCTTTCTCTCCCTCTCCCTCTTCTCCCCTATCTTTCTCTCTCTCTTCTGCTATCTCTCCCCCTCTTTCTTTCTCTATCTCTGCTCAGTAGGTGACCGGGTCCCTCTTTTGATCTGATAGGGGACAGGCCTGGTACAGGAGGGCCAGCTGTACTGCCTTATCAGTGGCCCTGGCGCATGAGGGTGATTAGGGTGTGACCCGATACATCCGGCACATCCCAGCGCATGTCTATGGTCTTAGTTCATTTTTAACCCAGGGTCTATTAAAAAAAATATGTGGGGCTAAATGTTGAAATCATTTGAAGTCAACATTTACTATTAGTGTTTTATGCAAGGACACCATTTATTTTACATTTCCTATTAAACCATTAGCACCCTTCCTCTCCCTCATCTCTCCTATCTCTCGCTCTCTCTTCTGCTATCCCCCCCCTCTTTCTTTCTCTATCTCTCCCTCCCTTCCCCCTTCCCCCCTTTCTCTCGCTCTTTTCCTTTCTCTCTCCCTATCGCTCTCTCATTTTCTCTCCCTTTCCTGCTATCTCTCCCCCTCTCCCTTTCTTCATCTCTCTCTCTCCTCCTCTATCTCCCCCTTTTCATCCCCTCCCTCTCTCCCCCTCCCTTTCTTTCTCTTTCCATCCCTCCCTTTCTCTCCCCTCCCTCTCTCTCACTTTCACACCTCCCCTTTCTCCCCCCTTTTTTTCTCTCTCCCTCCCTCCCCTCCCCCTCTCTCTCTTTCACACCTACCCTTTTTCTCCCTCCCTCTCCCCTCCCTTTCTCTCTCCCTCCCTCCCTTTCTCTCTCCCTCCCTCTCTCCCCCTCTCTCTCGTGCCTTTTTAGAGAAGGGGGTCATATTAGGGGCAGTTTACCACCATCAGAGCCTTTATTTGCACAACTTTGGCACTATAAGCAACACCCCCTCTGATAGGATAATCTCTTTAACAAATCCCCCCCCCTTCTATACCCTCACACTCCCCCCTCAATCCTCCTCTCCCTTTCTTTATCTTTCCCCTCCCTCTCCCCCTCTCTTTCCTTCCCCCATTTCTTTCCCTCTACCTCTTTCATCCAATCTCTCTCTTTCCCTCTCCCGCTATCTTTCCCTATCTCTACCCCCTTTCTCTTCCTCTTTCCCCCTATTTCTCGCTCTCTCTCTCCTGCTATCTCTCCCCCTACTTCTTTCTCTAGCTCTCCCCTCTCCCTCTTTTCCCCCTCCTCCCCTTTCTCGCTCCCTATCGATCTCTCATTCTCTCTCCCTTTCCTACTATCTCTCACCCTTCTCTCTCCCTCTCCCTTTCTCTATCGCTCCCTCTCCTGCTATCTGTCCCTTTCTAATTGGCTCTCTTTCGCTGTGCCACCATTACATGCCTCGCTGTGCCTCCATTACATGCCTCGCTATGCCACCATTACATGCCTCGTTATGCCACCATTACATGCCTCGACGATCCCTTACCTTATCCCTAACATGCAGAATCTCAGTCAGACTGCGGGCGTCCATTTTTCAAAAGCCGCGCCTCCTCCTCGTGCTGTTCTGTGATAGGCGGAACACTCGGCTTCCCAGCAGACACTGTGTTCAGTGTTCCACCTATCACGCATGCCCTCTCGCCCACAAGCTATAGTAGAATTCTAATGTTGCATTACTAGTAATAATTATATTTATTAATTATTATTACTAGTCAACCAACATTACAATTCTTCTATAGCCTATGGGCAGAGCATTTGACCATAAATGTCCGCTTGTGGCGCTCATATGTGTTTTTAGCTGCTTCGTCGAATATTTGTGTCTCTTTAATATCAAATCTTTTCTCTCTATGTCGAATCTTTCCTCTCTATGTAGAATAATTTTGGACTAATAGAGTTAGGTTAGCCACATTCAACCCCAGGTTCGATAGGCACAGATCGCTATTGTCACCATCATGTCGAATCTTCTATCTATATCGAACTGTTGTCGCAACAAAACGAAAATAAAGCATTTTTTATGTCGGATCTTTCAGATTTTAGATTCTGCGTATTCGTTATCGTTTGTTAAAACAAACACAAGAATCCAAGAAATTTGCCGAAAATGCATTCGGACGAAAACGAATGCACATGTCTATAAAATAGTTTAGCAACTTATAGTAGCAGGTAGTATAGTAATATGTGCACTTCAGTGGTTCTCCAACAATGTGAAGTCCACTCTAGACATCGAAAATTCACAAAAATAATTTGTTAATCAGGGATTTGGAGTTATCTGAATCACAATAGTAACAAATTTCAACGAGTCTGAAATACATTATAACAAAACAACTAAATTAATTCATTTCAACCGTTTCATTCTGACATTTTGTGTATGTTAAGCATTGAAAAATAATGTCATAATAAATTTATCTGAATTGATTTCAATCCATTTTGTTTTTATTTTTTTCTTTACTATAAAAAATGCACTACATATGAAATGGAAACATATTGCAATAAATACAGTAAGGTATAAAAGGGAAATAAGATGATAATTCCTACATAGGCTGCTTTCACATTGCTCTGTTAGCAAAAACATATATGGGTTTTTGCTGGGTTTTTGCTGCGTTTTGCTGCAGTGCGTTGTGTGTTTGCAATTTTGCCGCATTTGCATTGCATTTTTCCCCTGACTGGACGAAGCACTTCCCACAGGTGTGTTGCATTTTGATGCATTTTTGCCACAATTTCCAATTAATTTCAATGGAGAGGTGAGTTTTTTTTATGTGTTTTAATTACCAAACCAAGCATACACCAAAAATGCAGTAAGCATGTCTTTTAAGGGCCCATTTACACTGAATAATTTTTCTGTTAAAAAAGCAGAAGAAAATGCATAAAAAATGCATCCATTTAAATCCTATGGAACTCTGCACAGTGGTTAGTCTAAACACTTGCCGACCACTGCGCCGATATATGTTGGCACAATGGCAGCGGTGGGCAAATGGGCGTACAGGTACGTCCCCTTTAATTTTGACCCTAGCGGGGCGCCTGTTGTATTCTCTGTGACCGTGCCCTACACAGTGCAGTAGCGAACTCGATGTTCGCCCGTGACACGGAGAGGCAGAACAGGGAGATGCCTATGTAAACAAGGCATTTCCCTGTTCTGCCTAGTAACATGACAAGGATCTACTGCTCCCTGTCATTGGGAGCAGTGATTGCTGTCATGTCAGTGGTAGCCCACCTCCCCCCCCCCACAGTTAGAATCACTCCCTAGTGTTTGACCCCTTCCCTGCCAGTGTCATTTACACAGTAATCAGTGCATTTTTATAGCACCGATCACTGTTTAAGTGACAATGGTCCCAAAATAGTGTCAAAAGTGTCCGATGTGTCTGCCATAATGTCGCAGTTACGATAAAATCGCAGATTGCCGCCATTACCGTTAAAAAAATGTTATTTTAATAAAAATGCCATAAATCTATCCCCTATTTTAAAGACGCTATAACTTTTGCGCAAATCAATCAATATACGCTTATTTTACCACAAATATGGAGAAGAATACGTATCGGCCTAAACTGAGGAAAAAATTTGGGATATTTATTATAGCAAAAAGTAAAAAATATTGCTTTTTTTTCAAAATTGACGCTCTATTTTTGTTTATAGCGCAAAAAATAAAAACCGCAGAGGTGATCAAATACCACCAAAAGAAAACTCTATTTGTGGGAAAAAAAGGTCGCCAATTTTGTTTGGGAGCCACTTCGCACGACCGCGCAATTGTCAGTTAAAGCGAATCGCAAAAAGGGGCCTGGTCCTTTATCTGCATAATGTTCCGGGTCTTAAGTGGATATGGAATGGATTCATTTTCTTTATTAATTAGATGAATGTAAAACACATAACACGTTAAAACGAATATAGCTAATCTTCAAAAATAACTTCCGTAATACCAATCAATTCAGAACAACAAATTTACAAAAAGGTTATAATTCCTGTAAGATTTTTTTCGCCATCTGTGTCCCATTATGGAGATTTCCCCATTTACTTCCTGTCCCATAGCCAAACAGGAAGTGAGAGGAAATTCCTGCAAATTAAGGAAATTCCTTGGGGACCCCCAGGTCACGAGAACTAGTGTCCCCATTGGAAGATTTCCTCTCTATTACTTTTCTGGGGACAACCCAAAATTATTTTCTTTTTCTTTTACTTTCACTTTCAATGATAACATACCTCTCAACTTTTCAACTTCAGAATGAGGGACAAATGAGCATACCTCCCAAGTTGTTGAGCGGGGGGGGGGAATTCCGTGGATCACAGATCACTGTTGTTGAGCGGGGGGGGGGGGGGTCCGCGGATCAAAGTTGTTGAGCGGGGGGGTTAATTCCGTGGATCGGGGGGGGTTATCGCCGACCGCAGAATTTACCGTGAATCGTGGGACCGTAGGATATTTCACGGATCGCGGGACCGCTGGATTTACCACGAAACGCGGGACAATCATGCGAAATCCGGGAAGTTTGGGAGGTATGATGATGATGGTAAACAGGACAAATTGAATGGGTGAATCGCCATAATGGGGGAACAGACAGCAATACAAATCTGACAAGCATTCTAATCCCTCTCCACTCTACCCAAAACTAAAAAACAAGTTGTGCCTTTAGTTATTCTTTCAAGTTTGTTGCACTTAAAAAACCCGAGCCTTCTGATTCAGATTTTCAACAGTCCAGTTTACACACAGAAAATGTAAAAATCTTACTTTTATAGACTACAAGTTCGTTTTTCATCTAGGGCCTCTAAAGGCCTATAAACACGGTCTGACTTTTTGCCAACAAACTTCAAAATTAGCAAGTTTTCAAAATAATCCGACCGTGTGTACGCTCCATCAAACATTTTCGGTTTTCATCGGACAAAAAGTTTGCTCTGCACTTTACGTCAACAAGAGTCCGATGGTGCCTAGTCCGACCGTGTGTACAGCAAGCAGTGCAAAAAGTAAAACATTTTAATTTTTTTCAAAATTGTCGCTCTGTTTTTGTTTATAGCGCAAAAACTAAAAACCACAGAGGTGATCAAATACCACCAAAATAAAGCTTTATTTTTTGAGAAAAAAAGAACGCCAATTTTGTTTGGGAGCCACGTCGCACGACCGTGCAATTGTCAGTTAAAGCGACGAATCGCAAAAAGTGCTCTGGTCTTTGACCAGCAATATGGTCCGGGGCTTAAGTGGTTAAACTCTCGTCAGTACGTTGAAACGTCACTATGTTCGTGTTTGTTGCCGAAAAAGGGAGAGGGTGTATATGCTATGGGGGTGGCCGGCCAACTCCCTTCGGACAAAAAAACAAAGAAAAGTGGGCCAGATTCATAAAGAACTGCGGCGGCGTAACGTAACGTCTTTAAGTTACACTGCCGCAAATTTTCAGCGCAAGTGCCTGATTCACCAAGCACTTGCGTGTAAACTTACGGCGGTGTAACGTAAAGTCGTCCGGCGCAAGCCCGCCTAATTCAAATGGGGCGTGTACCATTTAAATTAGGCGCGCTCCCGCGCCGAACGTTCTGCGCATGCTCCGTTTGCAATTTTCCCGCCGTGCTTTGCACGAAATTACGGTGCCCCGACGTGTTTTTTGAACGGCGACGTGCGTAACGTAATTTCGTATTCCCGGACGTCTTACGCAAATAAAAAAAAAAATTTAAATTCGACACGAGAACGACGGCCATACTTTAACATGGAGGAGTAATTTTACCCCATGTAAATAGCACTCTTAACTTTACGACGCGAAAAAACGATGTAAGAGACTGCGACGAATGCGCGTACCTTCGTGGATCGCCGTAAACACCTAATTTGCATACCCGACGCTGGAAAACGACGCAAACTCCACCCAGCGGCCGCCGGAGAATTACACCTAAGATCCGAAGGCGTACAAAGCCGTACGCCTGTTGGATCTTAGCCAAAAGCCGTTGTATCTTGGTTTGTGAATGACAAATAAAGATACGACGCGGCAAATTTGAAAATACGCTGGCGTGTTTTCTTTGTGAATCTGGCCCAGTATGTTTGATGTCCGATCGTGTGTACAAGGCTTTACACGTGATCAGAATATCCGACACATGATCGACACATGAATACAACTTTGGGAATGATGTAATGTGTTCTATTGTATTGTAATGTATTGTTTAGTTTTCGAAGCATGTGTAGGCTTGGTCTTCCGATTTTTTTTGGATGAATATTGTGCTGACTAAAGAAAATCATTCGCTCTTCTAACATCCGAGATTTTTTTTTCATGCTTGTCCCTTTGAATATTGTTGGAGGAACTGTTGTGATAGGCTCTTGAAAGCTGTATACTAACGATCAGGAAAAAACTTTGGGATGCAAAGAAAAAACCCCACAAATAACTTCAAGTGAAATACAGGATTTTCTGAAAACATGTGGTGTGGCTGTACAAGGTGAAGAATAAGGAGGCACTTGAAGAAAGATGGGCTGCATGGTCTTGTCGCCAGAAGAAAGCCATTACTACGCAAATGCCACAAAGTATCCCACTAACAATACGCCAAACGGCACAGAGACAAGCCTCAAACCTTCTGGCACAAAGTCATTTGGAGTGATGAGACCAAAAATTTTGCTTTTTGGCCACAACCATAAACACTACATTTGGAGAGGAGTCAACAAGGCCTATGATGAAAGTTACACTATTCCTACTGTGAAACACAGAGGTGGATCTCTTATGTTTTGGAGATGTGCGAGCTACAAAGGCATAGGAAATTTGGTCAAAATTGATGGCAATATGAATGCAGTATGTTATCAAAAAATACTAGAGGAACATTTGCTTTCAACAGCCAGAAAGCTGCGCATTGGACGTACTTGGACATTCCAACATGACAAATATCCAAAACATAAGGCCAAGACCACCTGTCATTGGCTACAGCAGAATAAAGTGAAGGTTCTGGAGTGGCCATCTCAGTCACCTGACCTCAATTTCATTGAGCCACTCTGGGGAGATCTCAAACGTACCGTTCATGCAAGACAGCCCAAGAATTTACAGGAACTGGAGGCTTTTTGCCAAACGGAATGGGCAGCTTTACCATCTGAGAAGATAAAGAGCCTCATCCACAAATATCACAAAAGACTTTGAGCTGTCAGGCCTCGTACACACAACCGTTTTCCTCAACAGAATCCATCAAGAAACTTGGTGGCAGAGCTTTTTTGCCGAGGAAAACAGTCGTGTGTATGTTTTTCATCGAGAAAACTGTCGAGGAACTCGATGAGAAAAAAAGAGAACAAGTTGGGAGTCTCAATTTCCTCGTTGTGTTCCTCGTCGGGCTGGTTTTCGACGAGAAACACGTTCGTGTGTATGCTTAGAAACCCACGCATGCTCAGAATAAAGTATGAGACGGGAGCGCGCCTTCGGTAAAAGTAGCATTTGTAATGGAGATAGCACATTCGTCACGCTGTAACAGACTGAAAAGTGCAAATCGTCTCTTACCAAACTTTTACTTAACACGCAGTAACATGAGATTAGCAAAAGCAGCCCCAAGGGTAGCGCCAGTGGAATCGAACTTCCCCAGCCATTGTATGTGTTGTACGTCACCGCTTTGAAGAACAACGAGATTTGGTCTTGACAGTGTGTACGCAAAGAAAGCTTATCAAGATTCTCGACAAGCATAACAAGGAACTCGTCGAGGAAAACGATGTTTCATTTACGACGAGTTCCTCGGTCGTGTGTACGGGGCCTCATTGTTGTTAAAGGGGGCAATACGCGGTATTAAGAACTGGGGTATGTAAACTTTTTGAACAGGGTCATTTGGGTAGTTTCTGTTGCCATTATGATTTAAAAAGAGTAAACACAGTTGATTGATAATAAATGGCTTCAGCCAAACACTAACCATTAGTGAAAGACAAGTTTTTGTGTTATCATTCATATTCTCTGAAAAATGCCCAAGAAATCATAAATTCTGCCAGGGTATGTAAACTTATGAGCACGACTGTATGCCTTTTAAAGGCTTTGTGTATGCCAGAAGACTATAAGGGCTTTTGGTTTCTCATAATGCTAACAGTATCGGTAATTTTAGTGCAGGAAATCATAGCAATAGCAATGACAAAATACTAACTGTAATCAAGACTATTTGTTAGTGTTTTCAATTTTTTATATAATTAATAACATTTTCTGCCCACAATTGGACTTTTCTAAACACCTAGTTATTTACCAGTTTATGGTAACCCATCCAAGCAAAAGTGTAAGTACATCACAAATAATATGGATCATACAAACATTTGGACATATTTATCCCATTTTGGTTAAACCAAGAAAAAAATTCTCAACATACATTGTATGCTTAGTGACTGAATGGAGAGCATGACATTGATATCCACAGCCACAATGCGTAGACCATTAACCACCCCATTGTGTTCCATCTTGTTAGGAACACATGCAATAAATATGATGGTGTAGGGTGGGTCTGGAAGATGGTTGACCTCAATGGCTTTGTATGGATTAGGCCTTTGTTTGTGAAATCTAATTTAATGATGGTCCTTCATATCTACAAAGTTGGTTTCTTTTCCTTTTTTCCTGCTGGATCTAAGGATTATTCGTATTTGTTTTTTTTCTTCTTTTTTCCTGTGTGTCTGTTTTTATGATTGTTCTCCTATTGGATATGCACCATTGTCAACCGTGGGTCTGCTTCCCTGTAGAGGTCCATAGTATCCATTCAATCGGGGTCTGAAAAGTCAAAATTTCATTTGTTCCCAAATCTTCTCATCATTTTTAAATAAGAACGAAGAACAGCGACAGCCATTTCTTGCGACGGTTCTTCTTTATAAAGGGCACTTGTGATGTATATGTAATGCATGAAAAAGTTATAGACAGGCATTGTTGTGTTATGTGGAGTGCTCTTATCTCAGCTGATACTTTTGGCAGTTTTCCATGTTGATCAAAGACGCCTATTAATATATGCACCCCTTTACATGAAAAAGTATGCTAGAGGTCTGAGGAAGTCCTTGAACCTCCGAACAATATAACACCATGTACACCTTTCTCTCTCTCTTTTTAACTTGTCTAACACTTGGTGGAACGAGGGTCTATGTTACGAAGAACCAGTCATTCTTTTGTGCAAGTTTTTCTGATTAAAGAATGGATTCCCGCATTGAATGGTGTTCAATGCTGATCTGAAACACCTATTGCCAACATGAATTCTTAAAAAAAAAAACTTATGATTAGTTGAATCGCCATCGTTTTTATTCTTGCTTTTCTTTTTTGGAACATAGAAGGGGGCTAATACAAAAGTTTTCAGATCTAATTAAGTTTGGTCCATGAAACAATTTGCATTTCTGAACTATGAATCAACCAGATAGGGCCTTTGTAGTAAAAATGTTAATATATGTTGTATTCTACAATGCCTTGAAAGTAATGACAAAAACTCTACATAAAGACATTTAAGAGCTTCCGTATTAAAGGCATACATAAAACAAAAGACGTCTATTCAAATACTGCCAGTTTTTACTGGAATGGACAACTTTAAGAGTAGACATTTTCAACGGGAGTTCCATGGAACCCTATGGTTCCTCCAGAGGTTTCTAGGGGTTCCTTAAGCTGTGGCTGAATGACTTCCCATTTAATGGTGCCTGCATAATTCCAGGGCCAACACCATTTGGTAACACCAGCAGCATGACACCAATGATCATTCTGGCTAGCTCTAAGAGGGGAATTCTGCTCACAATGTAAGTGGGCAATTTTCCCAATGACCCCCCGTAAATTGGTTTCCCAAAAATGATTTCAAGTGTTCCTCTAGGTCTAGGGCAGCCTTTCTTAACCTTTCCAAAACAGAGGAACCCTTGAAATAACTTTCCGGTCTCAGGGAACCCCCACTAAAAATTACTATATCTAAAACTCATGATACATACATTAGTGTGATAGTCAGTGGGAAGAATGCTCCTTATATTTGTGGTCACTGGAAAGAATTACCCCCTTACAGAGGCAATGGTGTCAGTGGGAACTTATCTGAGAGGCAGAAAAGGTTCAATGCTCAAGGAGCCTATAGCAACCTCTTGAGGAACAATAGGGTTCCATTAAACCCTGCTCTAGGGCAGGGGTCTCCAAACTGTGGCCCGAGGGCCAGATGTGGCCTTTTGCTAGCCTTTATCTGGCCCTTGGGGCACTATTCCTCCCACTGAAACCAACAAGGGGGCACTATTTCTTCTACTGATAACAATGATGGTATACTATTCCTCCTACTGATAGGGGCACTACTCCTCCTCCTACTGACCCCCAACCCTGATATTATATTTATTCTTGCTAATGCTGGGCCTGGAACATTTTCTGCCCCTCACTGGCCACAATCTGGCCCTTCAGAAGTCTGAAGGACAATAAACTGGCCATTGTTTGAGAAGCTTGGAGACCCCTGCTCTAGGGTATAAATGGATGAGAAAGGCTGTTTTTGTCTGTGGAAAAAAACCCTAGCTGGAAATATAGGAGCTCCTGTACTTACTGAAAAAGGTTTGAGGTCTTGGGAGTATTATGTAAGACACGCTATATGGTACCTCTGAATTGGTATTCTACAGTATCTTATGACCAAGGCCTTTATTGCGTTACCAATATATTCATTGGATGTGCACATACTATTATACTTATATTTGGAAGAAAAACTTAGAACATTGACTTGGGATGTCACATGGTTGTCAGTTAAAGTCAATAAATAATTTTTCTTTATTAACGCAGAATGAACGACGCATAGTTTTTTTCCTTCTTCTGGATCAGGGTTAAGGTTTTTGAGGATACAATGAGGTTAATTTGAGTTACTAAAACTGGAGAGCGCAAAATCTGGTGCAGCTCTGCATAGAAACCAATCAATTTATTTTTTATTTTTTTGTCAAAGCTTAAAGTGACTGAAAACATTTATGGTCAAATGGTCAAATGTTCCCATAGGCTATAGAAGCAGCTAAACTGTACGACGCCGCCATCGTACATTTCCGGTCAAATGCCCCGCCCACAAGCTATAGTAGAATTCTAATGTTGGTTGACTAGTAATAATAATAAATAAATACAATTATTAATAGTCATACAACATTAGAATTCTACTATAGCTTGTGGGCGGGGCATTTGACCGGAAATGTACGATGGCGGCGTCGTACAGTTTAGCTGCTTCGTCAAATCTTCTTAGAACATTCGACAGACACCATAAGCCTTCAACTGACAGATTCGACCTTAATTAATTCTGATTTTCGTACAGATGCATTTTTTAACGAAACAAAATAAATAAAAATGAATTTCAGGAGTAACAAAATAATAAAAATTTTCGGACGAAGACGAAATTCCGACACAAAATCAACCCCAGTGGGCCAGATTCACAGAAAAAGTACGCCGGAGTATCTGCTGATACTCCGGCGTACTTTCAAATTTGCCGCGTCGTATCTTTATTTGTAATTCACAAACAAAGATACGATGGCTTTTGGCTAAGATCCGACAGGAGTACGGCTTTGTACGCCTTCGGATCTTAGGATGCAATACTTCGGTGGAGGTTTTGTCGTTTTCCGCGTCGGGTATGCAAATTAGCTGTTTACGGCGATCCACGAAGGTATGCGCGTTCGTCGCATTCTCTTACGTCGTCGTCGCTAGTCGGTTTTTCCCGTCGCAAACTTAAGCCTGCTATTTCATGGCTTAGATTTAGACCAGCCATTTTAAAGTATGGCCGTCGTTCCCGCGTCGAATTTCAATTTTTTTTTGCGTAAGACGTCCGGGAATACGAAAGGACGTAACGCACGTCGCCGCTCAAAAAACACATCGGGGCGCCGTAATTTCACGCAAAGCACGGCGGGAAATTTCCTAACGGAGCATGCGCAGAATGTTCGGCGCGGGAACGCGCCTAATTTAAATGGTACACGCCCCATTTGAATTAGGCGGGCTTGCGCCGGACGGCCTTACGCTACGCCGCCGCAAGTTTACACGCAAGTGCTTTGTGAATTAAGCACTTACGACGAAAACTTGCGGCGGAGTAACGTAATGGGGATACGTTACGCCGCCGTAATTGAATCTGGCCCAGTGTTTTTTGCATAGTTTAAATTATGTAATGTACATAGATATCACATAATGCAGACAATTTTGGAGCAGTCATATTATTATTAGGATATGTGATGAGTACAAACCAGCAGAACCATTTTAAACAAAAGAAAACTATCATAATGGCTAATTTTCAATGATTTCACATTATTTTCTGGCTCTGCTGCTACTACTTCAGAAATGAGCAGATGCCCCGATTCACAGCTTATGATGACACGAAATGAAGAGCAGCTTTGCATCTCAAGCAAAATGTGGACCTTCAATATTGTAAAAAAAAAAAAAAAGCATTTTTCTGGTATATTGGCTTCCCAAGTCTAAGGCACTTAGGTGGCTGATTAGACCATTTTAGACACGATTCACTGAAATTGTATGTCTTGTCTGAAACAGAAAGGATTCCCATTATTTACCTGTCTGTGTGCTTATTGCCTGACTGCTTCCACAAAGCCGGCACAAATCCTAATGTTTGACTTCAGTGACAGTAGCTGGATGGATATTACATTTGGCCTTATGCGTGGGAGCCAACAGTTGGGTCACATGCCTATACGAGTTTATGTGGGATACACTTTAGAGTACAGGAACAGGACCGGCAACCTATAGATACAAATATTCTTAAACTTAATCTCAAATATTAACACCAAATATATATGAAAAATCTGCACTGGAGCGCGTAAACTAATATATGATAAAGCAGCCACTTAGGCAATTGTGACACTAACAGCAAAAAAATAAAAAATACAGGAAAAGGGTGCTAAATCAAAACATACATGTGAATACTGTAGATAAATAGATTCATGCAACGGTGTAGAATGAAAAAAATGTGTAAAAGACAATCAAATATGTGAAAAAAAAAAAAAGAGACAACTTTTAAGTCCATAAAGGCCAATTTGCAAAGGCACAAAGAAATAACAAAATCCAATAAACAAGATTAACCACTTCAGCCCCAGAAGGATTTGCCCCCTCGATGACGAGGCCATTTTTTTGTGATACGGCACTGTGTCGCTTTAACTGAGAATTGCGCGGTCGTGTGTCGTTGTACCCAAACAAATTTAACGTCCTTATTTTCCCACAAATAGAGCTTTCTTTTAGTGGTATTTGATCTCCTCTTATTTTTTGTAGGGCTGTGGAAGTTAACTATTAATTCCTCGACTAATCTTGAATTTTTTTAATCGATCAACATTTTTTTTATCGATCAAAATTCTTTTGATTGGCACTCACCTCTCCGCCAGCTTCCGGACCTTCAGGGAGTTCCGTCGGAGATCCGGTGACGTCACAGACACCAGCGGGGCTTGCCGTGTCCATCTGAAGGGCTCCTTTGCTGTGCCTTCATATCTGCATGCCGGCGGACCTTACTATCTGCCACACGCAAGGGCTGTTACACTTCCCTCTGTCACTTCCCTCTATCAACCTGGAATTCTACAACCATCCACTGGGAGTTGTGATAGTTCCCTTCATGTGGACATCTACATGCCGACGGACTGATGTTAACCCCTCCTCATCTGAATTTAGCAGTGGTATCGTTGTACACATTTTTATACCAGTATCATGCTTAGCTACATGTTTTTATGACTGCTTTTGGTACCGTTTGGTATTACCCGCACCATTTTTACTGTTTTTTGTGTCTACATCGATTTTATCTCCAGTGCAATATTTATTTTGTTACCTACTTGAAGACTATAAAAGTTTAAATGTTGAAGTCCCTCTGTTTGGTGTCAGAGCCACAACCGGAGGGGCTGGTGACATGCCAGGATTCTGTGAGATGCTGCTTGGACACATTCGGATTGCTCCCGGTGGAGTTCCACATGCAGGTTAGCCGCTGTGATCACATACCTATGGCACTTGGTTGTTACAGGCTTTTTTTTTTTTTTATATTATTGTTTATTTATACGTTTTTGCAAGTCATACAAAAGAAAATACATATGAATCATTAACAGTTTGAAGGAATGCAGGTATACGCTGTATTAGTGAACTACTAAGCACACATAAATTGTACAAGTAAAGGAATGGCGATGTGAATAAACAGTTGCCTTGAGTGGGAGAAAGAAAATCAGTCCCATTAAAAAAAGAATAGAGAAAATAAATAAATAACAAAATAATTAAAACACAAAAAAGATTGAAATAAATTTGAAATTTGAAACAGCCACCCGTCCTAACTGTACAGGGGTTATAGAGGCAACATGAACATACTGTACAACCTCACATAAAGATCTGCACAAAAAGAGAAATGAATTGCGTACACACTCAAAGGAATACGTAGGCAACTGATGTTAACTAACTAGGTTCATTTCCTTCAGAGCCATATACTGAATCATCCCATGCTGACCATGTGTCAGAAAATTTCTGTTCCGTACCCTCCACTGTAGCAGTCAGTTGCTCCATTCTACGTATGTCAGCTACAGTAGTGAGCAGTTGTGGGAGTGTTGGGGGTGAGGTGGACAACCACAACCTAGGAATGACCCATTTGGCAGCCAGTAAAATAAAAGACATCAGTCGTCGCAGGGCCTTAAAAATACCAGGAAAAGGGAGACCTAGCAAACAGTGCATGGGCGTCAGAGGGACGGGAATACCTTGTTTACAAAAGTTTTATTGTACAATTTGAGATGGATATAAACATAGACAATATATATGAAATCGTCTCAAGATGTGTAATAAAAAACAACACAAAAAACATAGTATGCAAATCTTACATGAGGCACAGTAACTTATTGAATCATTGATACAGAAAAAAAAAGTTTGATCATATTGTAACTTGTGAGTGAGATAGGAATTATTGTGGAATCGACCAGTACGACCATTTGTCGTCAAATGCATGCAAGGTATCATTAAGTGTGTGGTAGATTCTATCGGATAGTCTTAGCAGCTCCATCCTATCTAGTACCTGTGACCAATGCAAAGCATCTGTTTTCCAATTAAGGGCAATCATCCACTGTATGGAGCTGCAGAGGGAGTGAAACAGTCTGCCACATGGGGGAGGGACATCAGGGATATTAGCGTACAATAGGCAAACTTGGGGGGTGAGAGTGAATGTGTGTTTTGAGGAGCTTTCAAATCTGTGTGATGCATCTTTCAGGGACGGGAATACCAACCAGAGTTTCTAACAACTTCTGGACTCAAAGCCAAAATTGGTGAACAGGGGGACATTCCCAAAAAAATTGGAATTGAGAACCCACAGCACTATTACATCTCCAGCATTGTTTTGAGATTGTTCGGTTGCGGGCATGTAAAATATCTGAGGTCCTTTACCAGTGCATCAGGACTTTGTATGCGGTTTCCTTATCGGCCACACATCGAGAGATCTTGGAAGTGTGCTTCCAGATGCTCTCCCAATCCAACAAGGAGATATCATGCTGTAAGATCTGAGACCTCTTTCTAATGTAGAGGTGGTTATTTACCGCCATAGAAACTGCCTCATGCAATATTTTATAGATGGTAGAGATCATTTGGGGCTCATGAGGACCTCTAGCACATACTGTAGGGCCTCAAAGTCGGTTGGCTTTTCCAAAGTCAAAGAAGGGGATCTGGTGGAAAATGTCTAATCTGTAGGTATGAGTGTAATGCCGCGTACACACGATCGGTTCGTCTGATGAAAACGGTCTGATGGACCGTTTTCATCAGAATATAAAATATAAAATAGAATATAGTAAAAACTATATAAAAAAGCATAAGAAATGCTCCTAATAAGGTGAATATAATCTGGTGTATAAAGGTAAGCTGAATCAACAAATACCAACAGTATACCTAAACGTAGTGTATACATATAACATATTAAGCAATACAAAATAATATAAGTGCAGGTGAAACACAGTGGTGTATTGAACACACACTAATACAAGATAATCCTATAAGAGAAAGTCCTTTTTGAGCGACTATGTTGGAACATGTGAGGTGAGTCGCTGCAAGGCAGGAATCAGTTAGAAGATCCACTATGCAGTCCAAGGATAACCAGGGCAGATAGAGTGAATCGCATCACTGTGACATTGTAGAAGCTTATTTCGGGGTTCACTGTGCAATCCAAAAATGGCTGAGGAATGTAAGAAATGGGTACTCTTACCAGACGTAGTGGACACACTCGCCAGCGACGGTGTGTCAATTGGGCATGAACGAGATCCTCAGGATGATACCATCCATGGAACGAGCAGTGAAGCCTTTAGGGATATTGTTGAAATTCGACGTCTGTAAATCTTGTGTATCCAAAGCAAGGTGAACCACTTTAGAAACTCCTCATAGAGGGCAGCGGGAAAGCATACTCAAAATGCAGGAACATGAAAAAAGATAAAAACAACTCCACATAGTGTAGTTAATCCCAATGGGAGATAAAAATAGCCTTTATTGGCATATATAAAAAATAGAATAAAAACAAGCAAAGGTACAGGCCCAGTGAAAAGGCAGGTACAGGTGATCACATAAAAGGTAAAGCGTGGTGAGCAAGTAGCTATAGTAGGCTATGTACATGGTTAACGGTCTCAACTCTGTAAACATTCTGTCGCCTTCTGTGGATGTTGGACAGCCTGCACCCCTCCTTCATCAAGAACTCAATGAGGGCATGTTGCTTCTGTTTGAACTCCATTATTTACCTGAAATGAACAAGAAGAAGAAGAGTTAATATAGAGGGAGAGTGAGGCCTCGTACACACAATAGGATCGCCAGAGGACAAC
Organism: Rana temporaria; assembly: GCF_905171775.1. Lineage (NCBI taxonomy): Eukaryota > Metazoa > Chordata > Amphibia > Anura > Ranidae > Rana > Rana temporaria. The sequence continues at coordinate 21,651,182 of NC_053491.1, read as the reverse complement.
GGTCTGAAGGACCGTTTTCATCAGTCCAAACCGATCGTGGGTGGGTCCCATAGGTTATTTAACCTTCGGTCAAAAAAATGAGAACTTGCTTTAAAATTTAACCGATGGACGCCTAACCGATAGGTCAAAACCGATCGTTAGTATGCAAAGGCATCGGTTAAAAACCCGCGCATGCTCAGAATCAAGTCGACGCATGCTTGGAAGCATGGAACTTCATTTTTTTCAGCACGTCGTTGTGTTTTACTTCACCGCGTTCTGACACGATCGTTTTCTTAACTGATGGAGTGTATGCACGACAGACCATCGGTCAGCCTCATAGGTTAACCTAAGACAACGGTCCTTCAGACCGTTGTCCTCTGGCTATCCTATCGTGTGTACAAGGCCTTACTTTACCAACATGTGAAATTTGAATGACCTATGTAAGTTAAAGGTTTTTTTTTCTTTTTCCTAAATAGCTTCCTTTACCTTAGTGCAGTCCTCCTTCACTTACCTCATCCTTCCATTTTGCTTGTAAATGTCCTTATTTCTTCTGAGAAATCCTCACTTCCTGTTCTTCTGTCTGTAACTCCACACAGTAATGCAAGGCTTTCTCCCTGGTGTGGAGTGTCGTGCTCGCCCCCTCCCTTGGACTACAAGAGAGTCAGGACGCTCTCTACGTTGCAGATAAAGGAGCTGTGTGTGAGTGGGCGTCCTGACTCTCCTGTAGTGCAAGGGAGGGGGCGAGCAAAACACTCCACACCAGGGAGAAAGCCTCGCATTACTGTGTGGAGTTACAGACAGAAGAACAAAGTAAGGATTTATCAGAAGAAATAAGGACATTTACAAGCAAAATGGAAGGATGAGGTAAGTGAAGGAGGACTTCACTAAGGTAAAGGAAGCTATTTAGGAAACAAAATTGTACCTTAACAACCCCTTTAATATAATAGTTTTGCATTACTTTTCTTTAGTATCTCCTCCTCTTCTTCTTCTTTTTTAATTGCAGGTAAACAAATGGATTCTAAACAGAAGCAACGTGCCCTTATTGAGTTCTTGATGAAGGAGGGGTGCAAGCTGTCCGATAATAATAATAATAATAATAATAATAATAATAATAATAAAAAAATATGCACAGTTTTACATAACATTCAGTACAGCCCTCGTATAACATTTTGTGCGATTTCCTCATAGAGAAATGTCTTCTTCAAAAGTGATTGTTGCCACGAAACGCGTAGAGGAATTCCAAATCCATTTACAAGGATGTATTGATTTTTATATACAGGATTAAAAGCAACCTATATTATAGGGGTGTTTATATGAAAGTAATTCATTAACTTGATGTTGTTGATTGTGTAAAGGTTGTTATTCAATTTACCGTATTTATCGGCGTATACCGCGCACTTTTTTGCCCTGAAAATCAGGGCAAAATCGTGGGTGCGCAGTATACGCCGATACCCGCTTTCCCGCGCCGAGTTTTGAATACTGCGCCGACATATACCGAGCGCAGTACACTCGGGTATAGTCGGGCAGTCTCGGCACCTTCCGCGCTCACGTCCTGGACGTACAGGACGTCAGAGCGAGAGTTGCCGACCATTGCCGACAATACACGAGTGTACTGCGCTCTGTATATATCGGCGCAGTATTCAAACTCGGCGCAGAAAACGGGCGGGGAGGACGCGAGGACGCCGCAGAAGGACGCCTGACCCAACGAAGAGGACACCCGAAGCCGCAGAAGGACGCCGGACCCGACGAAGAGGACACCCGAAGCTGCAGAAGGACGCCGGACCCGACGAAGAGGACACCCGAAGCCGCAGACGAACGCCGGACCCGACGAGGCCGCCGATGGACGCCGCGCAAGACACCAAAACTGTAAGTACAAAAAAATCTTTTTTTCCACAGGATTGGGGGCAACTTTAGGGGTGCGCGGTATACGTCGGGAGCGCGTTATACCGCGATAAATACGGTATATTTATTGTAACAAAACTACGCTTTACAACAAATGTATGTTTTTTGTTTTTGGGGTAACATGATAGTCCAATGGGATATGCCAATATAAATTTGTTTTGGGAGTATGATTTTATTTATCTTTTTTTTTTTTATATGAAGTTCTTCTATTGCCACATTGCTTACTTTCTGCTCATTAGTTATGGTCTCTTTAGAAGCATTTACTCATACACTAAAGACTTGCCAGTAAAATATTAATAACATACCAGACATCAGCTATAATGAATAATTCCCCAAGTAAAAAATATTCGTATTTCCTGATCAAAGTTTTGCAGTTTTTTTGTTAATTCACAACATGACATGGTCATTATAAATTTACAATGTTGTTACTTTGACCTACTGCTGGGCCACTCCAAAGTGCTTGTCAGTTCATCTAGGTTCATAGGAAAAGCCGCAAGGATGATCACATGGCTGCCATAACCGTCTGGCCGATAAAATGTCCCATTCTGAAGGGTCAGCCTTTCATTAGTACATGGAAATCAATGCTGCTTTGATATGTTTTAATATTACAGGCTATGCAGAAAACATGAATTACAGATAACAACAGAAACAAATCCTATGAAGGTTTGACTCATATTTATGTATTGTTCACAATTCAGTTCAGGCGAGTTAAATCACTAAAAATGTTTTCAAATTGGTAATGGTCATGAACAATATCATGAGTGAAAGAATTTCTTCTAGAAGATACTGTGGCACCCTCCTAATATAGGATTCTAGGTAAAATGAGTTAGGCTCCTATGTAGCCAATAGAACAGCTGTTGGATGCGTTAGTTTTCTCATAGTTTCACAGGCTTCTGGTCGGATTACTTCCCCCTGAATTCTAGAGAGTTCTGGAATCTCAGTGGGTGGAAAGGCAGAAAGACAGTCTGAATATTTATCAGATTTCAGCCAATCCCTGGGGAGGTGTGCACAGTAGGTGGCTGGAGAACCCATAAATAGTCTGATGCCTGGACCAGGGTTGTAGATGCTACTGGTTCCAGTCCTTCCAGGGAAGCCCCTGGCCTACAGGACCCCTGCCCATAGGGCAGGTTGCTGGAATGCTGCTGGAAGATCATTAAAGGAACACTAAAGGTTCATTTTTTTATTAGATCAATTGATTGCTGTAAGCTAGAGCATTTAAATATCACTTACCTCGTTTTTCCTTTTGACCTCCAAAATACAGTAATCCAGGTTTGAAAATGCCATTTCCTGTCTCTCCTCTTCTTGCTTTCCACCAGCATCTGAGCTGTTTTGCATGGTGGAAAGCAGAATGTGCTCACCCCCTCCCTATGACTACAGCCCTGTGTGAAGGGCTAAAGATCCGCTAATCTATGTGAATCTAGCCCAGTGTCTCTTTCAAGGATTTTATTAAACAAAGTTCTCCAACAGGGGTAGAGGGATAGGGAAGGACTCAGGCACTTTTGCTTTGCGGATGACGGGTACAACTTAGATCCAGAGGATTAACTCGGCTCCACACTGGATGTCAGCAACCACCAGATAGGCCTACTCTCAGCGGCCTAGCAGCTGGTGAGAAGCTCGTCAAAGTATCTGCCACAGACTTGATAAGTGTTGTCAGGCCGTCCCACGATCTTCTGCCACAAGATCGTGTAACCAACTGCACAATTGGTATAGTTTCAACAAAAGTTACACAACTCACGGTGCCAAGAATCTTTCAGTCGGACCGGCAGCACAGTGAGGCAAATCTGCCAGGATACGTCCATTAATTGAATCCCACTGGTTCAGCTTCCTTCCGTAGATAAGGTAGCGGAGGACCATCCCTGGATCAGTAGGCCTCAGAAACTCCTGGGCCTACTCTCAGTTGCCAGGCCTCGGGCCAGCCTTTCCCAGAGGCTATGCAACAGCTCACACACCCCTGAGGCCAGGAGGGCCATCAGGTCGGGATCGGGAGACAAACCCCGCCAAACGGCGTCTGCACCTTAAGTACCCCTCCCCAGAATGCACAGTGGGTTGACCACGCCCCCCTGAGCCACTTCTGGGAGAGAGATACCCAATACATCCAGCCTGTTGCCTTTCCAACACTGACCTGCGTTGACAGCAACACCCACCGCAAGGGGGAAACTTATGCAACCCAGCTGAACTGAGACAGAACCAACAATTTAGAATAATGATTCTGAGCCAAACTACTGCTCAGACATCTATAATTTAACAATTAGCGCCTACTCAATGGGAGCATGGCGCTACACTTGGTAACACAAATTGCTAATCAGCCAATCACATGGCAGCAACTCAATGCATGTAGGCTTCTGGACATGGTGAAGACGACTTGCTGAAGTTCAAACTGAGCATCAGAATGGGGAAGAAAAGGGATTTAAGTGACTTTGAACGTGGCATGGTTGATGGTGCCAGACGGGCTGGTCTGAGCATTTCAAAAACTGCTGGTCTACTGGTATTTTCACACACAGCCATCTCCTGGGTTTACAGAGAATGGTCCAGAAAAGGGAAAATATCCAGTGAGCGGCAGTTGTGTGGAGGAAAATTCCTTGTTGATGTCAGAGGTCAGAGGAGAACAGACAGACTGGTTCGAGATGAGGCAACAGTAACTCAAATAACCACTCATTACACCCAAGGTATGCAGAATAATATCTCTGAACGTACAACACATCGAACCTTGAAGCAGATGGGCTACAACAGCAGAAGACCCCCCGATTGCCACTCCTGTCAGCTAAGAACAGGAAACTGAGGCTATAATTTGCAAAGGCTCACCAAAATTGGACAAAAGAAGTTTGGAAAAACGTTGCTTGGTCTGATGAGTCTGGATTTCAGCTGCGACATGTAAGTACATGTAAGTACAGAATCACTATCAGCTTCCAGATAAGAGACAGGCAAGGGTTGCCAATGGGCTGGCAGCGAAGTACAAAATTAGAAGGCAGAATCTTAGTTAAAGTTAAAAGTCCAAGTCGGGGTCCATAACACAGATAAGCAGCAAAGACGAGCAGGCAAGGGAAATCCAGAGAAGAGTCAGACTTAGCCAAAATAAGTAAGAGGATTGGATTTTCAAGAACACGGGTTACAGGGATAAGAACATCCAGCAATGATACTAGGCATAGAGACTAGGGGCTAGATTCAGATAGCCTGCCGTACTTTGTGCGGGCGTAGCGTATCTCAGATACGCTACGCAGCCGTAACTTAGTGAGGCAGGTTCTATATTCACAAAGAACCTGCGCCCTAAGTTAAGGCGGCGTATCGTATGTGGTCTGGCGTAAGCCCGCGGAATTGTATCCGTGAACGTATCCCAGTGCGCATGCTCCAAATAAACCTGCAAAAAGCCAATGCTTTCGACGTGAACGTAAATTACGCACAGCCCTATAAGCGAACGACTTACGCAAACGACGTAATCGTAAAATTTGACGCTGGCCTGACGTCCATACTTAACATAGGATACGCCTCATATAGCAGGGGTAACTTTACGCCGGAAAAAGCCGAACGTAAACGACGTAAAAAAATGCGCCGGGCGGACGTACGTTTCTGAATCGGCGTATCTACCTAATTTGCATATTCCTTGCGTAAATCGACGAAAGCGCCACCTAGCGGCCAGCGTAAATATGCAACTAAGATACGACGGCGTAAGAGACTTACGCCAGTCGGATCTTAGCCAAATTCCGGCGTATCTTGTTTTCTGAATACAGAAAAAAGATACGCCGGAGCATCCTAGAAGTTACGCGGCGTATCAATAGATACGCCAGCGTAACTTCTTTCTGAATCTGCCCCTAGATGTATAGGCGGCAACACCTCATCCAAAGCAAATGTAATTATTGATGCAGGTGGAGTACACAGCAACTAGCTGAAACGCGTAAACTGTTCTATATCTGTACTCCTCCTGCATCAATAATTACATTTGCTTGGGATGACGTGTTGCTATACATCTTGTTTCTATGCTATACTTGGGCCAGAGCACCATTTACTCAGCTTTTCCAGGGAATTCACATTGGGCATTTCCTTCCTCTAAATCAAGGGTGTCAAACTCAAATTCATTGTGGGCCACATCAGCATTTATTGCCCTCAAAAGGGCCGGTTGTATCCGTAAGATTAGATGTCCAGCGCATCCCCTCCCCTAAGCGAATATTGATTGGTTTGTGCAAAAGTTATAGCGTCTACAAAATAGGGGATAGATTTATGACATTTTTATTATTATTATTTTTTTTTACTAGTAATGGCGGTGATCATCGATTTTTAGTGGGACTGCGACATTGCGGCCGACACGTTTGACACCTTTTTGGGACCAGTTACATTTATACACCAATCAGAGCTTAAAATAGTCACTGATTACTATTTAACCACTTCCCTACCGCGTCATTTTGAAATGACGGTGGCAGGAACCCCTCCTCGATCCGGGTGGACGTCATATGATGTCCTGGGCTTTGTGGGGGGGATATCTGAATGATGCCTGCAGCTAGAGGCATCATTCAGATATCCTTCTCTTCTGCTGGCGATTCTGCACAACGTAAAAACGATCATAGCGGCGATTCCGCCGCTAGATCGTTCTTGCAGGCGACGGGAGGGGACATTCCCCCCTCCCGCCGCCATCCGGTGCTTCTCCGGGCTCTCCCGTGCCATCGGGGGCCCGGAGAACGAATCGTCCGGCGCTGGCAGGAAGCAGAGAGATGACTGGTGACCAGATGGTCACCAGTCATCTCTATGACCGTCGGAGGACCCGGGAGCGATGTGATGATGTCACGCCCGGGTCCCCGTAAGTAAACAAAGCCGCAATTGCGGCTGCTAAGCAACTGTAATCATGAGATCGGTGAATTTTTTTTCACCGATTTCATGCTTTCCAGCCTGGAGGAGAGATGCAGGGTCTTATTGACCCTGCATCTCTCCATAAAGAGTACCTGTCACACACATTCCTATTACAAGGGATGTTTACATTCCTTGTAATAGGAATAAAAGTGATAATAAAAAAATAAATAAAAAATAAAAAAAGTGTAAAAAAAGAAATAAATATGTAAAAAATAAAAAAAAAATAAAAAATATTTTTTGTAACGCCCCTGTCCCCAGTAGCTCGTGCGCAGAAGCGAACGCACACGCAAGTCCCGCCGACATATGCAAACGCCGTTTAAACCACATATGTGAGGTATCGCTGTGTGCGTTAGAGTGCCAGCAACAATTCTAGCACTAGATCTCCTCTGTAAATCTAAACTGGTAACCTGTAAAAAATTTCAAAGCATTGCCTATGGAGATTTTTAAGTACCGAAGTTTGGCGCCATTCCATGAGTGTGCGCAATTTTAAAGCGTGACATGTTAGGTATCTATTTACTCGGTGTAACATCATATTTCATATTTTACAAAAAAATTGGGCTAACTTTACTGTTTTGTTATTTTTTTAATTCATGAAACAATTTTTTTCCAAAAAAAAAGGCGTTTGAAAAATTATTGCGCAAATAGCGTGCAAGATAAAACGTTTCAATTACCGTTGTTTTATTCCCTAGGGTGTCTGCTAAAAAAACATATATAATGTTTGGGGGTTCTGCATAATTTTCTAGCAAAAAAATTATGATTTGTACATGTAGGAGAGAAGTGCCAGAATAGGCCCGGTATGGAGGTGTGTATAAAAACCCTGTATGGAAGAGGTTAAATGTCACTGGCAGGGAAGGGGTTAACACTAGTGAGTGAGTGAGTGAGTAATTTGTGTAACACTAGGGGATGATCAAGGGGTTACGTGTGTCCTAGGAAGGTGTTTCTAACTGTAGGGGGAGTGTAGTGACTAGAGGAGAAGAGAGATCGCTGTTCCTAATCACTAGGAATAGCAGATCTCTCTCTACTCCCACAGAGCCAGTTGAGTCTGAGGCAAGATCACAACAACATGGTCAGGATCCTTCCACAACCTTGGATCGGCAACCGCCTCAGCCTCTTAGCAGGCCGCTGAGAGCCTAAGCCAGCTGCACCCGCCCCCTCCACAGCCAAGTGTTCCAGTGAGCACACTGACAGTCACCAACACTCTGCTCACAGAGCTCTAAGAACCGAGCAATTGGATGTCTTTGATCGATCGGTTCTTAGTCTTGTAGCTGGCGGGAACAGATGCTGCATGCACCTTAAGTATATCTCTTGAAAAAAAATCCTCAACTTCCCTTTTGATAAACTTTCAAAAGTGACTGGCACCCCAATTCTGCCCCCAAACAAAAAGTCAAGAATTCTGCTCTGAGATTTGAGATGCTAGCCCATTGAGCCATCTGGGAGGCTTCACCTGCTGCCCTGGACTAAGGGTAAGTTGACGAGATTTTTTTTAATGAAATCTGGGGACATATTTTTTTACTAGCAATAGCGGCAATCAGCGACTCTCTGCCCGTCGCCGCCCCGCCTCACAGCCTGTCAAGTCTCACTCTCCGGGCCCCGGCTACTACTGGATGGGGAGCGGAGAAAGATCACTCCATCAGGGAAGGCAAGGAGATAAACAGGCAGGTGGCTGGCCGGGACTTGAGCCGAAGCAGAAGAACATGTGAGCGGAGCCGAATGGGCACCGGAAACTGAAGAAATATTCCCTCCGCTCCGACCAGCACATGATCATCAGAAAGGGGCACAGATGGTGGAAAAAATACACCCCCCTAAGCTAGTAGGAGTGGCAGAGCGAAGGGGGGTGTACCGTATTTATCAGCGTATACCGCACACTTTTTCCCCCTTAAAATCAGGGGGAAATCGTGGGTGCGCGATATACGCCGATCCCTGCCGATCCCCGCTGTCTCCGACATTGTCCGAGCATTGTCCGAGCCGAGCCGTGTGTACTGCGCACTCGGCTAGGCTTTGCTAGGCTCGGCCACGCTCGGTTCCGCCCGCAGCCACGCGAGAGGAGCCGAGAGAAGCCGAGTGCGCAGGAAATCCGACTCTGCACAGCGCGCCAAATTCAAACACACAACGGAACGCAACGCCGGACAAGGTGCGGCTGGACACCTCCAAAGCCACAGACGGACACCCACAAGGCATGACGGACCACGCGCAAGGCCACAGACGGACACCGGACAAGGGCGCCGATGGACGCTGGGCAAGACAGCAGACGGACACCGACAAGGCTGGACGGACCCCGCGCAAGGCCACAGACGGACGCCGGACAAGGGCGCCGATGGACGCCGGGCAAGACAGCAGACGGACACCGACATGGCTGGACGGACCCCGCACAAGGCCACAGACGGACGACGGACAAGGCTGCCGATGGACGCCGTGCAAGACATCCAAAATGCAAGTTTTTTCTCTAAACTTCCCATCTCAGCTTGGGGTGCGCGCTATACGCCGGCGCGCGGTATATGCCGATAAATACGGTAATTCAGATTTTTATTTTTATTTTGCACTGTCTTTGAAATTGCCCCAGCCCCTGTTCGAATCCAATCCGGGGACAAAACCGGGGACAGACTTGGTCCGGGGACAGTGTCCTCAATCCGGGGACTGTCCCCTGAAACCGGGGATGTCTGGTCACCCTAGCAAAGGGTATCCTACACAAATGATCACTGAGATTATCAATGTGGCATAGGACTTTCTTTGAAGGTCATCAGTATGAAAATGCCCCCCAAAATGTATCAGATGTGTATTGCCTCTTGAAAGTACCTGAGCAGAAAATAACTTGTATTAAAAATGTTACTGTGCATCAGAGGGAGCCCAATCACGCTAGATGATATCAGGTGACCCAGAAATTGATTATGTGGGTTTGAAGACAGTTTCTTGCTGCCTCTATTGATTAGGGGCCCTATCTGAGTGAAGTCTCAGTCATGCATTAACGTGACAAAAAATTGCTGCCGATTGCAGTCTGTTTAACAATTGACAACAGACACAGCATGCCGCTCAGGATGAAGGGATATGGAATATTTGCACGATATCCGAGACTTCAGACTCGAAAATACCCAACTCAGTAAATCCTTAAGCCTATAGAAAAAACACATTCCGTGTACAAGAATTTCACCTGAATTATGAGATCAGATTGATGTGCAAAAAGCTACCACCTAAGTGTCGGCTCATTTTTGGGGCTCATTCACACAATCATTCCTCTGAGCCTCCCGTACAGCGAAACTGGCCTTACAAGGTCTGTTTAACTCTATTGATAAATGGCGTTGTCATTAGGGTGACCACATTTTCAAACTACCATTCAGGGACACCCTCCCTTCCAAAAATCAGCTTGTGCTGTATGTAACGAATCACAGCACAGTGATTGGACACAAGAGGCGGGATATATGATTTCTCCAATCACAAGCAGGGGGCGGGGATTGCACTCCTCCAGGCATTCCCGGCCAGGACAAGTACTGTCCGTGAGTAAAACGGTGATGTTCCAGCCTTTTTTGGGGGCATCAGATTGGCCCGGGGGGGGGGGGGTGGCTGTGTCAGTTTCATTACGGGACACTGTATTGTCCTGGAATGAATGTGCCCGGGACAGACCTGCAAAATGCGGGACTGTCCTGGGCAATCCAGGACACGTGGTCACCCTAGTTGTCATCTGGACACAGTACAGGCCAGTGCAGACCCACACAGGCCTCATGAACATGGGCAGAAAAAAAGAAATTCCACTTTTAGGGTTCAACTGCTTCAACTTCAGCACACATTCATCTCTTGGCGCCGGCGCCTCCTAGCCCTTTAAGAGGTTTATGACACTGGGGGACTGGAAGCAGCTTAAGATCACGGGACCGCCGTGATTGACGGTCATGTGGTCCGAAAACTCCCAATTGCTCCTTGCTATTGGTAAAGTGACGGTAACTGTGGTGGGAGCGCGCAGGGCCACCATCAGGAATTATGAGGCCCCTTACACAGCTTCAGGCATGGGCCCCCTGGAGCAGAGAACCGGGGGGGGTGCTGCCGCCTCTGATTGAGAAGCTGGGGGGGGCTGCCGCAAATTGAGAAGCGAGGGCAGCCGCCGCTAATTGAGAAAATTGAGAAGCGAATTGGGGGGGTTGCCCTTGCAGAAAAATATATTAAAAATGATAAAAAAAAGGGGGGAGTAGCCATCCGGGGTCCTCTGGGCCCTTTAATAAAAAGAAAAAAATATATATAGTTGATCATAAGCTCAATAATGGAATGCAATGCCAAGCTGCGGTTTCCAAAGCGAGCAAAGTCCTTTCTTGTATTAAGAGAGGTATGGACTCCAGAGACAGAGATATAATTTTGCCCCTGTACAAATCATTAGTAAGACCTCATCTGGAATATGCAGTTCAGTTTTGGGCACCAGTTCTCAAAAAGGACATCGGAGAACTGGAGAAAGTGCAGAGAAGGGCAACCAAACTGATAAGAGGCATGGAGGAGCTCAGCTATGAGGAAAGATTAGAGGAACTGAATTTATTCACTCTTGAGAAGAGGAGAATAAGGGGGGATATGATCAACATGTACAAATATATAAGAGGTCCATACAGTGAACTTGGTGTTGAGTTATTCACTTTACGGTCAACACTGAGGACAAGGGGGCACTCTTTACGTCTAGAGGAAAAGAGATTTCACCTCCAAATACGGAAAGGTTTTTTCACAGTAAGAGCTGTGAAAATGTGGAACAGACTCCCTCCAGAGGTGGTTCTGGCCAGCTCAGTAGATTGCTTTAAGAAAGGCCTGGATTCTTTCCTAAATGTACAGAATATAACTTGAGTATTAAGATTTGTAGGTAAAGTTGATCCAGGGTAAATCCGATTGCCTCTCGGGGGATCAGGAAGGAATTTTTTCCCCTGCTGTAGCAAATTGGATCATGCTCTGCTGGGGTTTTTTGCCTTCCTCTGGATCAACTGTGGGTATGGAGTTGGGTGTATAGGATTTTACTGTGTTTTTTATTTTTGTTTTTTTATTTTTTGTGGTTGAACTGGATGGACTTGTGTCTTTTTTCAACCTGACTAACTATGTAACTATGTAACTATGTAACTATGTAACTATGTAACTATATATATATAAAAAAATTAAAAAAACATATTTTTTTAAAAAAAGGGGGGTTGCCATCCGGGGCCCTGGGGACCTCCGGGCCATTTAATAAAAACGAAAAAAAATATTTATATATAAAAATAAAAATAAATAATAAAAAAAAGGGGGGTTGCCATCAGGGGTCCTGGGGACCTCTGGGCCCTTTAATAAAAAGAAAAAAATATATATATAAAAAAAAGGGGGTTTGCTATCAGGGACCTCTGGACCCCTGGGGACGCATTGCTCAGAATCAATTTGAGGCATGCTCGGAATCATTGAACTTAATTTTTCTCGGCTCGTTGTAGTGTTGTACGTCACCGCGTTCTAATTCATTTCTAATATTTTCTAATTTGATTTTGATTTGAATTTGTTCATTTGTTTGATTATTATTATTATTATTATTATTATTATTATTATTATTATTATTTTATATTATTTTGTATTCCATAGTTTTGAATTCTATTCTAATCTATTACAATTTGAATTAATTCTATTCAAATTTAGGCAGACTGTCATATTCTATTTTATTCTTTTCTATTAAATTATATTCTTTACTATCATTTCATTTTTATTATATTGCTTTATTATTTTATATTCTATTTTATTCTATTATTTTTTTTAGAAAATACATTTCTAATATTTTCTAATTTGATTTTGATTTGAATTTGTTCATTTGTTTTATTATTATTATTATTATTATTATAATTATTATTATTATTATTATAATTATTATTATTATTATTATTATTATTATTATTATTATTATTATTATTATTATTTTATATTATTTTGGATTCCATGGTTTTGAATTATATTCTAATCTATTCTTCTCAAATTGTATTATATTGCTTTATTATTTTCCATTTTATACTGTTCTTTTTTAGAAAATCGATTTCTAATATTTTCTAATCTGATTTTGATTCAAATTCTTTTTTTTGTTCGATTTATACAAATTTGAATCAGATTTTGTCCGAATTTCAGTTAGTTATTTCAGATTTGTTGAAATTCGTTACTATTGTAATTTGGTAATTCGCATAGGTGTGCGCAGCCTATTTCATTCGGGTGTGCACCCCAAAGCCCAAACACACTACCGATCACTCACTGTGTTCATTCAGAATAGGAAGGGGCTGGTGAATTACAAATTTACTGGCCCCTTCCTCACTTCTAAAACATCCCAGCCGCAACAGCCGATAGGAGAGGAGGGAAGCTGGCAGTGCTGCAGGGGAAAAATGGGAGCCAGTACAGTAGGGGGAATCTGTGCTTCTTAGGGTGATTAGGGTGTGCCTAGGCACACCTGGCACACCCTGTGCGCACGCCTATGGTAATTCAGATACATTTGAATTTCCAAATAACGTAATATTTTTCTGAATTTCGATACGGAACGAACCGAACTGCACATGTCTAATCTTCACATGTATACAAAAAGTGCCAGAAAATGCCTTGTCTTCTAGTGTTTCTAACATCCACTGTCATAAATCTCGGCTGATAATGTTTTTATTGTACTCCTTCCAATAGTTAAGCCCTGTACACGCGATCGGTTCATCTGATGAAAACGGACCAATGGACCGATTTCATCGGACGAACCGATCGTGTGCGGGCCCCATCGTTTTTTTTATCCATCGGTGAAAAAAAATAGAACCTGTTTTAAATTTTTCTTAAGCCCTGTACACACGATCGGATATCTGATGGAATCTAATCCGATGGATTTTTTCATCTGACATCCGATGAAGCTGACTTTCAATCAGTCTTAACTACACACCATCGATTAAAAATCCGATCGTGTCAGAACGCGGTGACGTAAAACACAACGACGTGCTGAGAAAAATGAAGTTCAATGCTTCCGAGCATGTGTCGACTTGATTCTGAGCATGCGTGGATTTTTGACCGATGGACTTCCCCACAGACAATCGTTTTTTTTTCTATCGATTTGGTGTGTAGGCAAGACTGAGTGAAAGTCAGCTTCATCGGATATCTGATGAAATTTAAAATTAAGCCTCTTAATATAAACAGTAAAGAAATAGTAGTACCATCATCCTAAAGGTCAATTGGAATAGAGTTTGGGACTAAGGGGACCCCAAGGACCCAAACAAGTGGGGGGCAAGAGGACTATACCGGTACTATGAAGAGAAGTAAACTCAGAAGGTAGAAACAATTAAAAGATATATATCAATTTATTAACATAGTATCAAAAAAACATAATCATAAAAAACATCAGGACAGTAATACAGAACACAACAATACATATATTGCGGGACCAACCAGACCGGTCACCGGGCTACAGTAGTCCCCAAGGGGAGAGTCGCGGTGAAAGTGGAGATCGCACAAGACAAGGTCTCAACTAGTTTCGCGACTGAGTCGCTTCGTCAGGAGAAATCTAAAAGTAATACATAGGGCCATATTCTCAAACAAGTTACGCCGGTGTATCTACTGATACACCGGCGTAAATCGAATTTCCCGCCGGCGTATCATTATTTTGTATTCACAAAACAAGATACGCCGGATTTAGGCTAGGATCCGACTAGTGTAAGTCACTTACACTGTCGGATCCTAAATGTAATTCGCCACCGGCCGCTAGATGGCGTTTACGTTCAGGTCTCATTTGTTTATGCAAATGAGCCTGATACGCCGATTCCCGAACGAAATCGCGTAACCGTCGTTTGCGTAAGCGTAAGGTTACCCCTGCTATATGAGGGGTAACCTTACGCCAGTCCCACGTATGCCATGTTAAGTATGGCGTCGGGTCCGCGTCGTCTTTTCCCGTCGGGTACGTCGTTTTACTAAGTCGTTCTTGAATACGACTTTACGTCAATGACGCACACGTCGGCGTAATTGACGTTTTCCGTCGAGAACTGGAGCATGCGCACTGGGCTATTTTAAGCCCGGCGCATGCGCAGTTCGAACGGCACGGGGGCGCGCTTAATTTAAATACAAGCCGCCCCCTTGGAATTACGCGGGGATACGCCGGGCCAATTACACTACGCCGCCCCAAACTACGGAGCAAGTGCTTGGGGAATACGGCACTTGCTCCTGTAAGTTGGGGCGGCGTAGTGTAAATGGCTTACGCAACCCCGCTGCAGGATCTACGAGAATATGGCCCATAGTTGTTAACACAAAGGGCTAAATTTACATATATATAAACATGCATAGGCCAATAAAGTGTCAACAAACACGTAATTAAAATACAATAATATATAAACGTTAGTTAGGGGAACAAGCGATGTGTGGCTAAAAAATCCATCGGATTAGATTCCATCAGATATCCGATCGTGTGTACAGGGCTTAACCACTTCTCTACTTTGGGTGTTTTTCAGATTTGGTGTTTACAAGACTAAAACAGTTTTTTTTGCTAGAAAATTACTTAAAACCCACAAACATTATATATATTTTTTTTCTAATACCCTAGAGAATAAAATGGCAATCATTGCAATACTTTTTGTCACACCATATTTGCGCAGCGGTCCTACAAGCGCACTTTTTTTGGAAAAAAAACACTTTTTTGAATTAAAAAATAAGACAATAAATTTGGCCCAATTTTTTTATATATTGTGAAAGATAATGTTACGCCGAGTAAAATGGTACCCAACATGTCACGCTTACAAATTGCGCCCGCTCGTGGCATGGCGTCAAACTTTTACCCTTAAAAATCTCAATAGGCGACGTTTAAAAAATTCTATAGGTTGCATTTTTTGAGTTACAGAGTAGGTCTGGGGCTAGAATTATTGCTCTCGCTCTAACGATCGCGGCGATACCTCACTTGTGTCGTTTGAACACCGTTTTCATATGAGGGCGCTACTCGTGTATGCGTTCGCTTCTGCGCACGAGCTCGTCGGGAAGGGGCGCTTTAAATTTTTATTTTTTTTTTCTTATTTATTTTTATTTATTTTATTATTTTTTACACTGGAAAAAAAATAAAAAATAAAATTATCACTTTTATTCCTATTACAAGGAATGTAAACATCCCTTGTAATAGAAAAAAGCATGACAGGTCCTCTTAAATATGAGATCTGGGGTCAAAAAGACCTCACATCTCATATTTAGACTTAAATGCAAAAAAAAAAAAAAAAAAAATTAGAAAATGTAATTTTTTCAAATGACAAAAAAAAAAAATGTTTCTTTAAGAGGTTGGGATTTTGACGTCACTTCCGCCCAGCAAAGCTATGGGGGCGGGCGAAGGAGATTTTTCCTTCACTCGCAACCCCGCTCAGCTGCCGAACGGTCGCAATCTCCTCCGCCGCTACCGACGGCTCCGGTAAGCGGCGGAGGGCGCGGGAGAGCGGCGGGAGGAGGGTGGGCCATCTCTCGCCGCCGATAACGGCGATCTCGCGGCGAATCCGCCGCGGAGACCGCCGTTATCATGTACCGGACCGCTTACACTAAAGATAGATACCACGGTTGTGGCAGCAGCTGCTGCCGTTACCGAGATATCTATCTTTAAAGTTAGGCCGTATAAAGACGTACAGCGGTCTGGAAGTGGTTAAGGGGTGCAGAGCTTTGTGCATTAGGCCAGCTTTCGGCGGTGATGGTCTCCATAGACGCACACACTGCTGTGTCACCTTGGCTGAACACCTTGCAGACTCGTCCTTTCTCCCGCGATGACGTCAGCCCTCCC
Organism: Rana temporaria; assembly: GCF_905171775.1. Lineage (NCBI taxonomy): Eukaryota > Metazoa > Chordata > Amphibia > Anura > Ranidae > Rana > Rana temporaria. The sequence goes on along the minus strand of NC_053491.1, from coordinate 21,634,747 downwards.
CGGGAGCTGTAAGTGGCTGGATAGCGTTCACATGTTATTCTCGGCTGTAATTTTGCTCCAGTTTTAACCTCCCCACTTTGAGGAATAATTGTCCCTGACAAGAGGGTGAATCTCTGGCAGTGAGTTGATAAGCATTACATACAGATGACACAAGTCAGCGCTGTATTACTAACACTGTGACATATTGGATTACTGCTGTGAATATAATAAAAGAGAGACGGAACACTTTGGCAGCTCAAAGACGAGGCAATTCTTAACTCTCTGGTGGTTCTATTATCTTCCATTTACTGCCACTGATAACTCGGGTGCATTTAGCTGCTTTCTGAATCTACTTATTGTTCACTTAACACGTTCCTGACCGGACAAACAGCGCCCGATAATCACGTGTGAAACTACTTATACCCCAATGTTATCTCCCACGGCTTCGCTCAGGATAAAGTTTGAGAAGAGGAGGCTTTGAACTTGCCATGGGAAAAGAAAAACAAAGGCCTGGACTTAACCCGAGATGTCTCGTCCAGCTACACCTCTTCCCCTGGGTTTCCAGCATAGCGTCGCGCACACGCTCTTGACATAAGAGATAGGCGTGATCCGTTGGTTGGCCGAGGTAAAGATTTCTCATGCTGATTAAAGAGTTGAAGATATGACTCAATATTCATTTGTCAGCTGGTTTCTGTTTTCAGCAATGAAACGGTGGATGGCTAACGCCGCGTACAGACGGTCGTTTTATGCGATGTAAAAAAACGACGTTTTTAAAAACGTCAATTTAAATGACCGTGTGTGGGGGAAAACGTTGTTTTATGTCTTCTGAAAAACGACCAAAAAAAATTGAAGCATGCTTCAATTTTATGTGTCATTTTTCAAAACGTCGTTTTTTACTTCACAGAAATTGACCGTGTGTAGCAAAAAACGACGTTTCAAACGACGTTTTTACACCCGCGCATGCCCAGAAGCTAGTTATGAAGCGAGCTTCAATGGAAAAACGTGGTGAGAACGTAACCTCGCTTTGCTAGAGCATTGTGAAAAAACGATGGTGTGTAGGCAACATCGTTTTTGAAAATTGAAGTTTCAAAAACGTCGTTTTTTACTTCACAGAAAACGTTGTTTTTTTACATCACATAAAACGACCGTCTGTACGCGGCATAAAGGTTGTTGTTGTTCAGTCGTCTAGTCGTGTCTAATGCCGCGTACACACGATGGGCCAGATCCACAAAGAAGTTACGCTGGCGTATCTATTGATACGCCGCGTAACTTCTAGGATGCTCCGGCGTATCTTTTTTTCTGTATTCAGAAAACAAGATACGCCGGAATTTTGCTAAGATCCGACTGGCGTAAGCCTCTTACGCCATCGTATCTTAGTTGCATATTTACGCTGGCCGCTAGGTGGCGCTTCCGTCGATTTACGCGAGGAATATGCAAATTAGGTAGATACGCCGATTCACAAACGTACGTCCGCCCAGCGCATTTTTTTACGTCGTTTACGCAAGGCTTTTTCCGGCTTAAAGTTACCCCTGCTATATGAGGCGTACGCAATGTTAAGTAATGTTAATTGACGTCGGGCCACCGTCAATTCTTTTTACGTTTTACGTCGTTTGCATCAGTCGTTCGCAAATAGGGCTGTGCGTAAGTTACGTTCACGTCTAAAGCATTGACGATTTGCGGCGTAATTTGGAGCATGCGCACTGGGATTCTTTCACGGACGGCGCATGCGCCGTTCGTAAAAAACGATTAGTCACGATTAGTTAGCATAGAACACGCCCCCAACCAGCCTCTTTTGAATTAGGCGGGCTTACGCCGACCGATATACGCTACGCCGCCGTAACTAATGCCGCGTACACACCATCACTTTATGTGATAAAAAAAAAACGGCGTTTTTAAAAACGTCAATTAAAATGACCGTGTTTGGGGAAAACTTTGTTTTATGTCTTGTGAAAAACGACAAAAAAAAAATTGAAGCATGCTTCAATTTTTTGTGTCGTTTTTCAAAACGTTGTTTTTTGTGTCATAAAAAATGACCGTGTGTGGGCTAAAACGACATTTTAAAACAACGTTTTTAAACCTGCGCATGGTCAGAAGCAAGTTTTTTGGAAAAAACGATGGTGTGTATGCTACATCGTTTTTGAAAATGACGTTTGAAAAACGTCATTTTTTTTCATCACATAAAACGTTGTTTTTTTCTATCACAAAAAACGACCGTCTGTACGCGGCATTAGGGCGCAGGTTCTTTGTGAATCCAGCCCCAGCCTCACTAAATTACGGCGGCGTAGCGTATCTGAGATACGCTACGCCTGCAGAAACTTACGGTGGGCTATCTGAATCTAGCCCATTGTTTTTCAGCATGTCCAAAAAACAACATTTTACCAATTTCATCATTAAAACGACGTTGCCCACACACCATCGTTTTTAAAAAATGCTCTAGCAAAGCGCGGTGACGTACAACACGTACGACGGCTCTCTGAAGGGGAAGTTCTATTCGCCTTTGGGCTGCTTTAGCTGATTCCGTGTTAGTAAAAGACGATTCGCGCTTTTTTGTCTGTTACAGCGTGATGAATGTGCTTACTCCATTATGAACGGTAGTTTTACCAGAACGAGCGCTCCCGTCTCATAACTTGCTTCTGAGCATGCGCGGGTTTTTTATGTCGTTTTAGCCCACACACGATCATTTTTTACACAGCCACTGTACCCATAAATTGCGGCCACTGTGCCATCAAACGCAGCCACTGTACCCATCAATTGCTGACACTGTGCCCATCAATTGCTGACACTGTGCCCATCATTTGCCGCCAGTGTGCCCATCAAATGCTGCCAGTGTGCCCATCAATTGCCGCCAGTGTGCCCATCAAATGCTGCCAGTGTGCCCATCAATTGCCGCTACTGTGCCCCATCAGATGCTGCCTGCACTTACCTGTCTCACAGCAGGTCAGCGGTGGTCTCCTGCACGTCCTCCAGGTCTTCCTCTGTCCTCTCTCAGGCGTCCAATCACAGTGCCTGATGTTTCAGCCAATCAGGTGACCAGTAACAGACCCAGCAACCTGATTGGCTGAGAGGCGGATTCAGTGTTAGCAAAGCAAATTCCTTCGCTTTGCTAACACAGCTGATTGAACAGCGAACGCCCAGCATGGCGCCCGCTGTTTACATTTTTGGGCGCCTATTAGAGGATACGGCTCTAATCAGGCGCTTCCAAAAAAACACCCCCACTGCTGTAATTCAGGTGCCCGGCGCCGGAAAGGGGCTGGACACCCGAATAGGAGGTGTCAGCAGCGACCATAGATAGATTCATCTTTGGTGATTAGAGCGGTGCAGGCGAGAGGGGGAGGCGCTCCTGCTCCCTTTATGGATGCCCCGTTACTGCTTCAAAGCGTCTTCAAAGCCTCCATAGAAGTCTATGGCAAAGCTCGCTTGAAGCCACACTGAAGCCCTACAAAGCCTCATCGAAGCCCCACCAAAGCCCCACCAAAAGCTCATCAAAGCCCCATTGAAGCTCCACCAAAGCCTCTTCGAAGCACCAACACAGCCTCATTGAAGCACCAAGCAAAAGCAAGGTGTAAACAGGATTGTAAGCTAGAAGTTTAGCTAGTCTAGGCGCTCCTGCGCCCTTTATGGACGCACCGCCACTGCTTCAAAGCGTCTTCAAAGCCTCCATAGAGGTCTATGGCAAAGCTCGCTTGAAGCCACACTGAAGCTCTACGAAGCCTAATCAAAGCCCCACCAAAGCCTCATCGAAGCCCAATTGAAGCTCCACCAAAGCCTCATCAAAGCTCCATCAAAGCCTCATCAAAGCCCCACCGAAGCCTCATCAAAGCCTCATCGAAGCACCAAGCAAATACCAGGTGTAAACAGGACTGTAATCTAACCATTTTATTTAGTGACAGGGGCTTTGACTGGTATTTAGGGAGCTTTAACAAAGCGTGTCCGAAGCCATGTTTTGAAGGAAGTGTAAACTAGCCCCTAAGGTATAGTAACGCAGTGCCGTATCACAAAAACTGGCCTGGTCAGGAAGATGGGGTAAATATTCCAGAGCTGAAGTGGTTAAGGACTGGGCTTTAATACAGCTTTAGGGCCAGATCCACAAAGAAGTTACGCTGGCGTATCTATTGATACGCCGCGTAACTTCTAGGATGCTCCGGCGTATCTTTTTTCTGTATTCAGAAAACAAGATACGCCAGAATTTTGCTAAGATACGACCAGCGTAAGTCGCCTACACCGTCGTATCTTAACTGCATATTTACGCTGGCCGCTAGGGGCGCTGATTTACGCCTAGAATATGTAAATCAGCTAGATATGCCAATTCACAAACGTACGCCCGGCCGTCGCAGTACAGATACGCCATTTACGTTAGGCTTTTTCCGGCGTAAAGTTACCCCTGCTATATGAGGCGCAGCCAATGATAAGTATGGATGTCGGGCCAGCGTCAAATTTTCCGTCAATTACGTCGTCTGCGTAAGTCGTTCGCGAATAGGGCTGTGCGTCATTTACGTTCACGTCGAAAGCATTGGCTTTTTGCGGGTTAATTTGGAGCATGCGCACCGGGATACTTTCACGGACGGCGCATGCGCCGTTCGTAAAAAGCGTCATTTACGTGGGGTCACAATACATTGACATAAAACACGCCCACATGTTTCATATTTGAATTAGGCGGGCTTACGCCGGCCTATTTACGATACGCCGCCGCAACTTTGCTTTGAGAATACTGCACTTGCCTCTCAAAGTTACGTCCGCGTAGCGCATTGGAGATGCGTTGCGCCCGCTCAAAGATAGGACAATGTATCTGAATCGCGGCCTTAATGTCTACAAAAAAATTATGAATTTCTAAACAATCAAGTAAATATCATTATTGGGCAATCGGTTTCCAGAAACTATGGGCTAGATTCAGGTAGGAGACACGACGGCGTATCTCCTGATACGCCGTCGTATCTCAGAGATACAACGATCGTATCTATGCGCCTGATTCATAGAATCAGTTACGCATAGATCTCCCTAAGATCCGACAGGTGTAAGTGACTTATACCGTCGGATCTTAGGATGCAATACTTTGGCGCCCGCTGGGTGGAGTTTGCGTCGTTTTCCGCGTCGGGTATGCAAATTAGCTGTTTACGGCGATCCACGAAGCTACGCGCGCTCGTCGCATTCTCTTACGTTGTCGCTAGTCGGCTTTTCCCATCGTAAAGTTACGAGTCCTATTTCATGGCTTATATTTAGACCAGCCATGTTAAAGTATAGCCGTCGCTCCTGCGTCAAATTTCACATTTTTATTTTTTTTGCGTAAGACGTCCGGGAATACGAAACGACGTAACGCACAACGCCGCTCAAAAAACACGTCGGGGCGCCGTAATTTCGCACAAAGCACGGCGGGAAATTTCCTAACGGAGCATGCGCAGAACGTTCGGTGCGGGAACGCGCCTAAATTAAATGGTACACGCCCCATTAGGCGGGCTTGCGCCGGACGGCTTTTACGCTACGCCGCCGCAAATTTACACGCAATTGCTTTGTGAATCAAGCACTTACGGCGGAGTAACATAAAGGGGATACGTTACGCCGCCGTAATTGTTTGTGAATCTGGCCCTATGATCATAAATTATTCCTTCTGAGCGTATTTCTAGATTTTGCGTCACGCTTTTAAAGTGCCCAATGAAAATGTAATGAGGAAAGGATCACGCCCGCAACTAAACTTAGAAGCAACAAGATACTGTAAAGCACCTCTTAGCGCATTACTGCGACACTAAAAAGCTACATGTAATCTTAAACCCGTAATAAGAAGACAGACAACACGAGATAACTTAGAACGTTGTACTGCTGTTGTACGGTTAATAATTGGTATTACGGCGTCCCTGTGGGTATTACAGTCAGTACAGTACAGCTATCCCATTACTTAATATTATTAACACACTCCTAGCTATAAAATTACCATTTCCATAAAAAACACGACCAACAATTATATCTGCGACCATTAATTCAGCAGCAGACGGCACGTGATAGAACTGTCACACAAAAGCCAATCTCTCCCGGAACACTTCGCCAAAGACGAGATAATGCGTTTGTGTCGCCTGTTCCTGAGATATTCAGACGCACTCAATAAAAGCCACACAATGTTGGACGTCACATGCAGAGGACAATAAACCACACAGCCAATCAGATGTTTCGTTTACTGTTGTCGGGTCAGTTAAAGAGGAATTCCACTCTTGTAACGGGAAAAAAAAGAATTAAGCCCTGTACACACGATCGGTTTGTCTGATGAAAACAGACCGATGGATCGTGTGTGTGGGCCACATCGGTTTGTTTTCCATCAGTGAAAAAAAAATAGAACATGTTTTGAGATTTTCCAATGGATAAAAAAAACGATAGAAAAAAAAATGATCGTCTGTGGGGAAGTCCATCGGTCAAAAATCCACGCATGCTCAGAATCAAGTAGACGCATGCTCGGAAGCATTGAACTTCATTTTTCTCAGCACGTCGTAGTGTTTTATGTCACCGCGTTGGACACCGTCGGATTATTGACTGATGGTGTGTAGGCAAGACTGATGAAAGTCAGCTTCATCAGATAAATCCATCGGATTAGATTCCATCAGATATCCGATCGTGTGTACAGGGCTTTACCGTATTTATAAGCTTATAACACGCACCTTAATTTTAGAAGGGAAGTTTCCGGGGAAAAACTTAAATTCTAAATAAAGAACTTTGAAGCAAAATAAGAGTCACAGCCCATCAATACAGCCTTATCAGTGCCCATCTGCAGCTTCACCATTGCCAATTAATGCAGCCTGATTAGTGACCATCTTCAGCCTTGCCATTGCCCGTTAATGCAGCCTGATCAGTGTCCATCTACAGCCTCACCATTGCCCATTAATGCAGCCTAATCAGTGTCCATCTGTAGCCTCACTATTGCTCATCAAAGCAGCCTGCTCAGTGCCCATCAATGCAGCCTCACATTGCCCATCAATTCAGCCTGATCAGTGCCCATCTGCAGCCTCACCATTGCAGCCTGATCAGTGCCCATCTGCAGATTCACCATTGCCTATTAATGCAGCCTGATCAGTGCCAATCTGAAGCCTTGACATTGCCCATTAATGTAGCCTGCTCAATGCCCATCTGCAGCCTCTCCATTGTAGCCTTATCAGTGCCCATCAATGCAGCCTCACCATTGCCCATCAATGCAGCCTGATCAGTGCCCATCAATGCAGCCTCACTATTGCCCATCAATTTAGCCTGATCAGTGCCTATCTGCAGCCTTGCCTTTGCCTTTGCCCATCATTGCAGTCTCACCACTGCCGGATTACACAAAGCCGCGATCTCCTGTGTACCCAGCACTCAGTCACACACAATCCCGCCTCCTCACCCAGCTCCTATGATAGACAGAACAGTGGTTTATTATAATTAGATAAATGTAAGTGGATCGATGATTAGCTACTGTGGGCAACAGCATCTCATTACACTTCAGTTTTATTATATATACCGCATATACTCGAGTAGAAGCCGACCCGAATATAAGGCGAGGCACCTAATTTTACCACAAAAAATGGGAAACGTATTGACTCGAGTATAAGCCTAGAGTGTCCATCTGCATGCCTCACTGTGCCTCACTGTATCGATGTGCATGCCTCACTGTGTCCATGCCTCACTGTGCCCATTCCTCACTGTGTCCATGCCTCACTGTGCCTCACTGTGTCCATGACTAGACTTACATTTAACATGGGAGTATGTAGAAGGGGTGCCCAGTTTGAAAAATCAGTGCTCCCCGGCCATAGGTCCCCCAGACAGCAAACGTTGCACACTTGTAGAGGAGAACTGGGGCTACGTGTTTGCCAAGTTTGAGGTCCAGGTAACCTACGGCTGGCCAGTACCGGGGTCCCCAAAGTTACCAGAGAAATTACCATTTAACATTGGAGTCTATGGAAGGGGTGTCGGACTTTGAAAAATCGGTGCTCCCCGGCCGTAGGTCCCCCGGACAACAAACTTTGCACGCTTATAGAGGAAGAGGGGCTGTATGTGTGCCAAATTTGGGATCCAGCGGACCGGGTCCCCAAAGTCCGGGAGATCAGGCGCAAAAAGGTGACTCGAATATAAGCGGAGGAGGGCATTTTCAGCACAAAAATTGTGCTTAAAAACTTGGGCCCGGATTCAAGTATATTTGCGCATTTTTTACGGAGGCGCAGGGCAACGTTTTTGCCCTGCGCCCCCGCAAATTTACTGCGCTGCCCTTGATTCACGGAGCAGTAGCTCCGTAAATTGCGTGGGCGCGCCGGCAAAATGCCCGGCGTAAGCGCACGCAATTTAAATGATCCCGTAGGGGGCGGGAATCATTTAAATTAGGCGCGTTCCCGCGCCGAGCGTAGAGCGCATGCTCCGTCGGGAAACTTTCCCGACGTGCATTGCGGCAAATGACGTCGCAAGGACGTCATTTGCTTCAAAGTGAACGTGAATGGCGTCCAGCGCCATTCACGATTCACTTACGCAAACTACGTAACATTCAAATTTCGCGACGCGGGAACGACGGGTATACGTAACATTGGCTGCCCCTGCTAATAGCAGGGGCAGCCTTACGCGAAAACCGCCGTACGGAAACAACGTAAATTGCGTACACAGGGCTCGCGCAACGTTGTGAATCGGCGTTAGTATGCAATTTGCATACTATACGCTGAGCACAACGGGAACGCCACCTAGCGGCCATCGCAAGAATGCAGCCTAAGATATGCGGGCATAAGAGCCTTATGCCGCGCATATCTTAGGCTGCAGTCGGCGTAACGAGGTTCCTGAATCAGGAACATTCGTTACGCCGGGGCAAGTAAGCAATTGCGCTGTGTAACTTATGGTTACACAGGCGCAATTGCTTCTTGAATCCAGGCCTTGGCTTATACTCGAGTATATACGGTATGTTCTTTTTTATTCTCATTCATTTACCAACATCGCGCCATTTGTTCCCTTTTGTGCCTGGAAACGAAGTGACCTTTTTGAATTTTGTGTACAGTAAATGTACATGTATTGTAAGGAAAACAGTTGTAATTTATTATAATGGGTTACCATTCATCATCGGCCATTGACTTGAGTATAATTATGGAAAGCACCGTAACCCCATTCATAATAATATCACTGTCAAGAGAGATGTCTCTATAACGCATTACGCATAACTTCTGGTCATAAAAAAAAAAAAGAATTATCAGCCAACCCGTCCAAGATTTGAGGAAACGCCATTAAATTGAAGTAGAGTCCAATCACAGAAATAAATGAATATCAGACACTTTAAAAAAAAAAAAGGGTCTCTACCTATTTATTGCTGTTTAAAGGACTTCCATGATTAGAAGTTTCTTATCACAATCCCCGCAATCTGCAACGTTCACCTGTTTGCAGAATTCATTATGTTCTGCATATACATACATCGATCACAGCCCTACATCCTAGGAAAGCCTATCAATCAACATGTCTGTCTTGCTTGGATTCAAAGGACAATGCAAATTGGTGGGGGGGGGGGGGGCAGGAGCAGCATTTTTAAACTGATTAAAGGAATGGGATTGCACGTAGAATGCCGTAGCGGCATTCAGCTTATGCAAGGTGCTCAAGGAAGAAGAATTTGTATAAAATATTTAACACAAAAGTTTTGATCGAGTTGGTTTAACCACGAAATGTAAAATTAACCTCTTCAGCCCCGGACCATTTTGCTGGTCAATGACCGGGTCACTTTTTGCGATTCGGCACTGCGTCGCTTTAACTGCCAATTGCGCGGTCGTGCGACGTGGCTCCCAAACGAAATTTAGGTCCTTTTTCCCCACAAATAGAGCTTTCTTTTGGTGGTATTTGATCACCTCTGCGGTTTTTATTTTTTGCGCTTTAACCGCTTAACGACCGCCGCATGTAAATATACGTCCACAGAATGGCACGTACAGGCATATGGACGTACATGTACGTCCCCGCCTTTCCGCGGGTCAGGGGTCCGATCGGGACCCGCCCCCCCCCCCCCCCCGCTACATGCAGCGGTCAGAAACCCGCGGGGAGAGCCGTATGTAAACACCGCTTCCCCGTGCTTCACTGTGGCGGCTGCATCGATCGAGTCATCCCTTTTATAGGGAGACACGATCGATGACATCAGACCTACAGCCACACCCCCCTACAGTTGTAAACACACACTAGGTGAACCCTAACTCCTACAGCGCCCCCTGTGGTTAACTCCCAAACTGCAACTGTCATTTTCACAATAAACAATGCAATTGAAATGCATTTTTTGCTGTGAAAATGACAATGGTCCCAAAAATGTGTCAAAATTGTCCGAAGTGTCCGCCATAATGCCGCAGTCACGAAAAAAATTGCTGATCGCCGCCATTAGTAGTAAAAAAAATATATAAAAATGCAATAAAACTATCCCCTATTTTGTAAACGCTATAAATTTTGCGCAAACCAATCGATAAACGCTTATTGCGATTTTGTTTACCAAAAATAGGTAGAAGAATACGTATCGGCCTAAACTGAGAAAAAAATGTTATATATGTTTTTTGGGGATATTTATTATAGCAAAAAGTAAAAAATATTGCATTTTTTTCAAAATTGTTTATTTTTGTTTATAGCGCAAAAAATAAAAACCGCAGAGGTGATCAAATACCACCAAAAGAAAGCTCTATTTGTGGGGAAAAAGGACGCCAATTTTGTTTGGGAGCCACGTCGCACGACCGCGCAATTGTCTGTTAAAGTGACGCAGTGCCGAATTGTAAAAACGCCTTTGGGCATGTAGCAGCATATTGGTCCGGTCCTTAAGTGGTTAAACGAAAATAGAGCGACAATTTTGAAAAAAATTCAATATTTTTTACTTTATGCTATAATAAATATCCCCAAAAATATATAAAAAAATGTTTTCCTTCGTTTAGGCCGATACGTATTCTTCTACATATTTTTTTAAAAAAAACAAAAAAAAAACGCAATAAGCGTTTATTGATTAGTTTGCGCAAAGGTTATAGCGTCTACAAAATAGGGGATAGTTGTATTGCATTTTTATTAATGTTTTTTTTTTTTACTAGTAATCGCGGCGATTTGCAATTTTTATCGGTAATGCGACCTTATGGCGGACACATCGGACACTCTTAAAACATTTTTGGAACCATTGGCTTTTTTATAGCGATCAGTGCTATAAAAATGCATTGATTACTGTAAAAATGTTCCTCTGTCCCTCTTTCCTCCTCATTTGTCCCTCATTTTGGTCTAATCTATATAGTTATATATAAAATTGCACTATTTATCTTCCAAAAAAGTGTTCCCAGTGCTAAACCTATCATCCAATTTCTAAATTGCTGCATTTGTAAATTTCAAAAAACAATAAAAGGAATAGTAGCGGTAAAAAAAAACACTTGTGGGTTTAACTAATCTTTAATTTTTGGTAAATTCTCCTTTAAGGGAGCGTGACAGGGGGCATGTCCTATGCCTACATACTTTTGCTAGTAGGTGTCCCGCATTCCCATCTCAAAAAGTTGGGAGGTATGGTTAATTATGTTCCCTCATTGTGTTCTAACTGAAGGGGGGGAGGGACTGACTAGGGGAAATGACAGATCGCTGTTCATACATTGTATGAACATAGGATCAGTCATTTCTCCCCCTGAAAGAACCGGGAGCTGTGTGTTTACACACACAGCTCCCGGATCTCGCTCTGCGACGAGCGATCGCGGGTGCCCGGCGGTGATCGCGCCCGCCGGGCACTCGCATCAGCAACAGGGGGCGAACAGGGGGCGCGATCACTAGTGGCCGCAAAGCAACATCACGTAATATAACGTGATTTCGTGCAGCCGAGCCGACCTGCTGCAGTAAAACTGCAGTGGGCGGTCGGCAAGCGGTTAACCACTTCAGCCCTGGAAGGTTTACCCTCCTTCATGACCAGGCCATGTTTTGCGATATGGCACTGCGTTATTTTAACTGACAATTGCGCAGGTCGTGCAATGCTGTATCCAAATTTTACCAAAATTTGGGTTGTTTTTTCCCCCCCCACAAATAGAGGTTTCTTTTGGGGGTATTTGATCACATCTGCGTTTTTAATATTTTGTGCTATAAACAAAAAAAGGCCAACAATTTTGAAAAAAAAACTATATTTTTTACTTTCTGCTATACAACATATCCAATAAAAAAAATTGAAAAATCGAATGTCTTTTGTTTAACCCCTTCACGACTAAAGGTAAAACAAATCTTAAATCCTTTAGCGCAATTTTGCAACTATAACATGTGTTAGTAAAACTGTATATATCATCACTACTAGCATCGAGGTGGATTATACCATGTTTTATTGGGGGATTTTTTCAGGACAAATTGGGCTTTCATTTTGTGGTAAATTTGGTGGATATCTCCTGTTTTTTTTAATTATTATTATTATTATTATTATTATTATTATTATTATTATTATTATTATTATCAATGAAAAACTGTCCCAAAATAGTAAAAAAAAAAAGATTTTTTTTTTTAAATGTAACTGTATATTTCTTGTTACTACCACAACCTTCTCCCAAAGAACAACCCAAAATACATTTTCCTGCTCCTAATGATCACAGCGATCATTTAAGTTAAGCCTCATACACACGATCGGACTTCACAAAAACTTTTCTGTGGATTTTTGTCCGAAGGGAGTTGTCACACCCATAGCATACACACGCTCTGACGACCTTTGACCCTAACCTTGACCTTGACCCTGACCTTGACCTGTATCCCTTACTTGATCTAAACACTAACCTTGGCATTAAACCTTGATCTAGGTATTTGTTTTATTATCATTATTGATTTATTTATATTACACACACTTTTTTTTTCTCTCTGCAAAGTGAACGAGAGAAAAAAATATCTCTCCCCTCCATTCACAGAGAGAGAAACATAGGGGCTGGCTTCACAGTGACTGATCACTGTGATAGCCAATCAGAGGCTACCACAATGATCAGGTGACCTGGAATCGGGAGTTCTGAGCACCGATCGTTATTACGGGACCTGGGGCTCTCGGTGAGACCCGGTCTTTGTGCTGGGAGCGGACTGTGCAGCGTGCTCCCAGCACAAAGACAGAAATACATATATGCATCCCTACTGAGAAAAGCCCAGTCCAGTGAGGCCGCATATTTGTGTTATGTCGGCATGAAGAGGTTAAGGATATGTGGCTTTTTAAATTGAAACTAGTGTCTATGTATAAATATTCCATCAGTTTTTTAGCACTCACGTGGATGCACTCAGCTGGCTAGACGCTAAGCCATGGGGAGCAGAAAAGAACTGTCAAAGGACCTGCGTAACAAGATAATGTAACTTTATAAAGATCGAAAACTATCGAAAAAAGATATACAAAGCCTTGAATATGCCAGTCAGTACTGTTCAATCACGTATTAAGAAGTGGAAAATTCGGGGAACTCTTGATACCATGCCAAGGTCAGGTAGACCTAGAAAGATTGCAACCACAACTGCCAGAAGACTTGTTCAAAAAGAAGCCAGAAGAATTGTTTGGGATACAAAGAAAAACCCAAAGGTAACCTCAGGAGAAATTGAATGGGACTTCTGATGTCATGGAGGAAAATATGATGTAAAGGAGACTTCTGATGTCATGAAGGAACCTTTGATGTCAAGGGGGACTTCTGATGTCATGAAGGAATCTCTGATGTAAAAGGGTACTTCTGATGTCATGGAGGAACCTATGCTGTGAAGAAGGACCTCTGATCTTATGGAGGAACCTCTGATGTGAAGGGCAGACTTCTAATGTCATGGAGAAACCTCTCATGTGAAGGGGGACTTCTGATGTCATGGAGGAACCTCAGATGTGAAGAGGGACTTCTGATGTCATGGAGGAACCTCAGATGTGAAGAGGGACCTTTGATGTCATGGAGGAACCTCTTATGTAAAGGGGGACCTCTGATGTCATTGAGGAACCTCTGATGTGAAGGGGGACTTTTGATGTCATAGAGAAACCTCTGATGTGAAGGGGGACTTCTGATGTCTTGAAGGAACTTCTAATGTGAAGGAAGACTTCTGATTTCATGGGGGAACCCCTACTGTGAAGGAGAACCTCTGGTGACATGAAGGAACCTCTGATGTGAAGGAGGGACCTCTGATGTGAAGGGGAACTTCTCATGTGAAGGGGAAATTCTGATGACATGGAGTTCTATGATGTGAAGTAGGACCTCTGATGTGAACAGCAACCCCTTATGTCATTGAGGAACCTCTTATGTGAAGGGGGACTTTTGATGTAATGGCGGAAATTCTGAATGGCGGAAAGGGGACTTTTAATGTTATAGGGGAACCTCTGATGTGAAGAGGGACTTCTTATGTAATGAGGAACCACTGATGTAAAGGGGGAACCTCTGATGTGAAGGGGGGCTTCTGATGTCATAGAGGAACCTCTGATGTGAAGGGGGGCTTCTGATGTCATGGAGGAACCTCTGATATGAAGGGGGGCTCCTGATGTCATGGAGGAACCTCTGATGTGAAGGGGGGCTTCTGATGTCATGGAGGAACCTCTGATGTAAAGGGGTCATGGAGGAACCTCTGGTGTGAAGGGGGGCTTCTGATGTCATGGAGGAACCTCCGATGTCAAGGGGGACTTTTGATGTCATGGAGGAATCTCTGATGTGAATGGGGACTTCTTATGTCATGGAGGAACCTCTGATGTGAAGGGGGGCCTCTGATGTCATGGAGGAACATCTAATGTAAAGGGAGACTTCTGATTTCTTGGAGGAACCTCTGATGTGAAGGGGGACTGATGTAAAGTTAATTTCATCAAGGTTCTTATGTGCATTGTCCCAGGCTCAGGTCTCCCATTGATAAGTAACATTTACATATTTTACAGATTGGGGTGTCTCAAGATTTTTGCATACTTTTAAAGGGTGCCTCAACTGAAAAAAGTCTGGGAGTTGCTGGTATAGGCCATCTAAAGACAATGTAGGTAGAATCCCCTAAGATAATCTGCAAACCTTCCAAACATCACTCTAATGAATAGACCCCAAAGGCTTCTTTGAGACCTTCGGCCAGCTCTACAATAACCATATCGTTATAAATGCTCCCCACAACTGTTCTGACACAGCGCTAAACATCCCTACTGTCCCAGCCGTAGCGGCAGGATGAATGAAATGCTTCCACAGCCTCATCGCTCACGCCTCTGGCACATCTCTACCTTTCCCGTCTGCCTGTTGCCTTTTGAACCTGTCACTTAGCCATATCATTGGGGCTGAGGAAAGGGGAGGAAGCCAAATGAGAGAAGGAGGAAATCATCTGTTTGCTAATCACCTTTCATGAGCAATGAAGCTAGGTACGTTTTAGAGAAGGAGAGTGGGGGCTGCCGGTGTCACTCAAGGTGGATATTCATCAGAGATGACAGTTTGCAAATATCTCAATCTCGGACAAGACTGTTTCAGTGACACGAAGGAGTGTTGTGAAATTGGAAGAGTCAGCAGCCAGTATTTATTCCATCAAGACCTGTCCAAGTCCTGGAAATCACTTGACAATCACTTGTCCTGGCATTAGTGGCTGATCTTAACTCTTTGACAACTGAAGCTCCTTAATAGCTACGGTGGAAACGCCACTAATCGCCGAATATTGATAGCCGGTATAAAAAGATACAATTTGTTAAAGCACTTATGATTACTTGAGCTTTATTTGATACTTGGACTAAAATATTAAATTTCTTCAAAATGGAATTTTAATAATTGTAAATTTTTGTTCTAAAGCACGGACTTTCCAGCAATCATTTAAAGAACTTAACTGTATCTGAGCACCATAAACTGAAAACGCTAGTTCATTCATTTTTTAATATTCAGAGCAAACTCCCCCATCCATCTGTGTCTCCATGCTTTATTTTGTTGAGAAATCATTCGGAAAAACACCCCCCCCCCCTAGCATTTCTAGCTGCGGCCATCTTAAGTAAGGGCAGATGATTTATGTAGCATTTACTTCCTGGAATCCATCTGTCCCTAACGCAGGCATCTCAATGCTTAGCTGAGAAAGCCCCTTCTCCCCTTCTCCAGGCGAAAGAAAAAACAAAAATGACCATGAAGACACGGTGTGCATTCCAGCGTGGAGCGCAGCGTGCCGTCGTCGCACCGGAAGTGACGTGGAGAGCCGGGCCAGCCAATGGGATGACGCGTTTCACAGCCTCCGCTGTTTCATCAGATCCATGGCGTCCATTAGGAGCGGACAGAGTGCACACAAAGTAAACAGTTGGAGCATAATATCAATGAGCTGGGGACTCTATGGTTGAATGAACATGGGCCAATAGGAATAATAGCAGTATTAAAACACACACAATAAAATACATGGATTATAATACTAAAAATGCAAAAAAATACTAGAAAATTCACTAAAACAGTAGGAAATCAGAGAACCAATATGCGGACAGAGCCAATAAATTGACAATAATAAAAATTAGAATTACTAATAAACAAGCAATAAACGAAGATGAGGAAAAAGGGGAGGGGGGGGGGGAATAATGAAATAAGAACGGATATGTTGTATAGCAGGATAAGATATAGTAATAGATAATAATATAGGAAATTATGATAATCATAATAAAAATAGAAGGGAATGGATACTATGGACTTTAAATATGCATATACATACACACACACACATACACACACACGCACACATAAGTGTATATGTACATGCAAAGAAACACAATACCCACACATCTATGGCAATCTAAAGGTAGAAATAATAATATTAATATTAGTGGTAATGATAGATAATGAAAAATAATGAAAAATTGGCTAAATAAACAAAAACAATAATAATATTATTTGTCAGAAATTAATAGTAAAATTACCAAACATTTATAATGATAATGATGCGAATATATATCACCTCATATTCATATAGACGTATACGTATAAGGGGAAGAGTGAAATAGTTATAGTAAAAGTTATATATAAATTATACATACATATGTAGTATATAAACATACACATGTATATGTACATATACAAAAAAAAGGTATATAGATAGTGTATAGTATATCTCTAGAAGATGCATCAGAATGAATATACAATGTACTGCTATGTCACCAATTTGTTGTAACACTTGTACTGTATTTGAATATTTATGATATTTTGTACAACAAATGGATAATATTTTTTAGGTGTTAATATTTTAATAAAGAAACTGTATTTTCAAGTAAGATGTTGTGCCTTAAAAATCCCAGTTTATCACTTTTTTCGTTCTTTTTTTTATACTATGTAGTTTTGTTTAGCAGTAGTCCAATAGGGAATTTTGTATTAAGATCATTTATAAACTGCAATCACTTATATATGTATATTATAGTTTTTAAAGCGTATCTTTTGTTAAGAAAAAAAAAACATTCCCCTCTGGGTGCTAAGCAGAAACATAGGATCACTACCTTCCCTACTGACAGAACGACGATCTGCCATGTTCACATCACCGCTCTGTTTCTCTCGGGAACAAACGGTGGGTCCCGGCGGACATCCAGTCTACTAGACCCGCTGATTGGCTCCTGCTTTGTTCAATCACAGTGATAGCCGGTCGCCTGGAAGTGCATGCACGCGACCCAGAAGTGCAAAATCATGTACTTGTACTTGATTTTGCACAGGAGAGCCGCCTTGCCACGTATATGTACTGTATACGGACGGCAAGTGGTTAAAGTCCCAACTCATGTTTCTATATCAGCCATAAAGTCAAGTAAACTTCTCATGCATGAAAGTATTTTCCTCTAATAACCAATAACGGATATTTCACACTGGGCCTTTAAAGAGAATAAAGGTCCATCAACCAGCAATGGTTCATCGCTCTGCAAATCACTTCCATACTTGCACGCTGAAACATAACAAATAATGGGGAAAAGTTCATTCATTCCACTTGCTGTTTTGTCATTTTACTTTTTCTGGTATGTACAGACCGCTTGAAGAAAAAA
Source organism: Rana temporaria (assembly GCF_905171775.1). Lineage (NCBI taxonomy): Eukaryota > Metazoa > Chordata > Amphibia > Anura > Ranidae > Rana > Rana temporaria. The sequence continues at coordinate 21,616,905 of NC_053491.1, read as the reverse complement.
AAAGAGAAAACAATGAGCCCAGACCTGGAACCTCTGTGAACCTACATATTTGCAATATAGCATTCCTGCCCTTGTGTAAAACACTGGGGGTTTTGTATATCTGTTTCTCTAACAACTACCTTTAGACTTCAATTACTATCAGGAAAGAAGAATTAATATAGACAGGGTTGTTTGAATTGCTTGTAAAATCTTCAAACTCGGTCTCACGTATGTGTGTGGATTTAGCCCGCGCCACAAGTGCTGAGTACATTCTAATTGGGACCATGTGTGTATATCCCGTTCCTAATAAGAAAGAACAATGTTAGCATTAGTATTCTGTAATTGCCGTAAGATAAACCTGGATAAAGGAAGCTAAAAAAAAAACTCAAGTTTTTTAAAGTCTTGAGTAACAGATTGGTTGCATTTCATTATTTAAAACATTTTTTTAAGCATTAAAGGTTTTAAGATTAATTTTGCTTTGTTTTTTTGAAAACTTTAACTTTTTGAACTTTTTGTTAAATAAAGTTGGTATGTTTATGGATTCAGCACATGGTTGTGGAAAATAACAGTAAGGGATTCATTATAAGAGTTCCAGCACATGGGTATCAGTCTTCTCTTGTTTCTTGTAGTCAAGTTGTGGTACTGCCTCTAATATTTTGCTGCAAATCAAATGCTCTTAAAATGAGGGGTCATTGACCCCTTTAATAATATACTAATAGCAGTAAAAAAACAATTAAATTACTCCCTATTGCCAATGATGAATGGGGAGGCTATTTTTTTAAAAAAAAAAAAAGCTTGCATCATCTAATCTCATTTCGATTTCTGCCCTACAAGGCCTCTATGGGTATAGCTCAATGAGTAGTACAGGGTAGATATTTAGCAGTAAAGTCAACCTGGGTACTTCTAACTAAACATATAAAGAAAATCCCTTATATATATTAAAATAAAACTGCATGCCATATGGATCAGTAAATTAAAAAAAAAAGGCAGCTAGTGGAACATGTCTTTCTGTTGGTCATTGACCAAAGTAGAGGCTTAAGAATGGGGTACATTGATCCAGCTTGGACCGATGAAAGTATGTATGTGTCATACCAGGGGGTTCCCTATGGAAGCTGGAAATCACTATAATCACTACTGTAGTAAGCACTGTTAGTTAAGTGATTGCCACTAACCTGCAGGTCCCTTGTCAAGCAGCTGTACTTCTGCTTTCTGAACACAGGAGGTCACCTACTTGGCACAGGCAGTGTTCAGAGAATATTTTCAATTGTCTCAATGTATGCAAAGTACTCTCTGATTGGACAAGGTGGTTACCAGTGAACTGGTTTTATCAGGGGTTCCCCAAGACCTGAAAATAAATTCAAATGGTTCTTCTGGATTAAAAAAGGTTGAGAAAGTCTGGTTAATAATTAATATGTTGCCTAAGAAGACCAAGTAGGTTGTAGACTTGTGAGTAGAAATGGTTTGGCAGGGGTTCCCTGAGATTCTGGAAATCATTTTAAGTGTTCATCTGGGGTAATACGGTTAAGAAAGACTTGACTACAATGCAAACTGTGTCTAAGAAGACTAAGTAGGTTTTAACTTTATGAGGCAAACTAGTTTTATCAGTGGTTTTCTGAGACCTGCAATTCATTTCAAGGATTTCTCTGGGGTATAAAGTTTGAGAAAGGCTGGTCCAGAATGTAAACTTTTTATAAGAAGACCAAGTAGTTGGTAATCTTGTGAGTAGGTGATAACCTTGTGAGGAGAACTGATTTAAGCAGGGTTTCCCCAAGATCTGAAAATATTTTAAGGGTTCCTCTGGGGTAAAAAGGTTGAGAAAGACTGGTCTACAATTTAAACATTGTCTTTGAAGACCAAGTAGGTTGTAGCCTTAATGAGAAGAACAGTTCTTAGCAGGGGTTTCCCGAAACCTAAAAATATTTTCAAGGGTTCCTTTAGGATAAAAAAGTTTGAGAAATCCTAATCTAAAATGTCAACTTTTTTGTATAAGAGGACAAGTAGGTGGTGGCCTTATCAGGCTACCATCCATCTACCCCAGAGGAACCCTTGAAATTATTTTCAGGTCTTTGCTAAAAGAAGATCAAGTAGGTGGTAGCCTTGAGAGGTGAACTGGTTTTAGCATAGTTTCCCAAGACCTAAAAATAATTTCAAGGGTTTCTCTAGGGTAAAAAGTTTGCAAAAGGCTGGTCTAGAATGTAAACTTTTTTTCTAAGAAGAACAAGTAGGTGGTAGCATTATGGATAGGTGGTAGCCTTGTGAGAAGAATTGGTTTTAGAAGGGGTTCCCCAAGACCTGAAAAATAAGTGTAAATGTTCTTTTGGGGAAAAAGGTTGAGAAAGATATAATGCAAACTTTGTCTAAGAAAATCAGGTAGGGGTAGCCTTATCAGGCGACCATCTACCTACCCCAGAGGAACCTTTGAAATTATTTTCAGGTATTTGCTAAAAAACTGTTTGGAAGATCAAGTAGGTAGTAACATTGTGAGGTGAACTGGTTTTAACATAGTTTCCCGTGACCTTAAAATACATTTTAAGGGTTTCTTGTGAGTAAAGATTTTAAAAAAGGTTGGCCTACAATTTAAACGTTGTCTAAGACCAAGTAGGTGGTAGCCTTATGAGGAGAACTTGTTTTATCAGAGGTTCCCCAAGACCAAAAAATAATTTCAAGGGTTTCTTTGGGTTAAAAAAGGTTGCAAAAGGCTGGTCTAGAATGTAAACTTTTTTCGAAGAAGACCAAGTAGGTGGTAGCCTTATTGGTAGTTGGTAGTCTTGTGAGGAAAATTTGGTTTTAGACGTGGTTTCCCAAGACCTGAAAAATACGTTTTAAGGTTCTTCTGGGGGGAAAAGTTTGAGAAAGATTTGTCTACAATGTAAACTTTGTCTAAGGCCTTGTACTCACGAGCAGACATGTCTGATGAAACCGGTCCACGGACCGTTTTCTTTGGACATGTCTGCCCGGGGACTTCTGTTCGATGGCTGTACACACCATCGAACAGAACTCCCCGCGGTGTCGCCGCGACAATGACGCGGCGACGTGGGCGGGCCTGCCTTTTAAATGCTTCCACGCATGCGTCAAAGTCATTCGACGCATGCGAGGGATGGCGGGCGGCCGGACATGTACGGTAGGTCTGTACAGACGACCGTACATGTCGGGGGGACAGGTTTCCAGCGCACTGTTTTAAAGCAAGTCCAGGAAACAGTTGTCCGCTGGAAACCTGTCCGATCCGCCCGAAAATGGTCCGCTCGTGCCTACACACGGCCAAACATGTCTGCTGAAACTGGTCCGCGGACCAGTTTCAGCAGACATGTTTGGTCGTGAGTACGGGGCCTAAGAAGACCAGGTAAGTTGTAGCCCTATGAGGAAAACGGTTTTATCAGGAGTTTCCTGAGCCCTGAAATTAATTCAAGATCAAGTAGGTGGTAGCCTTGTGAGGTGAACTGGTTTTAGCATAGTTTCACCAAGACCTAAAAATCATTTTTAAGGGTCCATTTTGGGTAAAAAGGTTGAGAAAGGTTGGTCTACAATTTAAACGTTATCTAAGAAAACCAAGTAGGTGTTAGCCTTATGAGGAGAACTATTTTTATCAGAGGTTCCCCAAGACCTGAAAATCATTTCAAGGATTTCTCTAAGATAAAAGGGTTGCAAAAAGCTGGTCTAAAATGTAAACTTTTTTCTAAGAAGACCAAGTAGGTGGTAGCTTTATGAGTAGGTGGTAGTCTTGTGCGGAGAATTGGTTTTAGAAGTGGTTCCCCAAGACCTGAAAAATAAGTTTAAAGGTTCTTCTGGGGGGGGGGGTGGGTTGAGAAAGACTGGTCTACAATGTAAACTTTGTCTAAGAAGACCAGGTACGTTGTAGCCTTATGAGGAGAACTGGTTTTATCAGGAGTTTCCTGAGCCCTGAAATGAATTTAAGATCAGGTAGGTGGTAGCCGTGTGAGGTGAATTGGTTTTAGAATAGTTTCCCCAAGACCTAAAAATAATTTTAAGGGTTCCCTTTGGGTAAAAAGCTTGAGAAACGTTGGTCTTCAATTTAAATGTTGTCTAAGAAAACCAAGTAGGTGGTAGCCTTGTGAGGTGAATTGGTTTTAGCATAGTTTCCACAAGACCTAAAAATAATTTTAAGGGTCCCCTTTGGGTAAAAAGGTTGAGAAAGGTTGGTCTTCAATTTAAATGTTGTCTAAGAAAACCAAGTAGGTGGTAGACTTGTGAGGTGAATTGGTTTTAGCATAGTTACCCCAAGACCTAAAAATAATTTTAAGGGTCCCCTTTGGGTAAAAAGATTGAGAAAGGTTGGTCTACGTTGTAAACTTTGTTTACGAAGACCAAGTAATTGGTGGTGAGGAAAACTTGTTTTATCAGAGGATCCCCAAGAACTGAAAATAATTTCAAGGGTTTCTCTGGGTTAAAAAGGTTGCAAAGACCTGAAAATAATTTCAAGGATTTCTTATGGGTACAAAGGTTGCAAAAGGCTAGACTAGAATATAAACTTTTTTTCTAAGAAGACCAAGTAGGTGGTAGCCTTATGAGGCTACCATCTACCTACCCCAGAAGAACATTTGAAATTATTTTCAGATCTCCGGGAACCCCTTCTAATTCAGATCTCCGGGAACTCCTTCTAATTCTAATTCATTGGTGGACACACAAGAGTTCTTTATCAATCTGCAACATATTAATCCTGTATAATGATAATCTACATTGCATAAAAGATACAGACAACTGAACTCAAACTACGGAGTGTAAAAGAATTATAATTAGTTTTTTTTTATTGCTTTTCATTTGCATGTGTAGCTCTTTGTAAAGAACAGGTAGACATCAAATCTTTTACTGGTTACCTTTCCCTGTCTTTTTTTTTTTTTCATAGCCAGATCATTTTCATGCAATGCAAACTCCCCGCAGAGCTCCACTAAATGAGACACACGTGGGGGTGTAGGTTTTAATAAAAGGGAAAGCTTTGGAATGCATTTCTTTTTCCTCGCTGTGTTTTTTATTTTTTTTTACAGAAACATCTGTGCAGCTCCTGAGTGAGACGGGCTTGTGCCATAGAAAGCCTGAGCCTTTGAGTGCAAACCTGTTGAAATATTATCAGAAGGCGCAATTAAGGTTGAAACACATGAAGTAACCCAGATTTCTCAGGCACCGTGCCAAAGTTTACACACCTGTGAGCCATATGGGATTCCAAGGGGCTTTCTTTATTTAACATTTACATCTCAGTTTTTAAAAGAGCTAATATCTTAATCCTCAAAATTACTCTGTATTGTGCTCATTGCAGGGAGACTGAATATGTGACAAAGCCTGTAAGAATCATTTCAGCCATGTGTCATTTGCCGCATACAGTCCTATGTGGGCTGCGTCTTTTTAAATATAGACCTGAAAGAAATCAGAGCTCTTGTTTTGCTTGGATGGCTTTGTATGGGGTATAATATATGACATTATTTGACAATGTATGCTATGATATATCATTTACTATAATATCATATTATATATAATAGCATACCATGTGGCATGATCTGAAGTTAAATTGCATTACTTTAGAATGAAATAAATAAAAAAAAAATGCGTTAAAAATAACTTCACAGATACATTTTTACAGCAACGATTTGCACAAACATATAACAGCCAATACGATTCAAGCTTTCAGCAGTTTTGTGTAACTAAACTAATAAGATAAGTGCGTGTTAGGCGGCGTACAGACGACCGGACTGTCCGATGAAATCGGTCCGCCGGACCGTTTTCAGCGGACATGTCTGCCCGGAGATTTCTGTCTGATGGTTGTACACACCATCAGACAGAAATCCGCACGGACAGACAGCGCGGTGACGTGGCCGCGCCGTCGCCGCGACGATGATGCAGCGACGTGCGCAACCCTGGAAGGTCAATGCTTCAACGCATGCGTCGAATCACTTTGACGCATGCGAGGGATGGCGGCCGATCGGACATGTCCGGTGAGTCTGTACAGACGACCGAACATGTCCGACGGACAGGCTTCCAGCGGACATGTTTCTTAGCATGCTAAGAAACATTTGTCCGCTGGAAACCTGTCCGATCCGCCGGACATTTGTCCGGTCGGCCATACAGACGACCAAACATGTCTGCTGAAACTGGTCAGCAGACCAGTTTCAGCAGACATGTTCGGTCGTGTGTACGAGGCCTTACAGTGAGGCCACGTACACACGGTTGATCCATCCGATGAGAATGGTCCGACGGATCGTTTTCATCGGTTCACCGCTGAAGCAGACTGATGGTCTGATGTGCGTACACACCATCGTTCCAAAAACCGATCGGGTCAGAACGCGGTGACGTAAAACACACGACGTGCTGAAAAAAAAGGAAGTTAAATGCTTCCAAGCATGCGTCGACTTGATTCTGAGCATGCGTGGATTTTGAACCGATGCTTTTGTGTACTAACTATCGGTTTGGACCTTTCGGTCAGCGGTCCATCGGTTCGATTTTAAAGCAAGTTCTCTAATTTTTGTCCGAAGGACAAAAGACCGATGGGGCATACACACGGACGGTTTGGACCGATGAAACTGAACTTCGGTCTGTTTTCATCGGTTTGGACCAATGGTGTGTACGCGGCCTTAGAGTTTTATAACTTAAAAAACTGAGCACAATAAAATAAACATTGCAGAGTACAGATGCGTAACTAGAATCTACATTTTCCCGATGCAAGTAACCATGAAAGGCTCCCCTGCGTTTCACCAAGGCCCTTCCCACTGATCCCAGGGCCCTCACTCCCATCGTTGGACCCTTTATTACAGTCCTGCACTGGGCCCCCTTTCTGCTGTCTTATGCCGCATACACACGATCGGTCAAACCGATGAGAACGGTCTGATGGACCGTTTTCATTGGACCAAACTGATCGTGTGATGGCCCCATCGGTTATTTATCCATCGGTTAAAAAAAATTCAATCGTGTTTTAAATTTAACTGATGGATACCTAACCGATAGAAAAAAAACGATTGTTTGTAGGCACGTCCATCGGTTAAAAATCCACGCATGCTCAGAATCAAGTCGACGCATGCTTGGAAGCATTGAACTTCGTTTTTTTTCAGCACGTCGTTGTGTTTTACGTCACCGTGTTCTGACACGATCGTTTTTTTAACCGATGGTGTGTAGGCACGACTGACCATCAGTCAGCTTCATCGGTTAACCAATGGAAAAATCCATCAGACCGTTTTCATCGGATGGACCGATCGTGTGTACAGGGCATTAAGGTTCCCCTACAGTGAAGAAATGATAGGGCCCGGTCACAAGTGCGACCTTTGCGACGTCGGTAGTTCCGCCACTGGTGAACTGGTTTTAGCATCGTTTCCCCAAGACCCCCCAAAAAAATTTAAGGGTCCCTTTTGGGTAAAAAGGTTGAGAAAAGTTGTTCTACAATGTAAACTTTGTCTAAGAAGACCAAGTAGGTGGTAGACTTATGAGCAGAACTTGTTTTATCAGAGGTTCCCCAAGACTTGAAAATAACTTCAAGGGTTTCTCAGGGGTAAAAGGGTTGCAAAAGGCTGGTCTAGAATGTAACGTTTTTTACATTCAGAGTACAGAGGCATAACTAGAATCTACAGGGCCTCGGTGCAAGTAACCATGAAAAGCTCCCCTGCGCCCCCCCAAGGCCCTTCCCTTTAGTCCCATCGTCGGACCCTTTATTACAGTCCTGCACTGGGCCCCCTTTCTGCTGTCTTGAGGTCCCCCTACAGTAGAGAAACGCTAGGGCTGGGTCGCAAGTGCGACCTTTGCGACCCCGGTAGTTCCGCCACTGGTGTGAGTAGTTTTTATTTTTGTTAAACAGCTTTGTTCATTAACTCCTGGCCCTTGCATGATCTCTGATTTCAGGTGTGTTCTTGCTTGTGTTCCTGTGTATGACTTGGTCTGGCTGACTTCTGTTCTGTTCCCTGTTCCTTTGCTCTTTACTTTGCTGACTTCTGGCTTCCTGACCCCAGCTCGTCTGATTACCTGCTCTGGAATCCATACCCTGTCTTCTGTTTTTAACTACCTTCCTGAAGTGTGTAATTTTTGCTATTTCTTTAAAGGTGTGATTTTAAACTGCATCTTCTGTCTCCACCTGGTTTATGGTTCCTGACAGCTTTTTTATTTTTTTATTATTTTTCTACAAACTATAGTGTGTGTATAAATATATATATATATACAGTATATATATATATATATATATATATATATATATATATATATATATATATATATATATATATTAGGGCTGTGCAAATGAACTTTTAATTAATCGATTAATCTTTAATTTTTTTGATCGATCAAAATCTTTTTGATCGATTAAAATTATTTTGATTGGTACTCACCTCTCCGCCAGCTTCTGGGCCTTCAGGGAATTCCGTCGGAGATCCAGTAACGTCACGGACACCGGCGGGGCTTGCCGTGTCCATCTGAAGGGCTCCTTTGCTGTGCCTTCATATCTGCATGTCGGCGGGACCTTACTATCTGCCACACGCAAGGGCTGTTACACTTCCCTCTATCAACCTGGGATTCTACAACCATCCACTGGGAGTTGTGATAGTTCCCTTCATGGGACATCTACATGCCGACGGACTGATGTTAACCCCTCTTCATCTGGATTCAGCAGTGGTATCGTTGTACACATTTTTATACCAGTATCATACTTGGCTACATGTTATTATGACTGCTTTTGGTACCCTTTTTTTTATTATTTGCACCATTTTTACTGTTTATGTAGCTACATCGATTTTATCTCCAGTGCAATATTTATTTTGTTACCTACTTGAAGACTATACAAGTTTTAATGCTATTCCCAGCGAGCGCTGCCTTTGTGTGTTTTTTGTATCCTGCTATCCATTTTTCCAGTGTTTGGCAGCTGGACTGGGAATCAGCCTGCAAGGAGATCAGCTAAAAGTAGTTGAAAAGTGCGTTATAATTAATCGAAATTAGTCGATTAATCGATTAAAAAAACAAAGCGATTAATCGAACAGAAACATTTTGATCAGTAACAGCCCTAATATATATATATATATATATATATATATATATATATATATATATATATATATATATATATACTGGAATTGTTATTTTTAATTATTTATTATACTAGTAATGGTGGTGATCAGCGGGATTGTGGTAGTATGGGGGGGAAAGCTGACACTAATGCCGCGTACACACGATCAGTCCATCCGATGAGAACGGACCGATCGTGTCAGAACGCGGTGACGTAAAACAAAACGACGTGCTGAAAAAAGCGAAGTTCAATGCTTCCAAGCATGCGTCGACTTGATTTTGAGCATGCATGGATTTTTAACCGATGGTCGCGCCTACTAACGATCGGTTTTGTTCTATCGGTTAGGAATCCATCGGTTAAATTTAAAACAAGTTGGCTTTTTTCTAACCGATGGCGCCCACACATGATCGGTTTTGACCGATGAAAACGGTCCATCAGACCATTCTCATCGGTTTAACCGATCGTGTGTATGCGGCATTACTGACACTTTGTGGGAATCGGTAACACCAATACATTGATCAGTGCTAAAAATTATCAGTCACTTTACTAAAGACACTGGCTGGGAAGGGGTTAAACTTCTAGTACAATCTGTGCACAATTATTAGGCAAGTGGTGTTTTTGAGGATTAAATTTATTATTGAACAACTACAGTGCTCTTGGTCAATCCAAAATGTTAATAAACCTCAAACCTAAATATTTAAGAAAGTAAAAGTGAGGTTTTGACGTTCTTAGGAAAATATATGTGTGTGCACAATTATTGGGCAACAATTAGGCCCTGTACACACGACCGGATTATCCGATGAAAACGGACCGTTTCCATCGGATATGTCCCCTGCCGGATTTTGGTCTGATGGTTGTACACACCATCAGACCAAAATCCCCGCGGAAAACATACACGGTGACGTGTCGCGACGAGGCCGCGCCGTCGCCGCGACGATGACGCGGCGACGTGCGCGACCCTGGAAGGTAAATTCTTCCACGCATGCGTCAAATCACTTCGACGCATGCGAGGGATGGCGGTCGGTCGGACAAGTCCGGTGAGTCTGTACAGACGACCGGATTTGTCCGACGGACAGGTTTCCAGCGGACAGATTTCTTAGCATGCTAAGAAATTTTTGTCCGCTGGAAAACGGTCGGCTGGACAAATGTCCGCCGGAAAACTGTCCCATAGGCCGTACACACGACCTCAGTGTGCAGAATTATTATGCAACTAGATAAAAAACAAATATTTTCCCATCTCACGTGTTTTAAAAGCTAAATAAAAAAAAAAAAGCATCCCTGTCCCCCCCTGCTCTTGCGCAAAGGCGAATGCAAGCAGATCGAGGGCAGTAATTTTAGCAGTAGACCTCCTCTGTAAATCTAATGTGGTAACCTGTAAAGGCTTTTAAAAATGTATGTAGTTTGTCACCACTGCGCGTTTGTGCGTAATTTTAAAGTATGTCGTGTTTGATATCCATGTAATCGGCCTAAGATCATCTTTTTTATTTTATCAATAATTTGGGCAATATAGTGTGTTTTAGTGCTTTAAAATAAAAAAAAAGAGTATTTTTTCCCCCAAAAAATGCGTTTGAAAAAACGCTGCGCAAATACTGTGTGGAAAAAAAAATGCACACCCACCATTTTATTCTGTAGGGCCTTTGCTTTAAAAAAATATATAATGTTTGGGGGTTCAACTTAACTTTCTTGCAAAAACAAAAATATGTTTTTATGTAAACAAACAGTGTCAGAAAGGGCTCTGGGCCAGATTCACAAAAGAGATACGACGGCGTATCTCCTGATACGCCGTCGTATCTCTGAGATACGATTGTCGTATCTATGCGCCTGATTCATAGAATCAGTTACGCATAGATAGCCCTAAGATCCGACAGGTGTAAGTGACTTACACCGTCGGATCTTAGGCTGCAATTCTAGGCCGGCCGCTAGGTGGCAATTCCATTGCGGTCGGCGTAGAATATGCAAATGTCTAGTTACGCCGATTCACGAACGTCCGCTTTGCCCGTCGCTCCAAATTTACGTTGTTTCCGTAGAGATACGTCGCGTAAAACTAAGCATGCCCTCTCTAGGTGGTCTAACCAATGTTAAGTATGGCCGTCGTTCCCGTTTCGAATTTTTAAATTTCACGTCGTTTGCGTAAGTCGTCCGTGAATGGCGCTGGATGCCATTTACGTTAACGCCGAAACCAATGACGTCCTTGCGACGTCATTTAGCGCAATGCACGTCGGGAAATTTTAGGGACGGAGCATGCGCAGTACATTCGGCGCGGGAACGCGCCTAATTTAACCACTTAAGCCCCGGACCAATATGCAGCCTAAAGACCCAAGGTGTTTTTACAGTTCGGGACTGCGTCGCTTTAACAGACAATTGCGCGGTCGTGCGACGTGGCTCCCAAACAAAATTGGCGTCCTGTTTTCCCCACAAATAGAGCTTTCTTTTGGTGGTATTTGATCACATCTGCGGTTTTTAGTTTTTGCGCTATAATTTTGAAAAAAATGCAATATTTTTTACTTTTTGCTATAATAAATATTCCCCAAAAACATATATAAAAACATTTTTTTCCTCAGTTTAGGCCGATACGTATTCTTCTACATATTTTTAGTAAAAAAAATCACAATAAGCGTTTATCGATTGGTTTGCGCAAAATTTATAGCGTTTACAAATAGGGGATAGTTTTATTGCATTTTTATAAAAAAAAAAATTTTTACTACTAATGGCGGCGATCAGCAATTTTTTTCGTGACTGCGACATTATGGCGGACACTTCGGACAATTTTGACACATTTTTGGGACCATTGTCATTTTCACAGCAAAAAATGCATTTAAATTGCATTCTTTATTGTGAAAATGACAGTTGCAGTTTGGGAGTTAACCACAGGTGGCGCTGTAGGAGTTAGGGTGCACCTAGTATGTGTTTACAACTGTAGGGGGGTGTGGCTGTAGGAATGACGTCATCGATCGTGTCTTCCCTATAAAGGGAATGACGCGATCGATGCGCCGACACAGTGAAGCACGGGGAAGCCGTGTTTACATACGGCTCTCCTCGTTCTTCAGCTCCGGGGAGCGATCGCGACGGAGCGGCTATAAACAAATAGCCGCGCCGTGGTCCCGGATCGCTCCCCGAGCGGACCCGACCTCCGCATGTAGCGGGGGGGGTCCCGATCAGACCCCCCACCCGCTAATAGGCGAGGACGTACATGTACGCCCATGTGCCTGTACGTGCCATATTGTGGACGTATATGTACATGCAGGGGTCGGGAACTGGTTAAATGGTCCCCACCCCATTTGAATTAGGCGGGCAGATTTACGCTACGCCGCCGCAAGCTCTGCCATTTTAGCACCTCAAGAAATCAAGTCATAAATTAAAAGCTGTGTAAATTCCAGAAAATGTACCCTAGTTTGTAGACGCTATGGGGCAGATCCACAGACAGAGTACGGTGGCGTTACTACTGATACACCGGCGTACTTTCAAATTTCCCGCGTCGTATCTTTAGTTTGAATCCTCAAACTAAGTAACGACGGCATCTGGGTTCAATCCGACAGGCGTATGGCTTCGTACACCTTCGGATTGTAAATGCAATACTTCGGCGTCCGCTGGGTGGAGTTCGCGTCGTTTTCCGCGTCGGGTATGCAAATTAGCTATTTCCGACGATCCACGAACATACGCGCGGCCGTCGCATTCTCTTACGTCGTCTCTAGTCGGCATTTTCCGGCGTATAGTTTAAGCTGGTATTTTGCGGCGTATAGATAGACTTGCCATGTTAAGTATGGCCGTTGTTCCCGTGTCGAAATTTTTTTTTTTTTTTTTTTTTTTGCGTAAGTCGTCTGTGAATAGGGATGGACGTAATTCACGTCTAAGTTAAAAAAATGATGTCGTTGCGACGTCATTTAGCGCAATGCACGGCGGGAAATTTAGGGACGGCGCATGCGCAGTTCATTCGGCGCGGGGACGCGCTTCATTTAAATGAAACCCGCCCCCTACTCGCCGATTTGAATTACGCGCCGAGAGATACACTACGCCGCCGTAACTTATGGCGCAAATTCTTTGTGGATTCAAAGAATTAACAAGTAAGTTACAGCAGCCTAGCGTATCTCACATACGCTGCGCCAATCTAATTGTTTGTGGATCTGGCCCTATAACTTTTGCGAAAACCAATAAATATACGCTTATTGAGATGTTTTTTACTAAAGACATGTGGCTGAAAGCATTTTGGCCTAAATGTTTGACTAAAATTTAGTTTATTCGATTTTTCTTATAACAAAAGGTAGAAATTATGGGCCAGATTCAGGTACAAATCCGGCGGCGTAACGTATCGTCTTTACGTTACACCGCCACAAGTTTTCAGCGCAAGTGCCTGATTCACCAAGCACTTGCGTGTAAACTTACGGAGGTGTAACGTAAAGCCGTCCGGCGCAAGCCCGTCTAATTCAAATGGGGCGCCAAACGTTCTGCGCATGCTCCGTTTGTAAATTTCCCACCGTGCTTTGCGCGAAATTATGGCGCCCCGACGTGTTTGTGAATGGCGACGTGCGTAACGTACTTACGCAAAAAAAAAAAATATTTAAATTTGACGCGGGAACGACGGCCATACTTTAATATGGCTGGTCTAATGTTAAGCCATGAAAAAGCAGGCTTAACTTTGCGACGGAAAAAACGACTTGCGACGACGTAACGCACGCGAGTACCTTCGTGGATCGCCGTAAAAGCTAATTTGCATACCCGACGCTGGAAAATGACGTGAACTCCACCCAGCAGCGGCCGAAGTATTGCAGCCTGAGATCCGAAGGCGTACGAAGCTGTACGCCTGTCGGATCTTAGCCAAATGCCGTCGTATCTTGTTTGTGAATCACAAATTAAGATACGAAGCGGCAAATTTGAAAATACGCCGGAGTATCTGCTGTGAATCTGGCCCTATATTTTTTTTTTTTCAAATTTTCTGGCTTTTTCCGTTTATATCGCAAAAAATAAAAATCGCAGAGGGAATCAAATACCTTTAAAAGAAAGCTCTGTTTGTGGGAAGAAAAGGACGCAAATTTCGTTTTGGTACAACATCGCATGACCGCGCAATTACCAGTTAAACAGCGCAGTGCCAAATTGTAAAAACACCTTGGGTCCCTTAGCTGCATAAAGGTCCGGGTCTTAAGTGGTTAAATCAACCCCCCGAAAATTTGGTACATTTGCCATTTACCTTTGACGCTATATTGCGTTATCGCATACCACCCCTAGCACCCAATACTGAATTTAAGAAAGAGCCCCCCTATAAATAAACAGTATAAGAGTCCAGAGAATCCGAGTTTCACTTTAAAGCTAATCCTTTGAGATGTTGAACATTTTCTAAAGGTGGTCGGAATCTTTTCTTTCTGCGCTCAATGCGTCGCGGTAATAGAAAGGTAATAATAATTATGCAAGCACAGACTGCATTGTTTACTGAAGGGGAAGGAGACGTTTCAATGCCTTTGATTTCTCGGCTAGTATTACCTGTATGCAGCTACTTCAGCCAGCTTCAAAGACACTGAGCATATGAAGCACTTGTATTCAGACACTTACAAAACCCTGAAGTATAATCAATAGGAATACGTATGTGGAGTTAGGACACAGCGGCAAATTGGCGTACTTTTTATATTCTATTCTGGTAAAGCATAATGGTACAATCCAATATCTGTGTTTTTTTTACAATTTTTTTTTTTTTTTTTTTGCTTCTATTATCCTGAAACTGCCGTATTTATTTATTTATTTGTTCATCCCAGGAAGCGGGCATGCATTTTTTATTTTGAACATATATATTGCAAACAAAACATAGATACCGTATTTTCCAGCGTATAAGATGATCATTGGTACTTAAAAATATCCCCCAAAAATCGTGGGTCATCTTATACGCCGGTATCTGTAAGCAGAGTTCGACTTCGGGCGTCCATTGTTCAAAAGCCACGCCTCCTCCTCCTCGTCCTGTTCCGTGATAGGCGGAACACTCAGTTTCCCAGCAGAGCCTGTGTTCAGTGTTTAGCCTATCACGGACATCCTATCCTCTCAATAGGCTCCGCCTATCACGGAACAGGGCGAGGAGGAGGCGTGGCCTCGGACGAGAGGACATCCGTGATAGGCGGAACACTGACCACAGGCTCTGCTGGGAAACTGAGTGTTCCGCCTATCACGGAACATGACGAGGAGGAGGCGCCGCCTTGGACGAGAGGACATCTGTGATAGGCGGAACACTGAACACAGGCTCTGCTGGGAAATGGAGGGTTCCACGGAACAGGACGAGGAGGAGGCGTGGCTTTTGAACAATGGACGCCCGAAGTCTGACTCTGCTTACAGGGATAAGGTATGGAGATCGGCACAGTGAGGAATGCAATGGGCACCGTGAGGTAAGAAATGGGCATAGTGAGGTATGCAATGGGCGCAGTGAGGTAGGCAATGGGCACAGTGAGGTAGGCAATGGGCGCAGTGAGACATGCAATGGGCACAGTGAGGTAGGCAATGGGCACTGTGAGGTAAGCAATGGGCACAGTGAGGTAGGCAATGGACGCAGTGTGGTAGGCAATGGGCGCAGTGAGGTAGACAATGGGTGCAGTGAGACATGCAATGGGCACAGTGAGGTAGGCAATGGGCACAGTGAGGTATGCAATGGGCACAGTGAGGTAGGCAATGGGCACCGTGAGGTAGGCAATGGGCACAGTGAGGTAGGCAATGGGCGCAGTGAGACATGCAATGGGCACAGTGAGGTAGGCAATGGGCACAGTGAGGTAGGCAATGGGCACAGTGAGGTATGCAATGGGCACAGTGAGGTAGGCAATTGGCACAGTGATGTAGGCAATGGGCACAGTGATGTATGCAATGGGCACAGTGAGGAAGGCAATGGGCACAGTGAGGTAGGCAATGGGCACAGTGAGGTAGGCAATGGGCACAGTGAGGTAGGCAATGGGCACCGTGAGGTAGGCAATTGGCACCGTGAGGTAGGCAATGGGCACAGTGAGGTGAGTTGGAAGGGGGTCGTCTTATAAGGTGAGTATATCCCAAAACCAACCTTTTAGCTGGAAAATTAGGGGGTCGTCTTATACGCCGGCAAATATGGTATCTAAATTGTTGTTTAAAGAAAAAAGGAATAATTACATTGTTATATTGTTAAAGCGGAATTAAAACAAAAAACAAAAAAGTGCCCAAGATGTGATGGCTGCATTTATTTTTCATTTTAGGCTTTTTTTCTTTATTTCCCCCCTGACGATCCGGCCAGTAAGTCTGTTGTTTTTCAACTTCAACTTTTATTCTTTTTTTTGTAACACCTTAAAGCGGAACTTCAGTCATTTTTTCATCTTTCCATCTATTAAATCTTCTGCCCTTGTTGTTGTTTTAACTTTGGATAGTAAAACATTTTTTTTCTACCAGTAAATCCCTTATACAGCCCACTTCCTGTTTCCTGTCTGGTCATTAGCCTAGGCTTATGACATCATGCACAGCTCTCTATCTCATTCTCCTCAGAGTTTGCCAGGAAGGGAGGGCCTCAGGGGGAATGAGTCATAAGCTGCAGAGCTGGATGTGTGCCTCTGTGTGTCTGTGTAAAACCACTTTTACCCCCTTCCTGCCCTGGCCAATTTTTAGTTTTCAGTGCTGTCGCACTTTGAATGACAATTGCGCGGTCATGTAACACTGTACCCATATGAAATTTTCATCATTTTTTTTTTTACCCACAAATTGAGCTTTCTTTTGGTGTTATTTAACCACTTAAGGACCGCCTAACGCCGATATACGTCTGCAGAATGGCACAGTTGGGCACAATCACGTACCTGTACGTCCTCTCTTTAAGTGCCCAGCCGTGGGTTGTGCGCGCGCACCACGGGCGCGCGCCCGCAAACCGGTCCGAAGCTCAATGGCCGCGGGATCCGCAGACCCGATCCCCGCCGGTGTCCCGCGATCGGTCCCCGGAGCTGAAGAACGGGGAGAGGTGTGTGTAAACACACCTTCCTCGTTCTTCACTGTGGCGCCATCATTGATCGTCTGTTCCCTGATATAGGGAAAGAAGATCAGTGACGTCACAAGTACAGCCCCGCCCCCCTACAGTTAGAAACACAAATGAGGTCACACTTAACCCCTTCAGCGCCCCCCTTGTGGTTAACTCCTAAACTGCAATTGTCATTTTCACAATAATCAATGCATTTTTATAGCACTTTTTGCTGTGAAAATGACAATGGTCCCAAAAATGTGTCAAAATTGTGCGATGTGTCCGCCATAATGTCAGTCATTAGTAGTAAAAAAAAAAAAAAAATATTAATAAAAATTCCATAAAACTATCCCCTATTTTGTAAACGCTATAAATTTTGTAAACGCTTATTGCGATTTTTTTTTATCAAAAATATGTAGAAGAATACGTATCGGCCTAAACTGAGGGAAAAAAAAAGTTTTTTTTATATCTTTTTTGGGGATATTAATAAATCAAATTCAATTGCATCATGGGCCACATCAGCAGTATGGTTGACCTCAAAGGGCCAGTTGTATCGAAAAACGCTCAAAAAACGCTTGAATAACGCTCGAAAAACGCCCCAGTGTTAGTGTTGCTCACGAATATTCGTATTGCGAATATTCGGCTCGAATATGGCATATTCGAGTATTCGCGAATATCTCGAATTTCGCGGCCAATATTCGCTATTCCGAATATAAAAAAAAATTGCGAAATTTCGCTAATGCGAATTTATTGCGAACATTTTGCGAATTTTTTATTTTTTTTTCTGATTGGCTCTGATGCAAAAGAAGGGCGGAGAAAGTATTCTCGAATATTCGGAAATCGAATATTCGGAATATTTTATCAAAAAAAAAAAATGTTGTGAAATATTTTGACAACTGTGGTAGGAGAACTCTGATTGGCTCTGATGCAAAAGAAGGGCGGAGAAAGTATTCGCGAATATTCTGAAATCGAATATTGGTGATATTTTATCGAAATTTTGCTAATGCGAATGCGAAATTGATTGTGAGATTTTGACAACTCTGATTGGCTCTGATGCAAAAAAAGGGTGGAGAAAGTATTCGCAAATATTCGATTTCCGAATATTCGCAAATACTTTCAACACCCTTCTTTTGCATCAGAGCCAATCAGAGTTCTCCTACCACAGCTGTCAAAATATTTCACAACATTTTTTTTTTTTGATAAAATATTCCGAATATTCGATTTCCGAATATTCGAGAATACTTTCTCCGCCCTTCTTTTGCTTCAGTGCCAATCAGAAAAAAAAAAAATCGCAAAACGTTCGCAATAAATTCGCATTAGTGAAATTTCGCAATTTTTTTTTTTTTTTAAAAATATCACGAATATTCGATTTTAGCGAATATTTCACGAATATTCGGCTATATATTCGTGATATATCGCGAAATCGAATATGGCGTATTCCGCTCAACACTACCCAGTGTGAAAGGGGCCTGAAAGAACCGGGAGCTGAGTATTCAGAGTATTCCCGAACAACGCAGATCAGTTGGGTTCGGCACTGCCTGGCTCCAGTGCCCCCCCGCCTCAGGCCAAACGCCGTACTGCACACCGCTTTGGCCTGAATTCTGCTTGTTTCGCAAGACAACACTCGCAAACCAAGTTAGAATTTTTAAAAATACAGTGCTCGTATGGCGAAACGCTCGTTAACCGCGTTACTTGCAATCCGAGGTTCCACTGTATAGGTGTTAGTGCTGTATTTTTTTTTTCTAATCTGTTACCATTTACCGCCAAATAAAAGCCCAATTTGTCCTGAGAAAGGAAATGTGGTATAATCCACCTGGATGCAACAAATAGTATTGTAGTTGTGATGATATGTACAGTTTTACTAACACATGTCCAAATTGTGCTTAGGCATTTAGATTAAAGGGACACTAAAGTTTCCCGTTTTTTTTTTTAAATAACAAACATGTTATACTTACCTCCACTGTTCAGCTCTTTTCACAGGGTGGCCCAGATCTTGGTCTTCTGCGGTCCCTCGGCGGCTGTCTCGGCTCCTCCCCGCAAGTACTAACCCCTTTCATAGGAGCTCTCTCCCATGGGGGTTAGTTCTTGCGGGCGCGCTCCCGTGTTACAGGCGTTGGCTATAGCCACAGACTGTATCACTTGGCCCCCGCCCCCTGGTGCGCGGCGTCATTGATTTGATTGACAGCAGCGGGAGCCAATGGCTGCGCTGCTATCAATCAACCAATGAATGAGCCGAGAAGCCCGGCTGAGAAGCCAGCGCGTTCACGGTGCGGGACTTTCGAGGGGTCAGGTAAGTAAACGGGGGGGGGGCGCTAATCCTCAGATGTTTTTTCACCTTAAAGAGGTTGTAAAGGATTTTTTTCCCCTAAATAGCTTCCTTTACCTTAGTGCAGTCCTCCTTTACTTACCTCATCCTTCCATTTTGCTTTTAAATGTCCTTATTTCTTCTGAGAAATCCTCACTTCCTGTTCTTCTGTCTGTAACTCCACACAGTAATGCGAGGCTTTCTCCCTGGTGTGGAGAAAGCCTCTTGAGGGGGAGGGGGCGAGCAGGCAAGTCAGGACGCTCTCTACTTTGCAGATAGAGAAAGGAGCTGTGTGTTAGTGGGAGTCCTGACTCTCCTGCTCGCCCCCTCTCCCCTCAAGAGGCTTTCTCCACACCAGGGAGAAAGCCTTGCATTACTGTGTGGAGTTACAGACAGAAGAACAGGAAGTGAGGATTTCTCAGAAGAAATAAGGACATTTAAAAGCAAAGTGGAAGGATGAGGTAAGTGAAGGAGGACTGCACTAAGGTAAAGGAAACTATTTTGGGGAAAAAAATTGTAATGCACAGGTGTCAAACACAAGGCCCCCCGTGGGCTGAATCCGGCCCTCCAGGCCATTTCATATGGCCCTCGCACCTCTCTGGTCCTACTCCAGACCCTTACTTTCTGCTTTCAAGCAATGCATCCAGCTTCTTCCCAGCAGCAGCATAAGGTAAAGGGGTGCACTGTGATGTAAGGGAGAGTGGGGGACTCCACTTCTGATGGTGGGGTGGCTCTTGACATCTAATGTAAGGGGAGGGGATGCGCTGGACATCTAATCTTACAGATACAACCGGCCCTTTTGAGGGCAATCATAATGCTGATGCGGCCCATGATGAAATTGAGTTTGACACTAGGGATGAGCTTCGTATTCGAGTCGAACTCATGTTCGACTCGAACATCGTATGTTCGATCGTTCGCGCCAAATTCGAGTTACGTTTCACAGACCATAATTCACTGCGGCATCGCTGGCTGATGATTGGCCAAGCATGAACTATGACCCGCATGCTTGGCCAATCACAGCTTGCAAAAAACGGTGAGCCATAATTGGCCAAAGCCAGGGTGGCTTTGGCCAATTATGGCTCAGGGGGTTTAGTACACGCCTGCAGGTTGGCCTTGTGTAGTGTGTTGTGGCGGTTAAGAGAGGACAGAGAGAGTGTAATTTTTTGCAGGTAGATAGAGCAGGCAGGCAGGCTAGTCAGTTAATGTTACAGTGTGTAGAGGATATATATACATCCCAGGTGTTGTACATATATTTATACACTGTATAGTTTAGCTAGATCAGTTCTTCCTAATTTACTGGCAGGCAGGTGATTGTGCTAGCTGCAGTATTCTTATGTGGTTTATTGCCTGTGTCCTCTGTAGTTTGCACCTAAAGCTACTTGGTGTGTACTGGCCGTGTGCTCTGTAGTTTGCACCTAAAGATTCAGGAGCAGTGATTTTAATGATGCTTAAATTAAAAAGAAAAAAAAATATGAAAAATTCCTTTAAATATTGTACCTGCTGGGTGTCTATAGTATGCCTGTGAAAACGTCTTTGAGAACCCGGGTCTTGCCCCAGGGAACATGTATCAATGGAAAAAAAGTTTTAAAAACGGTAGTTTTTTCAGGAGTCCTGAAAAAAACGACCGTTTTTAAAACTGTTTTTCCATTGATACATGTTCCCTGGGGCAAGACCCGGGTTCTCAAAGACGTTTTACGACAATAACTTGCATATTAGGCTTTAAAATGAGCAATTTTGAATTGGAACGTTTGAGTCCCATAGACGTCAATGGGGTTCTAAATGTTCGCACGAACGTTCGGTCCGTTCAAAGGTTCTGGTGCGAACCGAACAGGGGGGGGGGGTGTTCGGCTCATCCCTATTTGACACCCCTGCCTTAATGCAGTGTTTCTCAACTCCAGTCCTCAAGACGCACCAACAGGTCATGTTTTTAGGATTACCCTCAGTTGAAACGGCTGTGGTACCGTATTTATCGCGGTATACGGTATACCGCGCACCCCTAAAGTTTCCCTGAATCCTGTGGAAAAAAAACGTTTTTTTTGTACTTACAGTTTTGGTGTCTTGCGCGGCGTCCATTGGCGGCCTCGTCGGGTCCGGCGTCCGTCTGCGGCTTCGGGTGTCCTCTTCGTCGTGTCCGGCGTCCTTCTGCGGCTTCGGGTGTCCTCTTTGTCGGGTCCGGCGTCCGTCTGCGGCTTCGGGGTTCCTCTTCGTCGGGTCCGGCGTCCTTCTGCGGCGTCCTCCCCGCTCGTTTCCCACGCCGAGTTTGAATACTGCGCCAACATATACAGAGCGCAGTACACTCGTGTATTGTCGGGCAGGCTCGGCAACTCTCGCGCTGACGTCCTGTACTCCAGGCCGTGAGCGCGGAAGGAGCCGAGACTGCCCGACTATACCCGAGTGTACTGCGCTCGTATATGTCGGCGCAGTATTCAAACTCGGCGCGGGAAAGTGGGTATCGGCGTATACCGCGCACCCACGATTTTGCCCTGATTTTCAGGGCAAAAAAGTGTGTGGTATATGCCGATAAATACGGTAATTACTAAGGCAGTGAAACTGATCAAATCACCTGTGCAAAATAATGGAAAGCCGGAAAACATGACCTGTTGGGGCGCCTTGAGGACTGGAGTTGAGAAACACTGCCTTAATGCATAGAATGCATTAAGGTGAAAAACATGTACCCTTTAGATTTGTTTTACCCTTAGGCACGAAGGCGTTAATAATCCTTGGAAAATATGGACAGACAGCACCCGGACCTATTGCCCGGTTGAGAAGGAGAAAGCTAAGGCAGCCTGGTCTGTCCCCCCAAGCATGGGCAGATGTACAGCAAAATGTCACTTGGCGGGGAGAGGACTATAGTCTGAGGTCTGGGAGCACTTTGGAAATTTTATTAAACGAAACAAAAGAAGCCTAACATAGTAACAACAAGACGGCACCTGGTGTCAGCGGATAATCGCGTTATCCAGAGGACATGTTAGGCCATCGTACTTTGTTAGAACTTGATTTGCTCCCACTTATACGGCGTTATCAGCCAGCTCCAGGGTCAGGTTACCCAAATGACCAGCTTGTTGGCTCTGACGGCAGAGGATGAAGTTACATTAACCTGAACATTTTCACTTTTGCCTGTCTAGTATCAGTTCTCCGAATCTCCAAGGCTGAGACGACTTTCTGACTGAGTGATATTCTAATGGAGACAAATTAGCATGATACGCTTGTTTCCTACTCCGGCTATCTGGAAGGGATAAACAAAAGCCTACTTTGTTCCCTCTAATGAAATCCATCCAGCTTGTATCTGGAACCTCCTTCCAGACTGATGGCAGGGAGATTACAACATGTGGCCACATCTGGATTAGAAGTACCATTCCCCCCACAGCAAAGTTTAATAGGCAAGCAATAAAGAGTATGTGTGTATTCACACCTCCGCTGCCAAGTTTAACTTGTGTCTAGAATTTAAAGCATTCCTTACAGCGCTTTATTCCCTGCGCAAGTCGGAGAATGAACAGCGACACAATGGAAACACATTTATTCACCGCATAGACAAAATATCTATTGTATCGTATTAAATGCATGATATACGCCATAATATGTAGACATAATAGGCAACGGAGATAACATATTTCCCAAGCACACGCTAATATTCAGTACCAATCACAAAATATGTGGATGTCTATAAATGGGTAGCCAAAACGGCCTAAGCTGTTGATTTATTGTATTCATTTATATAGTGCTAGCAGATTAGGTAATTGACAGTCTTTATAAAAAAAAAACAGTCACTTCGGTCTTTGCCGGCTGGAGCTACCAATTTAATGGAAGCTTCGGCAGCTACGACTAAGGATAAAAGTCATAAAACACAAAAAGGTTTGTAATTTTACCACGGCTAAATAGAGAGCAAAGTTGTTGTTTTTTTATGGAGTATGGGCCAGATTCTGAAAGTTGAGCGCATCTTTCTTCCGGCGTAACGTATCTCCGATACGTTACGCCGCTGTATTCAGAAAGAACTTGCGCCCTTAGTTACGGCGGCGTAACGTATGTGTTGCGGCGTAAGGCCGCCTAATTCAAATGGGGATGTTGGGGGCGTGTTTTATTTAAATTTGTCTTGACCACGCGTATTTTACGTTTTTTTTTTAACGGCACATGCGCCGTTCGTGAAACAATCCCAGTGCGCATGCTCGAAAATCCGCCGCAAAGCCTCATTGGTATCGACGTGAACGTAACTTACGCAAAGCCCTATTCGCGAACGACTTACGCAAACGACGTAAAATTTAAAAAATTCGACGCGGGAACGACTGCCATACTTAACATTGTTACGCCGCACTTATGCCTCATATAGCAGGGGCAACTATACGCCGGGAAAAGCCTAACGTAAACGTCGTAACTTTACTGCGTCGGCCACACGTACGTTCGGGAATTTGCGTATCTACCTAATTTGCATACTTGACGCGGAATTAGACGGAAGCGCCACCTAGCGGTCCAAAAAAAAATGCAGTTTAGATGCGACGGCGTAAGAGACTTACGCCTGTCGGATCTAATGGATATCTATGCGTAACTGATTCTAAGAATCAGGCGCATAGATACGACGGCTCGGATTCGGACTTACAACGGCGTACATGGCGCTACGCCGTCGTAAGTCCTCTGAGAATCCGGGCCTATATCTGTAGAGGTGGCAGTCGTTTTGTCAGATTGTTTTGCATAGGTGAGGATGGCGAGTTGTCCTTGCATTTACGTGGTTCCGCAATATACAGTATCTCACAAAAGTGAGTACACCCCTCACGTTTTTGTAAATATTTTATTAGATCTTTTCCTTGTCAAAATATCTTTATTATGTGGTTCAGAAAAAATTGTACAAGTAACATATAACAAATCCATTACATAGGGGAGAAACTCCTTTGCGCATATAAAATAGTATATTAATCCAATGAAGATTTAACTGATACAATATTTGATAAAAAATTTTAGTTACTATCGATAACATATAGGCAAGAAGCTATGAAGCGATTCTCATTACAATAACGTCTTGTATTAATAAATTCCTAAGACCCGGTTCACACTGGGGCGACACGACAGGCGGCTCAGCCGCCTGACGTGTCGCGTCCCATTCAATGCAATGGAACCGTTCTAATAGGAGCAACGCAAGTCGCTCCGACTTAGAAAAAGGTTCCTGTACGACTTTGGGGGCGGCTCGGGGCGACCTGCATTGACTTCTATACAAAAGCCGTTTTGCAAATCGCCTCTGAAGTCGTCGCCAGGACGACTTGCAGAGTCGCCCCCGAAGTCGTGCCGCTGCTGTGTGAACCGACTCTTAGTTAGAATTTCGGCTAATACAAATAAATATCAAGCTAATAATGAGAGTTTCGAAAATATTTTATTAGGTCTTTTCATGATAACGACTCCAAACACACCTCCAAGACGACCAATGCCTTGCTAAAGAAGCTGAGGGTAAAGGCAGGGGCGGATTGACCATTTGGGCACTCGGGCACTGCCCAAGGGACCCATGCCACTAGGGGGCCCTATCAGGGTTGCCAGCCTCAGTAAAACCAGGGCAGTATGTAAAAATCTGTTTTTTTACATCTGTCCCTGAAATGTCCCTTACTGACATCCTTTTGGTCTAAAAATCCCAAGATTATAGCTGCCCCCCCTCTCCAGTACCTTCTCAGTGTGTGTGTACAGTACTATGGGGGCCCTATAATCTCCTATTGCCCAGGGGCCCCATTAACTCCTATTGCCCAGGGGCCCCATGAGTTGTCAGTCCACCCCTGGGTAAAGGTGATGGACTGGCCAAGCATGTCTCCAGACCTAAACCCTATTGAGCATCTGTGGGGAATCCTCAAATGGAAGGTGGAGGAGCGCAAGGTCTCTAACATCCACCAGCTCCGTGATGTCCTCATGGAGGAGGGGAAGAGGACTCCAGTGGCAACCTGTGAAGCTCTGGTGACCTCCATGCCCAAGAGGGTTAAGGCAGTGCTGGAAAATAATGGTGGCCACACAAAATATTGACACTGTATGCCCAATTTTGACATTTTCATTTAGGGGTGTACTCACTTTTGTTGACAGCGGTTTAGACATTAATGGCTGTGTGTTGAGTTATTTTGAGGGGACAGCAAATTTACACTGTTATACAAGCTGTACACTCACTACTTTACATTGTAGCAAAGTGTCATTTCTTCAGTGTTGTCACCTGAAAAGACATAATAAAATATTTACAAAAATGTGAGGGGTGTACTCACTTTTTTGAGATACTGTACATGCTGTGACAGTGCTGTGCCCTTCCATGATGGGGAAAGGAGTACATGTCACACAGGCTTCTCACTGATGCAGGCTGAGGGGTTTCTGCTGAATGTCTATTCTGATTGGAGAAAATCTTTTTTCAGTTTTCAGTGTCAGGACCTGGATCACCTGCTGCTTGCACTATGGTTCAAGGAGCAGAAGGCTGTAGTTCCAATGTCCACCAGTGGGTGTCTCCCAAGGCAGGATCAGGATTTAACAGCAAGCATGCATCTGGCAAGCAGTGAAAACACTGGAGCAAGAGCCAAATGCAGAGGATGGACTAAATACACTCCCAGCAGCTAGCATCAGGTGGAGATTAATGGAATCTGCTGGGAGCAGAGCCCCTGATAGGGCAGTACAACCAGTCTTGTTTTACTGGGCCCGGCACCATCAACTCCACCGAGGGCAGCATTATGGCTCAACCCCTGAAAACCAACCCCACACCATAATCCCCCCTCCACCAAATGATTTGGACCAGTGCACAAAGCAAGGTCCATAAAGACACGGGGGAGTGAGTTTGGGGTGGAGGTACCTGACTGGCATGCACTGTACTGACCTCAACCCGATAGAACACCTTTGGGGTGAATTAGAGCGGAGCGTGCGAGCCAAGACTTCTTGTCCAACATGAGTGTCTGACCTCACAAATGCGCTTCTGGAAGAATGATCAAACATTCCCATAGACATACTCCTAAACCTTGTGGACGGCCTTCCTAGAAGGGTTGAGGCTGTTATAGCTGCAAAGGGTGGGCCAATTCAATATTGAACCCTACCGACTAAGACTGGGATGCCATTAAATTTTGTGTGTGTGTAAAGGCATGCGTCCCAATACTTATGAAAATATAGGACCAGATTCACATAGAAATGCGTTACGCTGCGGCGGCGTAACGTATCCCATTTACGTTACACCGCCGCAAGTTCAGAGAGGCAAGTACTGTATTCACAAAGTACTTGCCTCCAAACTTACGGCGGCGTAGCGTAAATGTGGCCGGCGTAAGCGCGCCTAATTGAAATGAGGATGAGGGGGCGTGTTTTATGTTAATGGGGGGTGACCCGACGTGATTGACGTTTTTTACGAACGGCGCATGCGCCGTCCGTGTACATATCCCAGTGTGCATTGCTCCAAAGTACGCCGCAAGGACGTATTGGTTTCGACGTGAACGTAAATTACGTCCAGCCCTATTCACGGACGACTTACGCAAACAACGTAAAATTTTCAAATTTCGACGCGGGAACGACGGCCATACTTAACATTGACTAGGCCAGCTATTTGATGGAATAACTTTACGCCTGAAAACGCCTTACGTTAACGGCGTATCTTTACTGCGACGGGCGCACCTACGTTCGTGAATAGGCGTATCTAGTCATTTACATATTCTACGCCGAACTCAGCGGAAGCG
This sequence comes from Rana temporaria, assembly GCF_905171775.1. NCBI lineage: Eukaryota > Metazoa > Chordata > Amphibia > Anura > Ranidae > Rana > Rana temporaria. Next base: position 21,590,053 of record NC_053491.1, on the reverse strand, counting down.
CCACCTAGCGGCCAGCCTAAATATTGCACCCTAAGATATGACGTGTAACACAGTTACACCGTCGGATCTTAGGGCTATCTATGGGTAACCTGATTCTATTAATCAGGCGCATAGATACGACAATCGTATCTCAGAGATACGACGGCGTATCAGGAGATACACCGTCGTATGTCTTTTGTGAATCTGGCCCTTAGTGTAGTTAGTTAGTCTTTCTGTTACTCGGGTAGGTTTGGATGCCTTTTGTTTTACTTTTAATACATTTACCTTACTTTATACAGTCTGGTTTTCAGTTCACTGAATATAAGTTATGCAGGTTTGGCCATCCCTGTTGCTGAACCCTGACACTGGGATTAGTAACTTCCAGATTGTCTGAAGACCAGAGGCTTTGAAGAGTCTTGGGAGGGATGAAGCATCTAATCATGTGTTCCATCTTTTACTGGAGACCAGCAGTTTGATGGTGCAGGTGTTCACAGGCTTTTTAATCAAAATGCTGGCTGTGATTCAGGGTTCCTTTCCCCTGGAGATAAGTTCCTGCCGGAGCAAAAAATGGCCTGGTTATTGAGCAGCCAAATCTTCCGGGGCTGAAGTGGTTAAATTATAGGTATTGGAATTTCCTTGCAAATTTGGCTGTTAGTAAACGTAACTAATACGAATTTATCCAAAGTTACAAATTATCCCCCAAAAAATGGAGGGTTAGATTCAGTAAGAGTTACTCCGGCGTATCAGTCGATACGCCATCGTAACTCTGAATTTACGCCGTCGTAAATTTAAGCGTATTCTGGAAACCAGATACGCTTAAATTAGGCTAAGATACGAGCGGCGTAAGTCTCTTACGCCGTCGTATCTTAGGGTGCATATTTGCGCTGGCCGCTAGGTGGCGCTTCCGTAGTTTTCGCTGTAGAATATGCGAATGACCTAGATACGCCGATTCACAAACGTATGTGCCCGGCGGTATTTTTTTACGCCGTTTGTGTAAGGCTTTTTCGGCGTAACGTTGCTCCTGCTTCTATGAGGAGCACGCAATGTTAAGTATGGACGTCGTTCCCGCTTCGATTTTTGAATTTTTTACGTCGTTTGCGTAAGTCATTTGCGAATAGGGCTGGACGTAATTTACGTTCACGTCGAAACCAATACGTCGTTGTGGCGTACTTGGGAGCAATGCACACTGGGATATGAACACGGACGGCGCATGCGCCGTTTGTAAAAAACGTCAATCACGTCAGGTCATCATACATTAACATAAAACACGCCCCCCCCCCTTCCACATTTGAATTAGGCGGGCTTACGCCAGCCCATTTACGCTACGCCGCCGCAACTTACAGGGCAAGTGCTTTGTGAATAATGCACTTGCCCATCTAAGTTGCGGAGGCGTAGCGCAAATAACATACGCTACGCCCGCGCAAAGATACGCTGCCCTTACTGAATCTAGCCCGGAGTATCTAAACGAATTGAACGTAATGAATTAATTATACATAACAATAATAATAATAATAATAACAATAATAAAAACTTTTTTGTTTAGTTCCATTTGTTTAGATGCGGCTTTCATTATTTCGGATAATTCGTAACCTCGGATAAATTCGTATTCGTTACGTTCACTAACAGCCAAATTTGAAAGGAAATTCCAATACCTATAATTTAATAGTTGGTTATTCTTTAGAGTTTTCGATTTTTGATCTTTCGTAATTTTGGGGATTTTCTTTCTTATTTTTTGATTCTTGAATTATGAGTTTTCGAATTGATGTATTTACGAAATTTCGAATTTATGAATTGCGATCATAACGAATGACCCGAAAAACTAAAAACAAATGAATTTTTCGGCAGTGCACATCTCTAGTGGACAGGATCAGATCGGATGGTGGCCAGTGTCTGCTGACATCTGCCGCTCCATAGAAGAGACTGGAGGGTCCAATGAAGTTAGGGTTGCCACCTGTCCTGGATTCGCCCGGACAGTTTGGGTTTTGAATCATGTGTCCGGGTTTCAGGCGGACTGAAACTCAGACACATTATTCAGACCGGGCTGTGGCTCCCCAAGTAACCAAGATAGTCACACACAAATCTGCTGCCACCTGGGAACTGCGGGCAGCTGTCTGTGGGTAGGTTCTGCATCACTGAGGGCAGGGCGATGATGTCAGCAAGAGCAATTTGGCCACACCAACCTTTCGCTTTGGCATCCTCTAGATCAGGGGTGTCAAACTGGCGGCCCTCCAGATGTTGCAAAACTACCCAAGTCCCATGAGGCATTGCAAGGCTAACAGTTACAAGCATGACTCTCACAGGCAGAGGCATGATGGGACTTGTAGTTTCGGAACAGCTGGAGGGCCGCCAGTTTGACACCCCTGCTCTAGATGCTATGCACCGCATTATTACTCTCCTTGGTGTACCCAAAGGTGCTCCAGGCCGCTAAAGTTTTGGGATTTGACTTGAAGAAAAGGTGGCAACCCTAGATCAGGTCCACCTGAAAAACTGACAGGTGGACCCTATCGGATTACCCGTGTGAAAGGGGCCAAAGGGGAAGATTTTAAAAAAATGGTGCACACAGGATCTGTGCATAGTAGCCAATCAACTTCTAGTTTTTTTTGTCAAATCCAGTGGCGGCTGGTGCAAACAAACTGAAAAAAAAACATCAATTGCAGCCTCACCGTGCCCATTAAACGCAGCTACTGTGCCCATCAATTGCTGCCACTGTGCCCATCAAACGCAGTCACTGTGCCCATCAAACACAGCTACTGTGCCCATCGATTGCTGCCACTGTGCCCATCAAACGCAGCCACTGTGCCCATCAAATGCAGCTACTGTGCCCATCAATTGCTGCCACTCTGCCCATCAAACGCAGCCACTGTGACCATAAAACGCAGCTACTGTGCCCATCAATGGCTGCCACTGTGCCCATAAAACGCAGCCACTGTGCACATCAAACGCAGCCACTGTGCCCATCAATTGCCACCACTGTGCCCATCAAACGCAGCCACTGTGCCCATCAAACGCATCCACTGTACCCATAAATTGCCACCACTGTGCCATCAAACGCAGCTACTGTAACCATCAATTGCCGCCAGTGTGCCCCATTAATTGCCGCCAGTTTGCCCCATCAATTGCCACCAGTTTGCCCCATCAATTGCTACCAGTTTGCCCCATTAATTGCCGTCAGTTTGCCCCATCAATTGCCACGAGTTTGCCCCATCAATTGTTGCCAGTTTGTCCCATCAATTGCAACTAGTTTGTCCCATCAATTGCAACTACTTTGCCCCATCAATTGTCGCCAGTTTGTCCCATCAATTGCAACTACTTTGCCCCAACAATTGCCACCAGTTTGTCCCATCAATTGTCGCCAGTTTGCCCCATCAATTGTCGCCAGTTTGTCCCATCAATTGCAACTAGTTTCCCCCATCAATTGCCACCAGTTTGTCCCATCAATTGCCACCAGTTTGTCCCATCAATTGTCGCCAGTTTGCCCCATCAATTGTCGCCAGTTTGTCCCATCAATTGCCACCAGTTTGCCCCATCAAATGCTGCCAGTGTCCCTCCCGCCCAGCACTTACCTGTCTCAGATCAGCGCATTCCTCCACGCTCCCTCGGAGTTCTCGATGTCTTCTTCCGTCCTTCTCTGCTATGATTGGCGTCTCAATCACAGCGCCTGATGCTTCAGCCAATCAGGTGACAGGTAACCAGACCCGGTGCACCTGATTGGCTGAGAGGCGGGTCAGTGTTAGGGAAGCAATTTATTTGCTTCCCTAACACAGCATTGTGTAAACAGCGAACACACAGCAGTTTGGAAGCCTATTAGAGCCCATTGCTCTAATCAGGCTTCCCATTAGAGCCAACGGCTCTAATAAGGCACTTCTAAATACACCCCCTACCGCTGTAATTCAGATGCCTGGCGCCCAACAAGGGGCCAGACACCTGAATAGGGGGCGACAGCAGCGACAATAGATAGATTCATGTAATGCACGTATCTATCTATTGTTGAGTGAAGGGTGCAGGAGAGAGAGGGAAGTGCTCCTGCGCCCTCTATGGACGCACCGCCACTGGTCAAATCTTAACCACTTCTATACCATGCACTTACGCACCTTCCCGCCCAAGCCAATTTTCAGCTTTCAGCGCTGTCGCAATTTGAATGACAATTGCGTGGTCGTGCTACACTGTACCCAAATGAAATTTTTATCATTTTGTTCCCACAAATAGAGCTTTCTTTTGGTGGTATTTGATCTCCTCTGCGATTTTTATTTTTTGCGCAACAACTAAAAAAAGACAGACATTTTTTATTACGTTTTTATTTTTTTCTGTAATTTTTTTTGTTTTCTTCTTCAATTATGGGCACTGATATGGCGGCACTGGTGGGCACTGATGAGGTGGCACTGGTGGGCATCGATGAGGTGGCACTGATGGGCACAGCTAGGCGGCACTGATAGGCGGCACTGGTATGCTGCACTGATGGGCACTCATAGGCGGCATTGATGGGCACTCATAGGCGGCACTGATGGGCACTCATAGGCGGCATTGATGGGCACTCATAGGCGGCACTGATGGGCACTCATAGGCGGCACTGATGGGCACTCATAGGCGCACTGGGCACTCATAGGCGGCACTGATGGGCACTCATGGGCGGCACTGATGGGAACTTATGGGTGGCACAGATGGGCACTGATAGGTGGGCACTGGGCATAGATGGGCACTAAGAGGTGGCACTGATGGACACTGGGTGGCACTGATGGACACTGGGTGACACTGAGGGGTGGTACTGATGGCATTGCTGGGCACAGTCAGTGCTCATGTTGCCAGTCAGTGCCCATTTGTGGGCACTGATTGGCATCGATTGCATTAAAATAATTTTTTATATCTATTTGTGCTCTATTGAGCACTGGGGGGCACTCCCTGGTGGTCCAGTGTGGGGATCCGAGGGGGGGCTGCGCTGATAAACAATCAGCGCGAACCCCCCCTGTCAGGAGAGCCGCCGATCGGCTCTCCTCTACTCGCGTCTGCCAGACGCGAGTGAGGAAGAGCCGGTCAACGGCTCTTCCTGTTTACATCGTGATCAGCCGTGATTGGACACGGCTCATCACGTGGTAAAGAGCCTCCGCTGGAGACTGACACCCCGCATTACCGATCGCCGCGCTGCGCGCCCCCACAGGCGCGCACCAGCATGAAATCCTGCAGGACGTCAATAGACGTCCAGTCAGGATTTCACAACCACTTCCCGAAAAGGCAATCTCCTATTGACCGGGCGGGAAGCTGATTGGCTACCATGCACATCTGCACCGGATTCTGTGTGCTCCAGTTTTAGTAAATCCGACTCAAAATGTTCAGTAGACAGTCTCCGTATTCAGCTACTCTCCAGTGACAAGGATAGTAAGTAAAAGTGTTAATTGGATCTATTTAATGGTTTCAACTGTGACTTTTTAAAGCAATCCCTTGAATTTCATTTTTAATTAGAATGGAGTTCCTCCTCAAGCCTCGCATTACCAAAGCCAAATTAAAAGCTTTATTATTGGGGAAAAAAAGGAAGAAAAGATCTACATAATGAAGTATAGCAGCCAGCACAGTCTAATACAGACTCCGCACTATTCATCCATGTCATCAAAGCAAAACAAATAAAGCAAAACCAAAACTGGGATATTGACGAAATAGTTAAGGGTCTTGGAGGCAATTTCTTGATCTATGATCCGAGTGTCTAATTTCATGTTCTATAAATACAGATAAACAGAAAAACACATGAAATAAGATTTTGCCCGGCCAGAAATGTATCTTTCTTCTTGAATTATAGTCCTGAGCGAAAAGACAGGAGTGACATAAAAGCGTGTCTGCGTTTGGTCTAAAACCCCCTTTTCTTAATTGCCAAATTCTGGTCTAGTCTATTGATTGAAGCGAGATGCATTAGGGATCAGTGTCACCCAAACCGCTAATGTCCGATGTTTAGTGAAAGAGCATCAAAGGACATTTTAATGTCATACACTTTCTCGGGGAATTTTTAAAGAATGCTTCTCCTTGTCCAGCCTATGAGTGAAAAGGACAACATGCAGACAAATGTAGAAACAAATGGGATAGCAATTTTCTTCTAATCAAACCCTACATGAGATTGATTTTTAGGCAAAAGTTTACGCCATATAGATTTTTCAGCCCCGGCGACATTTAAAAGTCAAAGTGTATGCTGCCTGTGTGTACAAATATCCTTGGCATGATGGAACGTGGTGCCTCTGAGAGTTGGGTTCCATAACACAAATGAGTGCTTAATGTGAGCCATGGTGCAGAGGCGTAACTAGAACCTCCAAGGCCCTGGTGCAAGAAACTATGAAGGGGCCTTTACCATTGGTCCTGAGGCCCTTTCTATCGGTCCCCAAGCCCTTTACATCAGGCTCAGGGCCCTTTCCCTTGGTCCTTGGGCCCTTTCATTTGATCGCATGGCCCTTTCCTCCGAGCTTGGGGAACTCCCCTCTGAACCCACGGCCCTTAAAGCGGGAGTTCACCCATAAATGCTGTTTTTACCCTTAGATGGATGCTCATTTAGTCTAGGGGAATCGGCTAGTTGTTTTAAAATCCGAGAATTACTCCCGTCATGGGGCTCTTTATTATGGTCCAACAGAGGGACCCTTTCACAAGTATCAGCACACAGTGGGAAAAACAGTTGACGCGTTTCGCATTGGATATCAATGCTTAGTCATAGCTACCCCTTTTTCCTTTACCCAATAAAGGGCACGTCTTTTTTAAGAAATTGGAGTGCGGCTGTCCATATCTTTCTTCTTTTGCATATCCCGTGCATTGCCAGCACCCATTGGTTCCTAAATGGACATTGATTGTTCTAGTGTGCTCACCTGGAGCGGTAGCCTTCCTACCAGAGGGACCCTTTCACATGTTCTGCAGCAGGCAGCTGCGTTTGATGGCACAGTGGTGGCAATTTATGGGTACAGTGGATGCGTTTGATGGGCACAGTGGTGGCAATTGATGGGCACAGTGGCTGCGTTTAATGTGCACAGTGGGTGCGTTTGATGGGCACAGTGGCTGCGTTTGATGGGCACAGTGGCTGCGTTTGATGTGCACAGTGGCTGCGTTTGATGGGCACAGTGGCTGTGTTTGATGGGCACAGTGGCTGCGTTTTATGGGCACAGTGGCAGCAATTGATGGGCACAGTAGCTGCGTTTGATGGGCACAGCAATGCTGGAACTGCTTGGTGCTGACTTGTTTTAAAAGTGTTCGTTCCAGTATTGCCCCCTAGCCCTATCTTCGCTATCCAGTAGTGGCATCTGAACTTACATTCCATGACATCTCAACTCTTCATAATTGTTCCAGGTTAGGGACAGTAGACATGTGCAGTTCATTTTGTTCCGTATTGAAATTCAGATGAATTTTCATTTTTTGGAAATTCTAATGTATCAGAATTTCCGAACTACAATAGTACAGAATCAGAAATAACGGAAAAAAAATTGGACTAAATTTGAATTCGAATGGTTTTCAAATAATTTCCGAATTTGAATAGTTGTCAAAATTCGAATTTGAAAAGTTTTCAAAATTCGAATTTGAAAAGTTTTCGAAATTCGAATTTGAAAAGTTTTCAAATTCGAAAAGTTCTCAGATTTGAAAAGTTTTCAAAATCCAAATAGTTTTACAATTTCCAAGAATCCTTGCTTATCCCTCCACGATGCAATTGGATATATCCTGGACCAACAAGGTGATTTTATCTTTAAATGTTGATATCCAGATACAGATGTGCTCATAAGTTTACATACCCTGGCAGAATTCATGATTTATTGGCCATTTTTCAGAGAATATGAATGATAACACAAAACATTTCTTCCACTCGTGGTTAGTGTTTGTCTGAAGCCATTTATTATCAATCAACTGTGTTTACTCTTTTTAAATCATAATTGCAACAGAAACTACACAAATTACCCTGATCAAAGGTTTACATACCCTTGTGATTTCCGCCTGATAACATGCACACAAGTTGACACAAAGGGGTGTGAATGGCTATTAAAGGTAATCATCTTCACCTGTGATCTGTTTGCTTGTAATTAGTGTGTGTGTATAAAAGATCAATGAGTTTCTGGACTCCTGACAGACCCTTGCATCTTTCATCCGGTGCTGCACTGACGTTTCTGGATTCTGAGTAATGGGGAAAGCAATAGAATTGTCAAAGGATCTGCAGTAAAATGTAGTTGAACTGTATAAAACAGGAAAGGGATATAAAAAGATATCCAAGGAATTGAGAATGAGAATCAGCAGTGTTCAAACTCTAATCAAGAAGTGGAAAACGAGGGGTTCTGTTGAAACCAAACCACGGTCAGGTAGACCAACTAAAATTTCAGCCGCAACTGCCAGGAAAATTGTTCGGGATTCAAAGAAAAATGACTTCAGGTGAAATACAGGACTCTCTGAAAACATGTGGTGTGGCTGTTTCAAGATGCAGAATAAGGAGGCACTTGAAGAAAGATGGGCTGCATTGTCGAGTCGTCAGAAGAAAGCCATTACTATGAAAATGCCACAAAGTATCCCACTTACAATACACCAAACAGCACAGAGACAAACCTCAGACCTTCTGGCACAAAGTCATTTCGAGTGATGAGAACAAAATTGAGCTTTTTGGCCACAACCATAAACACTACATTTGGAGAGGAGTCAACAAGGCCTATGATGAAAGGTACACCATTCCTACTGTGAAACACAGAGGTGGATCTCTTATGTTTTGGGGATGTGTGAGCTACAAAGGCACAGGAAATTTGGTCAAAATTGATGGCAAGATGAATGCAGTATGTTATCAAAAAATACTAGAGGAATATTTGCTTTCATCAGCCAGGAAGCTGTGCATGGGACGTACTTCCAACATGACAATGATCCAAAACACAAGACCAAGTCAACCTGTCATTGGCTACTGCAGAAGAAGGTTCTGGAGTGTCCATCTCAGTCTATTTCAGTCTCAGTGATATAAAAAGAGTAAACACAGTTGATGGACAATAAATGGCTTCCGCCAAACACTTACCATGAGTGAAAGAAATGTTTTTCTGTTATCATTCATATTCTCTGAAAAATGGCCAAGAAATCACAAATTTTGCCAGGGTATGTAAACCTATGAGCACAACTGTATATTTTGTGCATTTAGGAATGCATCCAACTCCTATTTTAAACAATCTACTGAGCTGGCCAGAACTAGTTCTTGATGGAGTCTATCTCACATTTTCACAGCTCTTACTGTGAAGAAGCCTTTCCATATGTGGAGGTTAAATCTCTTCTGTAATGACCTAAAAGTGAATAACGCTACACCAAGTTCACCATATGGACCACCAAGGCATTTACTATACTGTATACTGCTATACCATGTTGCTTACTGCGGCTGTGGGGAAGTGTCCTACTGACCCTGGGTATATCCATATTGTACTATTCATGTCTCCTCGCTTTTCTCTAGACTGTTTTTTATTGCTGGTTACTGTTTCCTTTTTTCTCCTTTCTTCCTTTCAACTTCCCCCTTCCCTATTTAATTATGTTTTTTTATTTTTTCCTTTCTTTTTTCTCCTTTTTTTTCTCCATCTACTTTTCCCATGTTATGCTAACTATAGACGCACTCATCAATGATTTATACTTTAGATAACATATCCTCTGGCCTACGCTCCCTGAGCAGTGCTGTGCTCCCCGGATTCTGCCATTACTGTTATGTAAGCAGACTACTTTTTGCTTCTTGCGGGTTGAAGGAATTGTTTCCCTTTCTTCTCTTGCCCACTATAAATCAAGCTGTGTTTACCATACTCTATCACATCACCCTGTTCTGTTCTACCACCTTTTGGGTACCTTGGTTCACCATGGTGCTATTTCCTTACTTGTGTCCCCACATCCATGCTGTACTGCCAATCTCACACTGTTCTGCTAATGATTACCGACCGGCTGTGTTTGTAACTCTGAGGCCCCGTACACACGTCCGAGGAACTCGACGGGCAAAACTCATCGTTTTGCTCGTCGAGTTCTGTGTGAAGCCGCCGAGGATCTCGGCGAGCCAAGTTTCCGAACAATGAGGAAATAGAGAACATGTTCTCTATTTGGCTCGACGAGGAACTCGTCGGCTTCCTCGGCCGAAAGTGTACACACGACCGAGTTTCTCGGCAGAATTCAGCTCCGATCGAGTTTCTGGCTGAATTCTGCCGAGAAACTCGGTCGTGTGTACCGGGCCTAAGGCTGCATACACACGATCAGTCAAAACCGATGAAAACGGACTGAAGGACCGTTTTGTCGGTTAACCGATGAAGCTGACTGATACACACCATCACACCATCGGTTAAAAAACTGATTGTGTCAGAACGCGATGACGTAAAACACATGACGTGCTAAAAAAAACGAAGTTCAATGCTTCCAAGCATGCATCGACTTGATTCTGAGCTTGCGTGGCCTTTTGACCGATGTTTTTGCATACTAACGATCGGTTTTGACCTATCGGTTAGGCGTCCATCGGTCAAATTTTAAAGCAAGGTCTCTTTTTTTTGACCGAAGGATAACTGACCGATGGGGCCCACACATGATTGGTTTGGACCGATGAAACGGTCCTTCAGTCTGTTTTCATCGGTTTTGACTGATCGTGTGTATGCGGCCTGACAGTGTGACTTGGCTAACATTTTATCACTATTACTTACTAATGTATATAACTTGTTGATATTTTCTGAATGTATTTTCTCCTACATAAAGTACATAAAGTACCTACCTAAACATCCTGAAGAAGCACACTCAGCACGAAACATGTAGAGCGCCGAGTGTTCAAGCTCCTCTACCCATGATGACACCACTCCACACCAGGCCTATTATCTATATATTACCCTTTCTATTTAGGTCGAGGTACAATATGGCCCTAGGGTAGTGGTGAGGATGTCTATATGTGGTAGTTTGTCTAGCGTATGTTGCCAGAAATTTTAATTGCACTGCTGTTTGTTGTTTTTTAAATACTTTGTATCAATAAATGATTATATTTTTATTATCTTGTATACTGTGGTGTGTAAAAAGTCCATCCTGAGTTCACAAATTTTTGTATACTTCCAATTAAGGACGTGGCATCATTGATTACTTTCGCTCTCCCCCTCTTTCCTGACCTGCCAGGTTTTACATTTTAACGTAGGGTTCCCCTTATAATCCATACCAGACCTTTTTTTTTTACTATTTTTAATGGTAACTTTTTTTATTATTATTATTATTATTATTATTATTATTCAGCAAAGAATGTTGTTAAGGATTCCACGGACGTCCCTGCTCCATAACAACCAGCTTTTACTGCACCCTGATTGGGCAAAGCTTTGCCCAATCAGGGCTCAGACAGAATGCACTGTGCAGGCGGTGCAAACACCCGCCGAACATTATGCAAATGTTGGTGTTTCCTCAACGGGGCGAACAGCCAATGTTCGGCCCAAACTCTCGATCAGGCTGCAGCACTCAATTTTTAATGCCCATGGAAATCTATGAGAATTGTTAATTTATCTAAGAAAGGAACGTTGTTTATCCTCTTGTTGTAGGCAAGGACGTCTCATCAACAAAGGGTTAATCATGCACATTCACATTTAGAACTTTATAAATGTCATCAGTAAAAGAAAACCTCCAAAAGTTAAAGCGGTCCTCCACCCTAAAGTGGAGTCCCGCTGATCGGAACCCTCCCCCCCTCCGGTGTCACATTTGACACCTTTCAGGGGGGAGGGGGGTGCAGACACCTGTCTAAAGACAGGTATTTGCACCCACTTCCGGCCACACGATACGGGCGAAAGACGGGCATTCCGTCACATCCCGTCTGTCGCCCGTTGTGTGCTGGGAACACTCGGCTCCCAGCACACAGCGTGTGAGCCAATCGGCGGGCGCAGCGCGACTCGCGCATGCGCCGTAGGGAACCGGGCAGTGAAGCCGCAGCGCTTCACTTCCTGGTTCCCTCACCGTGGATGGAGGGGGGAGCAGCAGAGTGACGAGCGATCGCTCGTGCTCTGCTGCGATCGGCGCTGGACTCCAGGACAGGTAAGTGTCCTAATATTAAAAGTCAGCAGCTGCAGTATTTGTAGCTGCTGACTTTTAATATTTTGTTCCCATGGCACATCCGCTTTAAGTCATCAGGTGACGTTGGGATTGAGTTATAGCTTCATTGTATCTCTAGTCAATGACCTAAGCATACATCACACAGACACATTTATAACTGTTTCCCATCCTTCATAATGAATGGAGCAGAACTGTACAAAGTGACCATCTCATCCCTCACTAGGAAATTAATGACCGAGATGGAGCAAGGAAGCCGTAAAAGTCACTGATGCCTTTGTGAGTCTTTAGCTATTTGTTACAATACAGCTTTCCTAAGACTGCGAAACATTGGTGTTCACTCGTTGCATTACGTATACATTAAATGCTGATTATTTCTGTGACAAAGATAAAGCATTCACCCTAAAGAGTACCTGTCACCTGGAAATCGCTGGGTACTGCTAAGTCTATACAGAAAATAGTTGTTACACTACTTCTCTAATTTAAACAGGGGGCGGGGGATTCGTGCTAGGTGCAAAAAAGAAGTAAATTAACCACTTAAGCCCCGGACCTTTAGGCAGCTAAATGCCTAGGCCAGGTTTTGCGATTCGGTACTGCGTCGCTTTAACAGACAATTGCACGGTCGTGCGACGTGGCTCCCAAACAAAATTGGCGTCCTTTTTTCCCCACAAATAGAGATTTCTTTTGGTGGTATTTGATCACCTCTGCATTTTTTATTTTTTGCGCTATAAACAAAAATAGAGCAAAAATTTTGAAAAAAATGCAATATTTTTTACTTTTTGCTGTAATAAATATCCCCCAAAAACATATATATATATATAAAAAAAATTTCCTCGGTTTAGGCCGATACGTATTCTTCTACCTATTTTTGGTAAAAAAAAATCGCAATAAGCTTTTATCGATTGGTTTGCGCAAAATTTATAGCGTTTACAAAATAGGGGATATTTTTATTGCATTTTTATTAATTTTTTTTTTTACTACTAATGGCGGCGATCAGTGATTTTTTTTCGTGACTGCGGCATTATGGCGGTCACTTCGGACAATTTTGACACATTTTTGGGACCATTGTCATTTTCACAGCAAAAAATGCATTTAAATTGCATTCTTTATTGTGAAAATGACAGTTGCAGTTTGGGAGTTAACCACAGGTGGCGCTGTAGGAGTTAGGGTTCACCTAGTGTGTGTTTACAACAGTAGGGGTGTGTGGCTGTAGGTCTGATGTCATCGATTGTGTCTCCCCTATAAAGGGGATGACACGATCGATGCGCCGCCACAGTGAAGCACGGGGAAGCCGTGTTTACATACGGCTCTCCCCATTCTTCAGCTCCGGGGAGCGATCGCGACGGAGAGGCTATAAACGAATAGCCGCGCCGTCGTCACGGATCGCTCCCCGAGGGAATCCGCCCGCCGCACGCAGTGGGGGGGGGGTCCCGATTGGACCCCCGACCCACGCAAAGGCAAGGACGTATATATACGCCCATCTGCCTGTCCGTGCCATTTTGCGGATGTAAATATTCGTGCGGCGGGCGTTAAGTGGTTAATAAATGTAAGGGATATCCTGCCGCTAAACACCACAACCTTGATATAAGGCACAACAAAATATATACAAGAAAAGTGTAGCGCTGGATAATGAATAATGTGCAACCATATAATTCAATAAATAAAGATCAGTGAAAAAAGTATAAAAACGAAATAATCAACAGTGAAAGTTCATAAGTGAATAGCTCCTGAAGAGAAAACATTGAAAAAAGTTCAATCAACCCATGTAGACCTCCAGTGATGGAAGATGAATATATGGAATCCAATGTGTGAAGAGACCCGCCACCAGGAGAAGAAATTAAGGCTTACCAACTAGCCAGTGATGGCCCTTCTCAGGGGGGTCAAACAGGCTCAGCAGAATGATGGTCCTCACGGACGTGCTGAGGAGTCCTCCCACCTATAGCCAGTCACAGACTTCAGATCCGCAGTTCCCAGATCGGTAATCGGGATACAATTCACAAAACTACCCCTGATGACGTCAATTGTGACGAAACGGTCGTAGGGCGTCACGCACACGTACTGCGAATGCGCGAACCAGATTTTGCTTACTGACAAACCACGGAGCTTTTATGCTTGCAAGGAATATCGGCTTTTACTCTCTATTCACAGAGGACTTGTTTTTATTGTTTTTGTACCCTGTACACCTTTTAAATAAATTCTTAGAAGAAAGCCTACACTATTGGAAGTTTTTCCTTTTATTCATTGGGTACCACTAACCCCACACCACCGGATATCTATACACACTCCCCCGGAAGCGTTTTGTGGATTGTATCCCGATCACCTATCTGGGAACTGCGCATCTGAAGTCTGTGACTGGCTATAGGTGGGAGGACTCCTCAGCACCTCCGTGAGGACCATCATTCTGCTGAGCCTGTTTGACCCCCCTGAGAAGGGCGGTCACTGGCTAGTTGGAAAAGCCTTCAGTCCTTCTCCTGGTGGCGGGTCTCTTCACACATTGGATTCCATATATTCATCTTCCATCACTGGAGGTCTGTCACAAACTACGGTGAACGAGAGTAAACCACAACTGCGGTTAGGGAAAAGATTTCAATGCACTTCTCTATGTAATGTGATTTTCAGTACTGGACCCCAGGCGTCACTCTAAACTGAGAAAAAGAGTTTGGGGGTTCACTACATCATATCTCTCACATATAGGAATGCATTGAGCTACTAAGGGAGCAGGTATTACAACATAAACATAAACATAAAACAAAGAAATAAATAAATGGAGAAGTATTCAACAGGATTTCTTATTTAATTCTTCAACAGTTTAGTTATTTGCAAGCACCATTACACCCACCCCTATCTTTATCTGTTGTTAGTGTGAGAGCACTATTAGTCGTGGCTGCTGCTTATTGTTATATTTTTTATTTTAATTATATTTTAGCCTAGTTGCCCGTGGTTAGGTTGATTTGCACATTAGTTCCCCCCCTTTTTAGGTATTACAACATACCTTCAGCCCCTAGCTTCGAAAAGGTTCTGTCTCAACCTACGGTGAACGAGAGTGAAGCAGAACTGCGCTTAGGGAAAAGATTTCAATGCACTTCTCTATGTAATGTGATTTTCGGTACGGGACCCCAGGCGTCACTCTAATCAGAGAAAAAGAGTTTGGGGGTTCACTACATAATATCTCTCACATATAGGAATGCATTGAGCTACTAAGGGAGAAGGTAATACAACATACCTTCAACCCCTAGCGTTAAAAAGGTATAGCGAACATGCTCTGTATTTGCAGCCAGGAGGGCGTATACTATAAAGAACAAATGTCAAGCACGTAGCATATAAAATTACTGTATGCAGATAGCATATACTTGAGAGAGGCAACTATAGCTTAAATGGTTTAAGAGTGTATGTCCCTTTAAGATATTACACAACTGTTACATGAAGGCATAATAAGTAATCCCAATCAGCACGGTAGTATAAACTAGAGCCAGATTCAAATACAGTACTTAGTAAAAGCTATATGTGAACCGGGTAATTGTAGAGCAATAAATGTAACGTAGTAATGGTACTTATCCGTTTGCAGAGGATGAGAGTTTTTCTTCAGGATGCAGAGTATTGTAGTAGCAATGGGATTCTCTCATGGATGGTCTCCTGGTGGAGGATATCTTAGGGTGTCCCCAGCAACTGCAGTAAGGATGGCAGCGTGGATCCAGGTAATGGATACTTAGAAGGATTAAGTTGTGGCTTAGTGGTAGTATAGATCAAGGCTGTGATGATATTCAGTTGAGGGGATTATTGCCAGTGGTTTGTTTGTAGCGCGGTCCGGCTACGGCCGACAATAATAATACAGCGTGTAATAAACACGCTGTTCTCTTAATAGGAGTAAAGCATTTGTGCCGAATAGAGCGTTGATTAGGCTCGGCACTTCCGCGTTCCATGCTGGAACGCATGCGGCGCCGAGCGATGATGTCAGTGTGTGGTCGCCGTATGCTTTCCAGCGAGGAACGCAATACGGCAACGAAAGTGACGTTTACAAGGTCTACATGAGTTGATTTAACTTTTCCCCAATTTTTTCTCTTCAGGAGCTATTCTCTTTGGCCCGGATTCACATACATTGGCGCATATTTATGCCGGCGTAGCGTATCGAATATACGCTATGCCGACGCAGCGCACAGAGGCAAGCACAGTATTCACAAAGCACTCGCCCCCAGTCGCTCTCAAATCTACGCTGGGTTTCCTCAGCGTAAGCCAGCGTAGGTGGAAGTGGGCGTGAGCCATGCTAATGAGGCGTGACCCCATGTAAATGAAGGACTGAGCGTCATAAAGTTACAAATAACGTATAGGGCGCATGCGCCGTCCCATGGACGCATCCCAGTGCGCATGCTCAGAATCACGTCGAAACAACTGCCTAAGATACGTCGAATCACTGCCTACAACATGAACGTAACCTACGCCTAGTCATATTCACGTACAACATAAACGACAAAAGATACGACGGCTTGTGTTCTCTGGTCCATACCTTTGCATGAGTTGCGCCTCCTACATGGGGAATAACTTTACGCCGGACGTACAACTTAAAGAAACGCGTATATTATGCGCCGGGCGCAATTACATTTGTGAATCGGCGTATCTCCCTCATTTGCATATGTGCATAGAAAATCAATGGGAGCTGCAAATGCGCCCAGCGTAAATATGCGCCCACGATACATCGGCGTAGGAAAGTTACGTCGGTCGGATGAAGCCTATTTTCAGGCGTATCTCAGTTTATGAGCACAGCGCATAGATAGGACGGCGCATACTTACACTTACGCGGCGTATCTGGAGATACGTCGGCGTAAGTGCTTTGTGAATCCGGGCCCTAATGTTTCACTGATTATTTCGTTTTCATACTTTTTTCACTGATCATTTATTTATTGAATTATATGGTTGCATATTATTCATTTTCCAGCGCTACACTTTTATTATATCTAATTTAAACAAGTTGTTAATTCTTGATTCAACTTTTTACATGTCTATTTAATAGACATGTGCACCGTCAATAAATTTGTTTCGTTCCGTTCCGTATTAGACAAAAATTTGTATTTCATAATTGGTGTCCGATATTCAATTTGGATTAGTTTCGTACGAAATATGAATTTTCGTTAGATTCGTTAACTTTTCGTAACAATTACGAACAGTAGTTATGATGAATTTAACCACTTCAGCCCCAGACCATATTGCTGGTCAAAGACCAGGCCACTTTTTGCGATTCGGCACTGCGTCGATTTAACTGACAATTGCGCGGTCGTGCGACGTGGCTCCCAAACAAAATTGGCGTCCTTTTTTTCCCCACAAATAGAGCTTTCTTTTGGTGGTATTTGATCACCGGTTTTTAGTTTTTGCGCTATTAAACAAAAATAGAGCGACAATTTTGAAAAAAAAATAATATTTTTTACTTTTTGCTATAATAAATATCCCCCAAAAATATATAAAAAAAAACATATTTTTTCCTCAGTTTAGGCCGATACGTATTCTTCTACATATTTTTCGTAAAAAAAAATTGCAATAAGCGTTTATTGATTGGTTTGCGCAAAAGTTATAGCGTTTACAAAATAGGGCGATAGTTTTATGGCATTTTTATTAATATTTTTTTTTTACTAGTAATGGCGGCGATCAGCGATTTTTATCGGTACTGCAACATTATGGCGGACACTTTGGACACTTTTGACACATTTTTGGGACCATTGGCATTTTTATAGCGATCAGTGCTATAAAAATGCATTGATTACTATAAAAATGCCACTGGCAGGGGAAGGGTTAACACTAGGGGGCGAGGAAGGGGTTAAGTATGCTCCCTGGGTGTGTTCTAACTGTAGGGGAGGTGGCCTCACTAGGGGAAATGACTGATCGCTGTTCATACATTTTATGAACAGGCAATCAGGCATTTCCCCCCCTGACAGGACCGGGAGCTGTGTGTTTACACACACAGCTCCCGGTTCTCGCTCTGTAACGAGCGATCGCGGGTGCCCGGCGGTGATCACGCCCGCCGGGCACGTGCGTCGGCGTGAGGGGCGAGTGGGGGGGCGCGCGCGTGCCCCTATTGGCTGCTCGGCGAGATGACGTAGATATACGTGATCTCGCCCAGCAGAGCCGACCTGCCGGCGGCTGGTCGGCAAGCGGTTAAAAAGCAAAAAATACCTTTCTCAATATGGCAGTCGTCGACTCATTATGATCATAATGAGGGGCTACCACCATCCCTATTCTGTGCTGACTTCCTCCTGGGGCTGTACCCCTGCTGTGCTCATTATGAGGGGCTCCCACCATCTCTGTGCTGACTTCCTGGGTTTGTAGTAGCCCGTTAATTCGTATTTCGTAATTCCTGTCGGAAATTCTATTTGAATTCGTACGAAATTCGAAAGTTCCTTAGGTTCTTTAACTTTTGGTAACAATTACGAACATTCGTTATGAGGGGCTCCCACCATCCCTGTGCTGTGCTGACTTCCTCCTGGGGCTGTACCCCTGCTGTGCTCATTTTGAGGGGCTCTCACCATCCCTGTGCTGTGCTCATTATGAGGGGCTCCCACCATCCCTGTGCTGTGCTCATTATGAGGGGCTCCCACCATCACTGTGCTGTGCTCATTATGAGGGGCTCCCACCATCCATGTTCTGTGCTGACTTCCTCCTGGGGCTGTACCCCTGCTGTACTCATTATGAGGGGCTCTAACCATCCCTGTGCTGTTCTCATTATGAGGGGCTCCCACCATCCCTGTGCTGTGCTGACTTCCTGGGTTTTTAACTTCATCATAACGAATAATCGTAATTATTATGACAATAATAAAACAATATTAACAAACATTCTTATTTTGTCCAACTCTGAATCTCCCATTGACTACCAGTACCAGTCGGAGCAGTCTCCCACTCCCGAAACAAAATTCGTCAACGAAATTTCGCTTTTCGTTTAAAATATACGCCGATACCCGCTTTCCCGCGCCGAGTTTTGAATACTGCGCCGACATATACCGAGCGCAGTACACTCGGGTATAGTCGGCCAGTCGCGGCTTCTCCGTGGTCACGTCCTGGACGTACAGGACGTGAGCGCGACAGTTGCCGAGCCTGCCCGAGTGTACTGCGCTCGGTATATGCTGGCGCAGTATTCAAAACTTGGCGCGGGAAACGAGCGGGGAGGACGCGAGGACGCCGCAGAAGGACGCCGGACCCGCCGAAGAGGACACCGGACCCGCCGCAGAAGGACACCCGAAGCCGCAGAAGGACACCCGAAGCCGCAGAAGGACGCCGGACCCGCCGAAGAGGACACCCGAAGCCGCAGAAGAACGCCGGACCCGCCGAAGAGGACACCCGAAGCCGCAGAAGGACGCCGGACCTGACGAGGCCGCCGATGGACGCCGCGCAAGACACCAAAACTGTAAGTACAAAAATAACTTTTTTTCCACAGGATTGGGGGTCACTTTAGGGGTGCGTGGTATACACGGGAGCGCGTTATACCGCGATAAATACGGTACTCGTTATAATCTGTAACCTTGTGAGTGCGGTTTTTTTTTTATTATTATTTAAGTTCACACTGCAATTAATAAATTGGATTACACTCGGGCGGTCGTCTCTTTCTTCTGTTGTTTCAGTGACTATCCATTACCCTGTGGGATGGTTGGAGAGCAGCAGCACCAATTAGTGTCATCAACCTCAGTTTGAAAGAACTTTTTCTCTCTTGTTGATGTCCCAGCTTCGATGGTGTAGCCCAGCATGAGAGACACCTTCGTTTTTGATTATTTACTCATTTTGAAGGTGTAGGAAGACCCACGCAACTGTTTTTTTCTCTATGAGAACTTTTGTATAGGCAGTAAAGCATGCTTGTTATACTCACCATGGAACCTACAGGTTCCTCCTTTGCATTGTGTGAAAAGGCTGTTTGATCCTGTCTTCTCTGATCCCCCCCTTCTTCCACAGTCCCCAAACCATCTCCTGACAAAGCAGAGCCTTGGCAGCCTCATAGGACAATCAGGGGAGAATGAAAACTCCTCCTACAAGCTTTAACCAGAAATTGATAGACGTCACAAGACTGCTATATAGTGCTGAAGAGAAAAGATATTTAGCAGTTTTTATTTATTAAAACCAGGGCTTTTTTTTTAGCAGGAACGCGTAGGGTGAGGACGCAGTTCCAGCACCTTCAGAACTGAACGGCAAGGGGTGCTGGGATGTGCTGGAGAGTCTATTGATGCTGGCTGAGGAATCTATAAAGCCAATATAACCCCTTGGCACCGAGCATACGCATGTATACCAGGGTGATCAGGAGGGGACTGACCACTAATTATTGGGTCCCCCGGGCAATAGGAGATTATGGGGCCCCAGGGCAATAGGAGATAATGGGGCCCCAGGGCAATAGGAGATTATGGGGACACACAGTATACACAGACACACATACAATATACATACACACAAATACACACACAGACACACAATATACATACACACAGAATATACATACACACAATGAAAAGGTACTGGTACTGGCAGTTATAATCTTGAGATTTAAAAAAAAACACAGATTTTTACATACTGTCCCTGGTTTCACTGAGGCTGCAACCCTGATGGGTCCCCTCTCCTGTTCTGACATGAGAGGAGAGAGAGATTGGGAGTTCCTACAAACTGGGAACCACAATCTGTAATCTCCTATAGTCAGTCCCCTCTCCATACAGTTAGAACACACATTAGGGAACACATTAACCCCTTGATCGCCCCCTAGTGTTTAACCCCTTCCCTGCCAGTGACATTTTTACACTAATCGCTGTATAAATGAAAATGGTCCCAAAAATGTGTCAAAAATGTCCGATGTGTCCGCCATAATGTCGCAGTCCCAATAAAAATCACAGATCGCCGCCATTACTAGTAAAGAAAATAATAATAATAAAAATCCCATAAATCTATTTCCTATTTTGTAGATGCTATAACTTTTGTGAAAACCAATCAATATACGCTTTTTGCGATTTTTATTACCAAAATATGTAGACGAATACATATCGGCCCAAACTGAGAAAAAATTTGCCTTTTTAAAAAAATATTGGAGGATATTTATTATAGCAAAAAGTACAAGATATTTTTTTTTTTTTCAAAATTGTCACTAAATTGTCTGGGCCAGATCCAGAGAGAATTGGATCCGCGCAGCGTATCAGAGATACGCTACGCCGCCGTACCTTACCTGGCGGAATTTCGATTCCTCAAAGATTTCGCGCCATAAGTTACGGCGGCGTAGTGTATTTCTGGCGGTGGAATTCAAATCGGCGATCAGGGGGCGGGTTTCATTTAAATGAAGCGCGTCCCCGCGCCGAATGAACTGCGCATGCGTCGTCCAGAAATTTCCCGCCGTGCTTTGCACGAAATGACGTCGCAACGACGTCATTTTTTGAACTTAGACGTGAGTTACGTCCATCCCTATTCACGGACGACTTACGCAAAAAAAAAAAAAAATTGGACGCGGGAACGACGGCCATACTTAACATGGCAAGTCTATCTATACGCCGCAAAATACCAGCTTTAACTATACGCCGGAAAAAGCCGACTACAGACGACGTTAGAAAATGCGACGGCAGCAAGTACGTTCGTGGATCGTCGTAAATCGCTAATTAGCATACCCGACGCGGAAAACTACGCAAACTCCACCCAGCGGGCGCCAAAGTATTGCATCTAAGACCCGAAGGCGTACGAAGACGTACACCTGTCGGATTTTACCCAAAAGCCGTCGTATCTTGGTTTGAGGATTCAAACTAAAGATACGACGTGGGAAATTTGAAAGTACGCCGGTGTATCAGTACATACGCCGGCGTACTTGCACTGTGGATCTGGCCCTCTATTTTTATTTATAGCACAAAAAATAAAAAACGCAGAGGTGATCAAATACCACCAAAAGAAAGCTCTATTTGTGGGGAAAAAGGACGTCAATTTTGTTTGGGTACAGCGTTGCACGACCGCGCAATTGTCAGTTAAAACGACGCAGTTGCAAATTGCAAAAAATGCTCTGGTCATTAAGCAGCCAATTCTTCCAGGGCTGAAGTGGTTAACGCGTAAACCTCTTTAGGATCGCCCGCATTTTACTGCAGACTGGTGGCTCCTACAGGCACAGCGCCGGCCACTTCTGGGCACAGGACGGGCAGGGAGATGGAACAAACTAATTTTTGTTTAAATGCAGCACATAATACAAACACTACACATTGTTAGGCAATGTTAACCCTTTGATTACCTGAAATGTTAAATCCTTGTTATACACAGTGACAGTGTATATTTTTATCACTGATCACTGTATTAGTGTCACTGGTTCCCACAAAGTGTCACTTAGTGTCAAATTGTCCGCCGCCCTATCACAGTCCCACTATAAGTCACTGATCACTGCCATTACAACTATAAAAAAATAAATCATATACTGTATACCACAGTTTATAGACTCAAGTGGTTAAGCTGCCTGTGGATGGTGCCAAGCAATGGTGTACCTAGAGCAAAGTACCGGCCCGCGGGCCATTTGCGGCCCGCGGACCAGTTTTAAATGGCCCGCAGGCAGGGCGGGTGCCGCGAAAGTGTAGATCAAGGTGCATGAAGAGTAGCAGGAAGCGTCTGTCATAAGTTCACTTGTCTCTACTCCCCGGGGCTGCCGGGGAGTAGCAGCGTGACATGAGAGACAAGTGAACTTATGACAGACGCTTCCTGCGCTACTCTGCCTTTGAAGAAAACAACAAGTAAATGCTGACCTGTGCCCTGGTGTGCTCTCATGTGCCCTGATGTGCTCTCATGTGCCCTGATTGTGCCCTAATGTGCTCTCATGTGCCCTGATTGTGCCCTGATGTGCTCTCATGTGCCCTGATGTGCTCTCATGTGCCCTGATTGTGCCCTAATGTGCTCTCATGTGCCCTGATGTGCCCTGATGTGCTCTCATGTGCCCTGATGTGCTCCCATGTGCCCTGATTGTGCCCTCATGTGCTCTCATGTGCCCTGGTGTGCCCTGATTGTGCCCTAATGTGCTCTCATGTGCCCTGATATGCTCTCATGTGCCCTGATGTGCCCCATGTACCCTCATGTGCCCCAATGTGCCATGTGCCCTCATGTGCCCCATGTACCCTCATGTGCCTCATGTACCCTGATGTGCTGTACATCAGGGTACCCTGTGCCCTGTACCCTGATGTGCCATGTGCCCTGTCCTGATGTGCTGTGCCCCATGTGCCCTGATGTGCTCTCATGTGCCCCATGTTCCCTGATTGTGCCCTGATGTGCCCTGATGTGCCCCATGTGCCCTGGTGTGCTCGTATGTGCCCCATGTGCCCTGATATGCCCCATGTGCTCTGATTTGCCCCATGTGCTCTGATTGTGCCCTGATGTGGCTCATGTACCCTGATGTGCCATGGGGCACATGAGAGCACATCAGGGCACAATCAGGGAACATGGGGCACACAAGAGCACATCAGGGCACATGGGGCACAGCACATCAGGACAGGGCACATGGCACATCAGGGTACAGGACATGGCACATCAGGGCACAGCACATACCCTGATGTGCCATGTGCCCTGTCCTGATGTGCTGTGCCCTGATGTGCTCTCATGTGCCCCATGTTCCCTGGTGTGCCCCATGTTCCCTAATTGTGCCCTGATATGCTCTCATGTGCCCCATGTGCCCTGGTGTGCTCGTATGTGCCCCATGTGCACTGATATGCCCCATGTGCCCTGATATGCCCCATGTGCCCTGATGTGCTCTGATTGTGCCCCATGTACCCTGATGTGGCCCATGTACCCTGATGTGCCATGTGCCCCATGTACCCTGATGTGCCCCATGTACCCTGATGTGCTGGGCTTTGTACCCTGATGTGCTGTTTCATGTGCCCTGTACCCTGATGTGCCATGTGCCCTGTCCTGATGTGCTGTGCCCTGATTTGCGGCCCCCCATGGGATATGGAAACTAGCCTTGTGGCCATTGGGTAATTTGAGTTTGAGACCCCTGACCTAGAGCATTTGGCACCCGGGGCAAATCCTAAATCTGCCACCACCTGCCCCACCTTCTGGAACCCCCTCATCCAGCACCCCCCCACACACACACACACTCATCTGGAACAACCCCCCACTCCCCCATCTGGATCTGATGAAACAGCTGACGCTGTGAAACGTGTAATCCTATTGGCCGGCTTGGACTCCCACGTCACTTCCGGTGCGATGACGGGACGCTGCGCTCCACCGTGGAACGCACGCCGCATCTCCTCGTCCTTTCTGGATCTCCCATCCTCCAATGTTTACATCGCCAGCCTGCTGCTGCCCGGGACAGGGAACCTGAAAGATGATGCCACCACAGTGATCCCAAGCTCGCATCCTACCACCTGCCACCTGCATCTCAACACCTGCATTTCGTTTTACTGCTTGTGTAAAACCTCCTTTTGTGAGTAGCCACTTTACTGTGTGCATTTATTTTATCATTAAAACTATGGCTCACTGCACTTAGAGTGGCACATTTTGTCTTCTTCTTTTTGATGGGCACAGTGGCTGCGATTGATGGGCACAGTGGCTGCGCTTGATGGGCAGAGTGGCTGCGCTTGATGGCACAGTGGTGGCGTTTGATGGGCACAGTGGCTGCGATTGATGGGCACAGTGGCTGCGCTTAATGGGCAGAGTGGCTGCGCTTGATGGCACAGTGGCGGCAATTGATGGGGTTCATTTTCAGTTTTTTTGTGCCCCCAAAAAAATTTGGAGCACCAGCCGCAACTGAAGGGGTCTAAGGAGATAAGTCAGTGCATAAAGCGGCATTTGCTGCTGCCTAGGTATCTATCCTTTTAGAAGTAGGAAATGTTAGATGATAGTAATTAGGGGTTTAGACGGTAAAGTTTTATAAGAAGAGAACATCGTTGTTCTGTTTCATCTGCTATTTGTTCGCCTGGCGGGGCTGTGTATAAATAAAAGATCCGTTGCCTCTCGTAAGACGTACTGCCATTGCGTCTAGCGGGGGAGAAAAAAAAACGAAAAAAAATAAAAAAGCAAACCGGTTCAGACAATGTAACTTTTAGTCGCAGTGACTGCATGTTAAGCTGAGAGCCTAATCATCTCCGTGACCTTGATTGGTGAACTACAAATGCCCGCTCTGAAAAACAACAGAGACCTTTCATCGCCCAGGGCCGCCTCTTGATTGTATCTCTTCCTTGAGGTTACTGTAACTGCTCTTTTCTAGGGCTAAAGAATAAAAAAAAAAAAAGAAACTCTGCGCAGAACTGAAACACTTTGCCGAATACTCCAGGCCCCCTCCAAGGCTTGTTGCGACCATAAATCTATTAATAACAGACAACATTTTCATTAAACGATGCACTTTCCAGCTCCGGGACAGACTTCACTTTTCTGTCCCGATCATTATAACTGTCCCTTGAGGGCGCCCATAACCGCGGTGTCTTCACAGCGCAGACAAGGCTATCTGTTCCTACGTACGGCTTCCACTATTCCGCTCCCAAGAGTCAGGAAGACCTACTAACCCGCCGGTTTATAAGGTACAGAAAAGCTAGTTATCAAATTCTTTCCTCTAAGATAAAAGCCGCCCTATTCAAAGTTCTCATCCAGGTCTTTGAAGATAAAAGAATTTCCCCAGCTGCTGCAAATTGCAGGAAGTCTTCTTTATTGTATTACAATTATCCCCGCTTTTTTTTTTTTTTTTCAATGAGAATCAACCTTTCTTAATCTTGTTAAATAATTTTCATCCGTCTGTTTTGTTCCCCTCCCGTTTTTTTTTTTCTCAAGCCGGCCATACGGCGGTGGAATTTTCGCTTAGGAGATGTTCATTTTTGGAACGTTGATTCGATTTTCTAATAGTTAATAGACATGTGCACACTGAAATATTTTGTTTCGTAATTTCGTTTTCATCCGAAAAATAAATTGATTTAGTTACTCCTAAAATGTGTTTTTATTTATTTTGTTTTTCGTTAAAAAAATGCATTCGTCCGAAAATCCAAATTAAGCACTTGGGGCCAGATTCACAGATATCTGCGGCGGCGTAACGTATCGTCTTTTCGTTTTCAGCGCAAGTGCCTGATTCACGAAGCACTTGCGTGTAAACTTACGGCGGTGTAACGTAAAGCCGTCCGGCGCAAGCCCGCCTAATTCAAATGGGGCGTGTACCATTTAAATTAGGCGCGTTCCCGCTCCAAACGTTCTGCGCATGCTCCGTGTGAAAATTTCCCAACGTGCTTTGCGCGAAATTACGGCGCCCCAACGTATTTTTTGAACGGCGACGTGCGTTACGTCATTTCGTATTCCCGGACGTCTTACGCAAAAAAAAAAGTGAAATTCGACGCGGTAACGACGGCCATACTTTAACATGGCTGTTCTAAATGTAAGCCATGAAAAAGCAGGCTTATGTTTGCGACGGGAAAACCCGACTAGCGACGACAAGATAGATCGACGGGCCGTTCGGGACGTTCGGGGATCGCCGTAAATCTTCATTTGCATATTCTACGCCGGCCGCAATGGCCTCGCCACCTAGCGGCCGGCCTAGAATTGCATCCTTAAGATCCGACAGTGTAATTCAATTACACCTGTAGGATCTTAGGGCTAGCTATGCGTAACTGATTCTATGAATCAGTCGCATAGTTAGAAACAGAGATACGACGGCGTATCAGTAGATACGCCGTCGTATCTCGTTTGTGGATCTGGCCCTTCGTTTTTCGTTAAAAAAAATGCATTCGTCCGAAAATCCAAATTAAACACTTGCTTACTGGGCACATATACCCCCTCCTGCCCAGGTGAAATTTCAGCTTCCGGCACTGCGTCGCTTTAACTGACAATTGCGCGGTCGTGCGACGTGGCTCCGAAACAAAATTGGCGTCCTTTTTTTCCCACAAGTAGAGCTTTCTTTTGGTGGTATTTGATCACCTCTGCGGTTTTTATTTTTTGCGCTATAAACAAAAAAGAGCGACAATTTTGAAAAAAAATACAATATTTTTGACTTGTTGCTATAATAAATAGCCCAATTTAAAAAAAAAAAAAACATTTCTTTTGCTCAGTCTAGGCCTATACGTATTCTTCTACATATTTTTGGTAAAAAAATAAAAAATAAATTGCAATAAGCGACTGGTTTCCGCAAAAGTTATAGCGCCTACAAAATAGGGGACAGAATTATTATTTTTTATTATTTTTTTTTTTTACTACCTGATTCCTACACCAACCACTACACTGACCTACCTGACCACTGCACTAACCTACCTCATTCCTACACTGAACACTACACTGACCTACCCGATTCCTCTACTGACCTACCTGATTTCTACACTGACCACTTCACTGACCTACCTGACCACTGCACCAACCTACTTCATTCCTACACTGACCACTACACTGACCTACCTGATTTCTACACTGACCACTTCACTGACCTACCTGACCACTGCACCAACCTACTTCATTCCTACACTGACCACTACACTGACCTACCTGATTCCTAGACTGACCACTACACTGACCTACCTGATTCCTAGACTGACCACTACACTGACCTACCTGATTCCTACACCGACCACTACACTGACCTACCTGATTCCTACACCGACCAATACTCTGACCTACCTGATTCCTACACCGACCACTACACTGACCTACCTGATTCCTACACCGACCACTACACTGACCTACCTGACCACTGCACTAACCTACCTACCTCATTCCTACACTGAACACTACACTGACCTACCCGATTCCTACACTGACCTACCTGATTTCTACACTGACCACTACACTGACCTACCTGACCACTGCACCAACCTACCTCATTCCTACACTGACCACTACACTGACCTACCTGATTCCTAGACTGACCACTACACTGACGTACCTGATTCCTACGCCGACCACTACACTGACCTACCTGATTCCTACGCCGACCACTACACTGACCTACCTGATTCCTACACCGACCACTACACTGACCTACCTGACCACTGCACTAACCTACCTCATTCCTACACTGAACACTACACTGACCTACCCGATTCCTACACTGACCTACCTGATTTCTACACTGGCCACTACACTGACCTACCTGACCACTGCACTAACCTACATCATTCCTACACTGAACACTACACTGACCTACCTGACCACAACACTGACCTACCTTATCCCTACACTGACCTACCTGATTCCTACACTGACCACTACATAGTTACATAGTTACATAGTTAGTCAGGTTGAAAAAAGACACAAGTCCATCCAGTTCAACCACAAAAAACAAAAAAACAAAATAAAAAACAACTACCCTAACCTTCCTGATTCCTACGCTGATATACCTGATCCCCACACTGACCTACCTGATTCCTATACTGACCACTACACTGACCTACCTGATTCCTGCACTACACCAACCCCCTACATGACCAGTGTAGAATGGTTAATTTTGCTCACCTTTCCATGGCCTCTATGAAAATCTATCGGAGAAGGGCTCTCCCCAGCCCCAGGTACTGTTCCCGACACCCAGCCGCTCCTCAGTATCCCCTGCCAAGAGATTCTCCAATAGCTGCCATACGCTCTGCACCGCCCCTCCCCTGTTCTCACACACACATGGGCCACCCGCACCAGAGGGATCATGGGGGACAGGCTGGTCTACAGGAGTTTCTGGGCGGGGGCAACACAGCATACTTGGGGGGGCACAGTAATGATTTTGCGCCCCCCAAATGTTGCACCCGGGGAGATAGTACCAGATGCCCCCCCCTCCTTCATGCCACTGCAATCCGGGGACGGACTGGCTCCGGGGACAGTGTCCTCAATCCGGGGACTGTCCCCGGAAACCGGGGATGTCTGGTCACCCTAAGTTACTATACTCTTCAAAGTATTAATCTGTTCTATGAGCATTACATTTCCTTCTCCCCAACCAAGTTTAATCCCCTAAAAAAAAAAAACAAGCAAGAGAATTTTAATTGACTAAAGGAGTGTGTCTAATGGATGTCTGGCAGCAGGGTGATGAATTGTGTGGATGTTGTAACTCGTAGCAACCAACCGCTACATATATATATACAGTGGGCCAGATTCACATAGACTCCGCGGCGGCGTAGTGTAAGCCATTTACACTACGCCGCCACAACTTACTGGAGCAAGTGCCGTATTCTCCAAGCACTTGTTCCGTAATTTGCGGCGGCGTAGTGTAAATGGCCCGGCGTATGGACGCGTAATTCAAAGGGGGCGGCTTGTATTTAAATTAAGCGTTCCCCCGCGCCGATCGAACTGCGCATGCGCCGGGCGTAAAAATAGCCCAGTGCGCATGCTCCAGCTCACGACGGAAAACGTCAATGAAGCCGACGTGAGCGTCATTGACGTAAAGTCCTATTCGCGAACGACTTAGTAAAACGACGGAAAAAGATGACGCTGACCCGACGCCATACTTAACATGGCATACGGCAGACTGACGTAAGGTTACCCCTCATATAGCAGGGGTAACCTTACGCTTACGGAAACGACGTAAACGACGACGAGGCGGCGCAAAATCGTTCGGGAATCAGCGTATCAAGCCACCTAGCGGCCAGCGTAGTATTGCATTTAGGATCCGACGGTGTAAGTTACCTACACCAGTCGGATCCTAGCCTAATTCTGGCGTATCTTGTTTTGAGAATACAAAACAATGATACGCCGGCGTAATTCTTTTGAGAATCTGGCCCAGTATATATATATATATATATTTTTTTTTTACTTTATAGTACATACTGTATAAACAAGATTTCACTTTTTGTTTTAAGCCGACAGATTTAGAAGCACAAAATCCTGATTCTGTTTATGGGAAACATAACGGTGTCACATCCTGCCTTGTGCATATGCTTTGATTAGGAGCTCTGCTTATTCCGGTCAGATCTCGGGATTAATGATGGCTAATTTGCCTTAGGTAGGTGCGGCCAACGCACAGAGCATCCTACCAACAGCCTTTCCATGCCATATGGGCAGAAGCAGCTGTTTCAATTACTTTCGGTGCCCAGATGTGTCAGACGAGACACCAGCACGCTCTGCGGGGTGTGTGCAGCCGCTCAGCAAATAATTACTTCAGCGGCGTGTCAAAGCATGGTGCCGTGTGCCGGAGAAAGGAGTTTTTTTTTTTTCCCTTTCTTTTTTTATATAAGACGCAGGAAAGCCAGCTGTCACCGGGCCTCTCGCTGACGTGAGGGTGATAATCAGACGCTAGATCGGTTCATACATGGCGTTTATTTTTTTTATTTTTTTGGGATGTATGTAAAGTGATAAACTAAAAACCAACAAAGGGAGAGAAGACGCTGTCACCTTATCCTGAGCGTCTTCCCTACGTATGCCAACTGGCATCGCTGATCTCCGACATGTATTGTTGTCTTCTCCCGGCTTACCTGCTCTACCTCTCCCCCTCCCGACTTACCCGATCTACCTCCTTACACGTTCTCTACCTCCTTACCCGCTCTACCTCTTTACCCACTCCAGTGCCGGCCCAAGACATTGTGCTGCCTGGGACCAAGAATGAAATGCTGCCCCCCCCCCCCATAAACAAAATCACGCCAACCAAAAGGCCCCCACATTCATTATTTTATATCATGATAACTAAAGGGGACCCATCATGGCTCTATACATGTATAAAGGAGTATAAAGAGGACCTGTCATGGCTATATACATGTATAAAGGAGTATAAAGAGGACCTGTCATGGCTCTATACATGTACCGTATTTATCGGCGTATATCGCGCACTTTTTTGCCCTGAAAATCAGGGCAAAATCGTGGGTGCGCGATATACGCCGATACCCGCTTTCCCACGCCGAGTTTTGAATACTGCGCCGACATATACCGAGCGCAGTACACTCGGGTATATTCGGCCAGTCTCGCCTTCTTCCGCGGTCACGTCCTGGACGTACAGGACGTGAGCCCGACAGTTGCAGAGCCTGCCCGAGTGTACTGCGCTCGGTATATGCTGGCGCAGTATTCAAAACTCGGCGCGGGAAACGAGCAGCGAGGACGCCGGACCCGCCGAAGAAGACACCGGACCCGCCGAAGAAGACACCGGACCCGCCGAAGAGGACACCGGACCCGCAGAAGAGGACACCGGACCCGCCGAAGAGGACACCGGACCCGCCGCAGAAGGACACCGAAGCCGCAGAAGGACACCCGAAGCCGCAAGAGGACGCCGGACCCGACGAGGCCGCCGATGGACGCCGCGCAAGACACCAAAACTGTAAGTAAAAAAATAACTTTTTTTCCACATGATTGGGGGTCACTTTAGGGGTGCACGGTATACGCGGGAGCGCGTTATACCGCGATAAATACGACTATAAAGAGTACTTGACATGGCTCTATACATGTATAAAGGAGTATAACGAGGGCCTGTCATGGCTCTATAGATGTATAAAGAGGACCTGTCGAGATTTTTTACATGTAAAGGAATATAAAGAGGACCTGCCATGGCTCTATAAATGTATATAGGAGTATAAAGAGGACCTGTCATGGCTCTATAAATGTATATAGGAGTATAAAGAGGACCTGCCATGTCTCTATAAATGTATATAGGAGTATAAAGAGGACCTGTCATGGCTCTATACATGTATAAAGGAGTATAACGAGGGCCTGTCATGGCTCTATAGACCTGTGAATTGCCGGCGGCCACAATGTCTTTTGCGCAAACTAATCAATGTACGCTAATTGTGTTTTTTTTTTTTTTGTACCAAAAATATGTAGAATACATATTGGCCTAAACTGAAGAAAATTGTTTATTTTTCTAAATTTTGGGGATATTTATTATAGCAAAAAGTAAAAAAAAATATATATTTATAGCACAAAAAATAAAAACCGCAGAGGTGATCAAATATCACCAAAAGAAAGCTCTATTTGTGGGGAAAAAAAGGACATCAATTTTATTTGGGTAGCAGAGCTGGCGGAACGGGCTAGCGGGCATCAGTATGCTGCCCCCCTAAAAGTGCTGCCTGGTACCCATGGTACCACCCGGTCCCATCATAGGGCCGGCCCTGATCCACTCTAACTCCTTAACCGCTCTACCTCTTCCGAATTGTAGGAAAAGTCGTCCGCAGATTGTTAATGAGAAACGGACGCTTCTGCTGGAACGACTTCACAGATCTCACACATTTGGGAAGGATTTGAATAGCAGTTTTGTTTTTCTACAATTGTATCTCTCTGACAGGTAGAAATTATACATGGCAGTTTAATTTGACAATAAATTCTACTAGAAGTTAACAATAACAGAAACGGCATTGTAAATTCCTTGCATATACACTTTCTTTTCTTTTTGTTTAAATTGCACTAAAATGTATTTTTTTTTTTTTATGAAATTGTATCACACAAGACGAGCATTAAAGATATTAACGATAACAGCACTGAAATAGCACTATCATTACTACTACTACCACTACTACTACTTCTACTACTACCACCACTTCTATTTTTACCACTACTACTACTTCTACTACTACTACTACTAATACCACTATCATTACTAGGGATGAGCCGAACACCCCCCCGTTCAGTTCGCACCAGAACCTTCGAACGGACCGAACGTTCGTGCGAACATTTAGAACCCCATTGAAGTCTATGGGACTCGAACGTTCGAATTCAAAAGTGCTCATTTTAAAACCTAATATGCAAGTTATTGTCGTAAAACGTCTTTGAGAACCCGGGTCTTGCCCCAGTGAACATGTATCAATGGAAAAAAACGTTTTAAAAATGGTCGTTTTTTTCAGGAGCAGTGATTTTAATGATGCTTAAATAAAAAAAAATTCAAAAATTAATAATTCCTTTAAATATTGTACCTGCTGGGTGTCTATAGTATGCCTGTGAAAACGTCTTTGAGAACCCGGGTCTTGCCCCAGGGAACATGTATCAATGGAAAAAAAAGTTTTAAAAACGGTCGACTCCTGAAAAAACGACCGTTTTTAAAACTTTTTTTCCATTGATACATGTTCCCTGGGGCAAGACCTGTGTTCTCAAAGACGTTTTCACAGGCATACTTTAGACACCCAGCAGGTACAATATTTAAAGGAATTATTATTATTTTTATTTTTTTTTATTTAAGCATCATTAAAATCACTGCTCCTGCATAAGGAGCAGTGATTTTAATGATGCTTAAATTAAAAAATATATAGCTGGGTGTCTATAGTATGCATGTGATAACGTCTTTAAATAGCACAATCACCTGCCTGCCATTAAATTAGGAAGAACTGATCTAGCTAAACTATACAGTGTATAAATATATGTACAACACCTGGGATGTATATATATCCTCTACACACTGTAACATTAACTGACTAGCCTGCCTGCACTATCTACCTGCAACAAATGACACTCTCTCTGTCTCTCTCTGTTCTCTGTTAACTGCCGCAACACACTACACAAGGCCGCCCTGCAGGCGGCCTGTTATAGTGTGGGGCGTGTACTAAACCCCCTGAGCCATAATTGGCCAAAGCCACCCTGGCTTTGGTTATTATGGCTCTCTGTTTTTTGCGCGCTGTGATTGGCCAAGCATGCGGGTCATAGTGCATGCTTGGCCAATCATCAGCCAGCGATGCCGCAGTGAATTATGGTCTGTGAAACGTAACTTGAATTTGGCGCGAATGACCTGTTTTGTTCGTATTTCGACGAACGATCGAACATACGATGTTCGAGTCGAACATGACTTCGACTCGAATACGAAGCTCATCCCCATCATTACTACTACTACTACATCTACCTCTGCCACTACTACTACCACTATCATTACTACTACTACTACTACTACATCTACCGCTGCCACTACTACTACTACCACTATCATTACTACCACTACTACTACATCTACCTCTGCCACTACTACTACTTCTACTTCTACTTCTACTATCATTACTACTACTACTACTACTACTAGTAGTAGCAA
Source organism: Rana temporaria (assembly GCF_905171775.1). NCBI lineage: Eukaryota > Metazoa > Chordata > Amphibia > Anura > Ranidae > Rana > Rana temporaria. The sequence continues at coordinate 21,556,245 of NC_053491.1, read as the reverse complement.
AACGAACTGCACAGTGGAGGTAAGTATACATACCTCCCAACATTTTGGACAGTGTCGTGCTCGCCCCCTCCCTTGGACTACAGGAGAGCCAGGACGCCCACTAACACACAGCTCCTTTCTCTATCTGCAACATAGAGAGCGTCCTGACTCTCATGTAGTCCAAGGGAGGGGGCGAGCATGACACTCCACACCAGGGAGAAAGCCTTGCAATATTGTGTGGAGTTACAGACAGAAGAACAGGAAGTGAGGATTTCTCAGAAGAAATAAGGACATTTAAAAGCAAAATGGAAGGATGAGGTAAGTGAAGGAGGACTGCACTAAGGGAAAGGAAGATATTTAGGGGAAAAAAATTGTACCTTTACAACCCCTTTAATTCATACACCTTTGTTTATTGATACATGTAAAAAGTTGCCTTTCTATATATCTATTGTTAGGATATCTTCTCAAATTTGTAAAACTGGAGAACTTGAAATGAGCTCCTGATGTCAGAATTGTTTAGGAGATCCATAGCTAGATTCAGAAAGAGTTAAGCCGGCGTATCAGAAGATACGCCGTCGTAACTCGGAATCTAAGCCGTCGTATATTTAAGTGTATTCTCAAAATGAGATACACTTAAATATAGCTAAGATACGATGACCTGCGCCGTCGTATCTTAGCTGTCTATTTCGGCCGGCCGCTAGGGGCGTGAACGCTGATTTACGCCTAGAAGGCGTAAATCAGCGAGATACGCCTATTCACGAACGTACGCTTGCCCGTCGCAGTAAAGATACGCCGTTTACGTAAGGCGTTTTCAGGCGTAAAGTTAGTCCAACAAAAAGCTGGACTAGCCAATGTTAAGCATGGACGTCGTTCCCGCGTCGAATTTTGATTTTTTTACGTCGTTTGCGTAAGTCGTCCGTGAATGGGGCTGGGCGTAATTTACGTTCACGTCGAAACCAATAAGTCTTTGCGACCAATAAGTCGTTCGTAAAAAACGTCGGGTCACGATTCATTTGCATAAAACACACCCACCTCTTCACAATTTGAATTCGGCGCGCTTAGCCCGGCACATTTACGCTACGCCACCGTAACTTAGGACGCAAGTGCTTTGTGAATACAGCACTTGCCTCTCTAATTTACGGCGGCGTAGCGTAAATACGCTACGCTACGCCGGCTCAAAAAAACGCCGCCCTACGTGAATCCAGCTGCCTGTGTGGAGAACGTGGATTTGTGTGTTTTTTCATTGAATAAATAAAAAACAATGTAGACCCGGGAATATTTCCAGGCATCTCCTAACATCCAGCAAACTAGCATTTCTCTCAGCAAAATAAGAACTTCATATTAGCTTCTAAGAGACATCAATTGACTCCTACTCTGAGCAATTGCACATGGCACCGCTTGTCTTGAAGGTTATATGTTGGCTGTGACCCAGGCAACATATCTTGGTAAGCTCCAGGCTACTGTCTTATTCAAGAGTGCACAATACAAGTAAAATCCCAAAAAAATGACAACCTTGAGAGCCGGTGGAGGGACCGAGGAACGGAAAGGTTCCTATCGCCGAGCCTCGGGGCCAGGGCAGGAATAATCTTATGTGGATAAATAGGTTAAAAGGATATCCACATTCTAGGTTTGGATAAATTTAGTATTGACAGGTTGAAGAAGGGAGGTAGCCCTGAGCAGGAGCTTAGATTTAGGGCAGATGTCAACTGCAGAAAAGCCAAACTCAAAGCAGAGACATATGATTTAATCAGGGGAGCCTCCGGGCCACTCCACAGCGGGATGATAAGAACAGAGGAATTAAAGGGACAATGTCATTAAAAGAATCCCAACTCCAAGATGCAAAGTTCTCTGGAATGGATAGGAGGTAGAATCAGGAGACCGGGATCTTCTTTATCTATGGGAACTATAGGAAGACAGGGAATGAGATGAAGGGTTGGATGGATGAGAATTGATAAATAGAAAGATAAGTAGATAGAAAGATGGGTGGATAGATATGTAGCGCCTATGTACTTTACAGTACTGGTGCTAGTTGAATTTAAAGAGGAGTTCCACCCAAATTTGAACTTCCGCTTATCCCACTCCTCACCCCCTTACATGCCACATTTGGCATGTAATTTTTTTGGGGGGGAGTGGGGGCTTCAGCACGAGTGGGACTTCCTGTCCCACTTCCTCCTTCCTGTAGGCGACTAAGCTTAATCGCCTACAGGAAGGGGCTGCTGTAGGCGATCGCCTAGGACACGTCACAGGTCCTAGGCGATCTCCTGGCCAATTACACGGCGCAGCGCCGGGCCGCGCCGCTCGCGCATGCGCAGTGGGTGCCCGGCCGTGAAGCCGAAAGCTGTCACGGCCGGGTGCCCACACTGAGAATGAAGACGCCGGCCGGGGAGGGGGGGGAGAGGAGCGGAGCCCCGGCCGGCGCGTCGCTGGAGCGCTGGAGCAGGTAAGTGTCTGTTTATTAAAAGCCAGCAGCTACACTTTTTGTAGCTGCTGACTTTTAATAAACATACAAATTGGCTGGAACTCCCCTTTAAGGGTATATTAGAGTGTAGTTAAAGGGTTTGTAAAGGACATCTTTTTTTATCTTAATCAGGGCTTTTTTTCTTGGAGAATAGGTGCAGGAACTCCTCCCTTCCAAGTCACCCTTGACTCCACCCCCTACCCACCTCCGAGCACCGTTCCTTGGTTCCACCACTTACCCACCTCCAAATGCCAATACAGAAACAAGTATCATTTTGTGGTGCTAAGTATTTTGTATGGAATTTGTTAATGATAACAAGAAAGGCAGTAAAATAGCTCTAGCAACAATGGACACCCAAGCGACAATAGATCCATCCCAGCAACAATGGACTCCCAACAGCCAGCATCAATAGACCTTCCAGCAGCCAGCAGATCCCTCCCAACAATGATTGACCTCCTGCAACATAAGACCCACCCCAGCAACAATAGATCCCCCTTCAAAAATAGATCCCCTCCAGCAACAATAGATTCCCCAGTAGCCAGTATCAATAGACCCTCCAGCAGCCAGCATCAAAAAACCCTCCCTCAACAGTACATCCATCCTAGCAATGACTGATCCCCCCCCCCCCCAGCAATGGTAGATCCCCCACAAGCAACAGAAGAACTCCCCAGCAACAATAGACTCCCTTCCTTCACAAAATAGATCCCCTCCAGCATCAATAGATCCCCCAGCAGCCAGCATCAATAGACTGTCCAGCACACCTCAGAACCTCTTTCCATTACATACATTCAGTTTGGAAGGTGCCGGAACTGCGCTCCCCCACGTTCCTGCTGAAAAAAAGCCCTGATCTTAATAGCTTCCTTTATCTTAATGCAGTGCTGTTTTCATGTCCTCATTGTTTGTTTTTGCTCTCAAGTTGCTGTAATTCTTCTCTCATCTCCACACTTCCTGGTTGTCTGTTTCCTGATGACCACAGTACTGGGAGCTTTCTCTCTCTGTGGTCACTAACCAAGGAGGTGTGATTACTGTGTGTCTAAAAACCCTCAACACCAATCAGTTTCGTTTTCCAAACCATCACTACCCTGTATTGGCTCTGTGGCTCTGTACAGCAGAGAAGCAGCAAAAACATGCAAAAACTAAACTAGAAACTTCAGGCACATTATATGATTCATTTTTATCTATTTGTAATCATTTTTAAAAGGAATCAGTTAAATATTATGTCTCTATACCCTGTAAACAGTCATTGTCTCTATACCCTGTAAACCTTCATTTCAGCAAAAAAATAACATTTCTTTACAACTCCTTTAAACTCTGATCCAGATTGTTAGTAGCTAAATGCGGTCTCTGTCTCAGCTTGGCTGTGCTGTGAGTCCATTCTGCGATACTGGGGTGTTCTTCCAGCCCCGGTGCTGCAGGTGGCAGCTGTGGAGTCAAGGTTTGGGTGCTCTTTCCCAGCAGCCAATCACAAGGGTTTGTCCTCCGTGGGCATGCTGGGGAGGGCTATTTATGGGGCAGACGCCATTGGTTCTGGGTCTTCTTCATCCAGTGTGCCACCCACCTTTAGGGTGGCCACACCACGGCCCCCCCGGCATTATGGCCTACCTGGCCGGGGCGTGCGTGCCACGCGGTGTTCCGGGGCCATGCTGACCTGGAGCATCTGAACAGCGACGGGGACCCAGTGAGTGACTGGCTCCTGAGGGCTGCATGCATCTGTATGACAGGGTCGCCTCAGGCACATTGGCACCCCACATCCCAGCTCCCTGCTCTGTTCAGCGGCTCGCCTTTCCTCCTCGGCTCCTGAGTCCTCTGGCTGCATCTCTACCACAGCTGAGGTAGGTCACTCAGTGTTGGTGTATGTAGGTCAGTGATTGTGTATGCAGGTCAGGACAGGTCAGGTCAGTCTAGTCAGGTCAGTCTAGTCAGGTCAGTGTAGCCAGGACAGGTCAGTGTATGCAGGAAAGGTCAGTGTAGTCAGGTCAGATCAGTGTGGTCAGGTCAGTGTAGTCATGTCAGTGTAGTCAGGTCAGTGTAGTCAGGACAGGTCAGTGTAGTCAGGTCAGTGTAGTCAGGACAGGTCAGTGTAGTCAGGTCAGGTCAGTGTAGTCAGGACAGTGTATGCAGAAAAGGTCAGTGTAGTCAGGAGAGGTCAGTGTATGCAGGAAAGGTCAGTGTAGTCAGGTCAGGTCAGTGTAGTCAGGTCAGGTCAGTGTAGTCAGGTCAGTGTAGTCAGGTCAGGTCAGTGTAGTCAGGACAGGTCAGTGTAGTCAGGTCAGTGTAGTCAGGTCAGGTCAGTGTAGTCAGGACAGGTCAGTGTAGTCAGGTCAGTGTAGTCAGGACAGGTCAATGTAGTCAGTACAGGTCAGTGTAGTCAGGTCAGTGTAGTCAGGACAGGTCAGTGTAGTCAGGTCAGGTCAGTGTAGTCAGGACAGGTCAGTGTAGTCAGGTCAGGTCAGTGTTGTCAGGTCAGTGTATGCAGGACAGGTCAGTGTAGTCAGGTCAGGTCAGTGTAGTCAGGTCAGGGAGTGTGGTCAGGTCAGTGTAGTCAGGTAGGACAGGTCAGTGTATGCAGGATAGGTCAGGTTATGCAGGACAGGTCAGTGTGGTCAGGTCAGTGTAGTCAGGTCAGGTCAGTGTAGCCAGGTGTAGTCAGGTCAGTGTAGGCAGGTCAGTGTAGTCAGGACAGGTCAGTGTATGCAGGACAGGCCAGTGTAGTCAGGTCAGTGTAGTCAGGTCAGTGTAGTCAGGACAGTTCAGTTTAGTCAGGACAGGTCAGTGTATGCAGGACAGGTCAGGTCAGGTCAGTGTAGTCAGGTCAGGTCAGTGTAGTCAGTACAGGTCAGTGTATGCAGGTCAGTGTAGTCAGGTCAGTGTAGTCAGGTCAGGTCAGTGTAGTCAGGACAGGTCAGTATAGTCAGGACAGGTCAGTGTATGTAGGACAGATCAGTGTATGCAGGAAAGGTCAGTGTAGTCAGGTCAGGTCAGTGTAGTCAGGTCAGGTCAGTGTAGTCAGGACAGGTCAGTGTAGTCAGGTCAGTGTAGTCAGGTCATGTCAGAGTTAGTGTATGCAGGTTATGTCAGTGTGTGTGTGTACTGACACACACACACACACACACACTCATGTATGCAGGACAGGTCAGTGTAGTCAGGTCAGGACAGGTCAGTGTAGTCAGGACGGGTCAGTGTATGCAGGTCAGTGTAGTCATGTCAGTGTAGTCAGGAAAGGTCAGTGTAGTCAGGTCAGATCAGTGTAGTCAGGTCAGGTCAGTGTAGTCAGGTCAGGTCAGTGTAGTCAGGTCAGTGTAGTCAGGACAGGTCAGTGTAGTCAGGACAGGTCAGTGTAGTCAGGACAGATCAGTGTATGCAGGACAGCTCAGTGTAGTCAGGCCAGTGTATGCAGTACAGGTCAGTGTAGTCAGGTCAGGTAAGTGTAGTCAGGTCAGGTAAGTGTAGTCAGGTCAGGTCAGTGTAGTCAGGACAGGTCAGTGTATGCAGGGCAGGTCAGTGTGGTCAGGTCAGTGTGGTCAGGTCAGGTCGGTGTAGTCAGGTCAGTGTAGTCAGGTCAGGTAAGTGTAGTCAGGACAGGTCAGTGTATGCAGGACAGGTCAGCGTAGTCAGGTCAGTGTAGTCAGGTCAGGTCAGTGTAGTCTGGTCAGTGTAGTCCTGACCTGACCTGACTACACTTTGTTTTCCTTTTGTATAAAAGTGGGCTGCTGTCCCCGAAATACAGTTCTGCCTAACGTGAACTCACTTTAAACGCGCTCACCACCTCTGAGCTAACCAACCCCCTTATCACAGGGAACTTACACCCTTTACCTGAGTGCTCCAACGCAAGGCTCTGGACCCCAACATTTAGCACCACATTGGCCAGTGGGAGGTATTTTTGGAAAGACTCAAGGACCTTCAGCTTCTAGTACCACCTTTAGTTAGGGACCTCCTCCTAGAGTTAGGATTCAGACACTCGGTCCTCTTCTTGTTTTGTTGTGATGTACAAATCTCTTTTATCTTGTAACTGTCTATTTTTGTTGCCATTTTCTTATTATTGTTGCCTTGCTGGGTGTAAAGCCCAAATAAATCCTCCTTTCCAGCCTTGGTGTGTCAGAGGATGTGGCATTGCTGAAGATATCATTGCCATTTGGAATTAGAGGACTTCTTCAGGGATAAGCGCAACGGTATCAAAGATGGCTGCCCAAGTCTCATGGGTCTTAAAGTGATACTAAAGGTTTGTGGTTTTTTTTAAATAACAAACGTGTCATGCTTATGTAGCAAACCCCAGAGGGAGCTGCTTTTGTTTGTTCAGTCCGTTCAACACCAATGAACTGTCCCAGGCCCTCTAGCACACCTAGCAATGTGATTAATGGAATAACTCAGCAGGAAAACACAACACAGTTCTTCTTGTAGTTTACTTGAAGAAAAGTAAAATTCAGGTTAACATTAGTCAGCCAGGACCTGTGTAAGTATCAGTGGCGGCTGGTGCTCAAAGTTTTTGGGGGGGCGCAAACAAAAAAAAAAAGAAAAAAATTGCAGGCTCACTGTGCCCATCAAATGCAGCCACTGTGCCATCAATTGTCACCACTGTGCCATGCCATCAAATGCAGTCACTGTGCCATCAAACGCAGCCACTGTGCCATCAATTCGCACCACTGTGCCATGCCATCAAACGCAGCCACTGTGCCATACCATCAAACGCAGCCACTGTGCCCATCAATTCGCACCACTGTGCCATGCCATCAAACGCAGCCACTGTGCCATACCATCAAACGCAGCCACTGTGCCCATCAATTGTCACCACTGTGCCCTTTAATTGTCGACACTGTGCCAATTGTCCCAAGTGTGCCAATTGTCCCCACTGTGCCCATTGTCCCCACTGTGCCCATTGTCCCCACTGTGCCCATTGTCCCCACTGTGCCCTTTGTCGCCGCTGTGCCCTGTAAAATTCCCCCCCCCCCCCCGCCCGGAACTTACCTTTCTGGAAGTCAGCCATCCTCCTAGTCCTTCCACGTCCCTCGATGTCTTCTCCCGCCCACGATGACGCTTCAGCCAATCAGGTTATGGATAACCAGAACCGGTGAACCTGACTGGCTGAGACGCCTGTCAGTCTTATCCAAGGAACGCACCCCCCATACGTTCCCTGGATAAGCATCAGGAAGACTGAGGGCTGTACTCGGAAAGCCTATCAGAGCCGCTGGCTCTGATAGGCACCTCCGCACAGCCAACCAGCTGCTGTTATTCAGGTGGCCGGCGCTCAAGGTCCGGCCATCTGAATAGACCAGCGGCCGGCAAGAATAACATAGATTCATGCAATGCATGAATCTATGTTATTTTCAGTGGCGGTGTGAGAGCCAGAGGGGGCGGCGCTCCAGCGCCCTCTATAGACGAACCGCCACTGGTAAATACCCAGGACTTGGTTGAAACAGTTTAAAGAAAACAGTTAGGAACAGTATGCAAACAACGAAAGCAATAGGTAACAATATGTACAGATTAAATAGACTCCCCAATAACTTTTGGTGTGTGTGGGATGCTGTGGCTAAAGGGGAACCCCAGGCCGGCCTACGATGCTTCTAGTACACACCTAGTGAAATGATCTCAATACCCGTGGTTTGTCCCCTTTAAGAGCAACCGCGGTAATGTCCTGGAGGCAAAGCTTTGCGTTTTATTATCTTCACCGGCAATGTAGGAGCTCTGTGGACAATATTTGGATGTGGTATTCTATAAAAAGCATTAAAGGTTCCTGGGCAAAGCCCCCTCACCAAATCCTGTACACAGTCAGCGGTCCTCCCCTGAGCGATCAATCGATCTTAGATGCAGGTGTGTCGCAGTGGCATTCAGTCCTTGAGCTGTTGCAGGGTGTTCTTCTTTAGCATGGACAGTCCGTCCCTCTGGGCTGGAGCTGCATGAACAATCTGTTCCTCTGGGCTGGAGTTGCAGGCTGTGTGCCACGTGGTAGGCCGTAAATCCACACACACATAGAGTGCAGGAGATGCTCTCCTGATGGGGTGCAGGCAAAAAGAGTCTCTGGCCTAGTTCCTCTGGCTTTTTATCTCCTCCCCCACTGTCCTTTGCTGCTGTCTGATGATTGGCTAAGGCTCTTCCAATAGAGAGTTTAGAGACAACTTCCAATAGGGAGTTGCCAAACAAGCAGTTCTGAGTGTCTGTGTATGAAGAGAGAAAGGGGGGGGGGTGAAAAAGACCATGCTGCTGCAGCAGACAGCTGTCCCCTAACAGATTAGATCAGTCTGGAGAAGTACCTGCTACACTTACCTCCACAGTGCAGTTCGTTTGGAAACAGATTGGCCCCGATCCACCTGTTCTGGGGTCCCACAGCGGCTCTCATGGCTCCTCCCCGCATTAGATAACCCCCTCTGGGAAGCTCTCTCCCGAAGAGGTTACCTTGCGGGCACGCTCCCGTGTCATACATTCGGCATCCATAGACGCCAAGTGTATGACTCGGCCCCGGCCCCCAGGGCCCGTGTCATTGGACTTGATTGACAGCAATGGGAGCCAATGGCTGCGCTGCTATCAATCTATCCAATCAAAGCCTGGACTCCGTGGAGAGAAGGACGACGGCTACGTGCCCACGGAAATTCGGGGCTCAGGTCAGTAAAATGGGGGAGGGGGGGCGGCTGGGGGGCCGGACACTGTAAAGTGTTTTTTCACCTTAATGCATAGGATGCATTAACCAGTTAACAACCGCCCTATAGACAATATACGTCTACAAGGCTGTTGCTTAACTCTGGGAGGACGTCCATGGACGTCCTCCCAGAATCGCGCTCCCGCGCGCCCTCTGGGGCGCGCCCACGGGAATGTCTGTGACCGCCGGGTCCGCATCACGGATCAAGGTAAATCGCCGCTGATAGCGGCGGTTTACCACGTGATTGATCCGTCCAATGACGGAGCGATCACTTGTAAACAAACTGGCGTCATGTGATGACGCCGGTTCCTCCCTCCCCTCTCTGTACCGAACGGTACAGTGTGAGAGGAGAGGGGGGGGAGAGAGCGGATGCAGCAGCAGCTGCTGTGGGCTGGATCTGTGACACATGCAGTCACATATCCAGCAAGCCATCCATCCCTGCTCAGCCATCCCATACCCATACTGTGCAATACTCTGCAATACCCCACAATACTCTGCAATACCCCACAATACTCTGCAATACCCCACACTACTCTGCAATACCCCACACTACTCTGCAATACCCCACACTACTCTGCAATACCCCACAATACTCTGCAATACCCCACAATACTCTGCAATACCCCACAATACCCTGCAACGTCGCCTATGGGGATTTTTAAGTAGCAAAGTTTGGCGCCATTCCACGAGCGTGTGCAATTTTGAAGGGTGACATGTTGGGTATCTATTTACTCGGCGTAACTTCATCTTTCACATGTATGCAAAAGAATGAAGAAAAAATACTAAATTTGCTAAATTTTATAACAGAAACAAAGAAAAATTCATTTTTTTTACAGAATTTTCAGTCTTTTTTCCAGGGCTGTGGAGTCGGAGTCGGAGTCGAGGAGTCGGAGTCGGGGGAAATTTTGGGTACCTGGAGTCGGAGTCGGAGTCGGCAAACAATGCACCGACTCCGACTCCGACTCCTACTAAATTTAGATTGGAATAAAAAAAAAAAAAAAAGCAAGTTTAAATGTCCCAATTCACAAAAAGTTATAATTAATGACTTCTCTACTGTAAGAATAAAGACCAATGCATGCAGTGCCTCACGTAACCGTAAAACGAACACGTTAAGTGACCGTGAAGAAGCATGCTTTTCATGTGCTTCACTATATGGCACGCAACGCACAATTAGGAGCGGCAATACTTATACTTTCCATAGTGTTGTGTTCTGCTTTTACAGGGAACGCATGTTAGAGAACCAGTAAGTGTCCAAATAAAAAAATTCCAACAGGAGTTTTATAAAGCACTAAAAGAAGTTGAAAAGTATGATCGCTCATCAAAACTTACTGTTGAAGAAGCCATCCTTGTTTATCCAGAGATCGTTAGTGATGTGGCCAGAATAGTTACTGCAATGCCACCCACCCAAGTCAGTGTCGAAAGATTATTTTCAGCCCTAAAAATAATAAAGTCTGACTTAAGAGCCTCTATGAAAGAGGATCTGGCAGAGGCAATTCTCTTCCTTAGAACTCTACATTCAATTGATTTGCATTTGCTAAGCCTAGAACTACATTTCAAGATTAATATAAACCATTTCTAGGTTTTACAGATTTTGTTTTTGGTTCATTATAGATAAGCTTTGTTTTTGTTCTAAAACAACCAAATAATGTGGTTTGTATTTTTGAACTGGTAAAGATCCTGTTCCTGATGTTTATGCCTGCTGCTACTATCCAGCCACTTGATTGTTTTCATTGTGTTTGTCTTTTGCTTAAACTGTGCAATACAGTAGACTGTTGGCTTCCCAGCCAGTAGTCCTGTGGTAGGTTGCGTTTCTTTCCCTCAAGGAATGTATAAAATACATTCGCATATTAATACAGAGGAGTCGGAGTCGGGGAGTCGGAGTCGGAGTCGGAAGTACATAAAACTGAGGAGTTGGAGTCGGAGTCGGAGTCGGAAAATTTATCTACCGACTCCACAGCCCTGATTTTTCTCTTATAGCGCAAAAAATAAAAAACCCAACGGTGATTAAATACCACCAAAAGAAAGCTCTATTTGTGTGAAAAAAAGGACTAAAATTTCATTTGGGTACAGTGTTGTATGACTGAGTAATTGTCATTCAAATTGTGAGAGCACCGAAAGCTGAAAATTGGTCTGGTTATTAAGGGGGTTTACGTGCCCAGTGATCAAGTGGTTAAGGTGAAAAAACACATAGGTTTACAACCCCTTTATGTCTCAGCCAATAAGAGACACCAGCATCCCAAATATGGCCGCCTGGAGCCCATAACAGGGAACAACCTAGTCCTAAAGGCCGGAAAAAGTAACATAGCGCCCTCTTCAGGCTGGTGGACATGCTACAGCACAGCAGCTGTTTACAACCCAGCTCTGGTTTTGCTCATTGCAAATAAATTAATGAACAAGCCCACCAACATTCAACTTTCACTTATCAGCAAGTCAGTACTGTTGTCTATTGCCAATTAGAGTGCTTCCTGCATCGCTCGCACAACATTCGCAAAACCAAAACAAACATGAAAATGTATTTAGGCTGCAAAAAATCTGAAATATGTAAATGTTGCCATGGCAATATCTTTTCAAGATTAATTTGTGGATTCGTCTCATCTGTTGCCTGTGATAATTTTTTTTCCTCTCCTTGGTGGATCTTGCAATCTAAACATCTTTTGGGCATGATTTTTTGTTTTTGTTTTCTTTTATTTATATGGAACTCTGCGGGGCTGGTTCAAACAGTAATTCATGATTTCATGGATATTTGTGCCTTTTTGATTTTTTAAAATGATACATAAATGATAACCTCCCTTGTGCCCTGTAATATTATTATACAGCCTAATGACGCATAGTCATACACACGACCGTTTTTAATGTCATGGAAAAAACTTAGGCCCGGATTCACAGACACTGGCGCATATTTATGCCGCCGTAGCGTATCTCCTTTACACTACGCTGACGCAGCGCAGCGAGGCAAGCACTGAATTCACAAAGCACTTCCTCCCAAATCTGCACTGGGTTTCTCAGGCGTAAGTCGGCGTAAGTGGAAGTGGGCGTGAGCCATGCTAATGAGGCGTGACCCCATGCAAATGATGGGCCGAGCGCCAGACAGATACGTATTGCCAACTGCGCATGCGCCGTCCCGTGGGCGCATCTTAGTGCGCATGCTCACAATCACGTCGGAACAACTGCCTAAGATACGTCGGATCACTGCCTACGGCGTGAACGTAACCTACGCCTAGTAATATTCACGTTCTACGTAAAATACGTCGGCTTGTGTTCCCTGGTGCAGCCCGTTACACCTCCTTTATGGGGCATAACTTTACGCCGGACGTATGACTTTACGCGCACTGCGTCGGACGGACGTACGTTCGTGAATCGGCGTATCTCCCTCATTTGCATATGTGAATAGAAAATCATTGGGAGCGCCAAATACGTCCAGCGTAAATATGCGCCCACTCTACGCTGGCGTAGGCAAGTTACGTCGGTCGGATGAAGCCTATTTTCAGGCGTATCTGAGTTTCTAAGTCCGGCGCACATATACGACGGCGCATATGTGCACTTACGCGGCGTATCTCGGGATACGTCGGCGCAAGTGCTTTGTGAATCCGGGCCTAAGTTTTTCTCAACGTGATTCTTGTCAAGCTGGCCTTGCATACACACGATCGTGAACATAGTTTTTTGTCAAGCAAAGCGCGGTGACGTACAACACGTACGACAGCACTACGAAGGGGAATTTCCATTCGAATGGCGCCACCCTTTGGGCTTGATTATGTAGATTTCCCTTCTCATAAGTTTGCTTTTGAGCATGAGCATTTTTTTCCCCATCGTTAAAGCCTACACACGACCTTTTTTCATGACGTGAAAAACTCGAGAAAAAATAGAGCATGTTCTAAATTTTTAATGGCCGCCGTGAAAAAAGCTCTGGAGCCTACACTTGATCGTTTTTAATGTCCAATTTTAAAAATAGCATTTTCTCGTCATGAAAAATGTTCGCGTGTACGCGGCATAAGAAGTTAATAAGCCTCTGAATGTCTCCTTCACGATCATGGAATTTTTATTTATTTTTTCTTTTAATACTTTTTTATTAAAATGATGAAATAATCAGATGAGAGAGTGTTTCTCTAAATTAGACCTCTTGGGCCAAATTCACGTATAATCGCGCAAATCTGCGGCGGCGTAACGTATCACATTTACGTTACGCCGCCGCAAGTTTTACAGGCAAGTGCTTGATTCACAAAGCACTTGCCTGTAAAGTTGCAGCGGCGTAGCGTAAATCCTCCAGCACAAGCCCGCCTAATTCAAATGATCCGGGTAGGGGGCGTGGATCATTTAAATAAGGCGCATTCCCGCGCCGATCGTACTGTGCATGCGCCGTCCCTAAAATTTCCCGACGTGCATTGCGTTAAATGACGTCGCAAGGACTTCATTGGTTTTGACGTTAACGTAAATGGCGTCCAGCGTCATTCACGGACGACTTACGCAAACAACGTAAATTTTCAAATTTCAACGCGGGAACGACGGCCATACTTAACATTGACTGCGCCTCATATACCCAGGGGCAACTTTACACGTCGTAACTTCACTGCGTCGGTCGGGCGTACGTTCGGGAATTTGCGGATTTTTCAAATTTGCATACTCGATCGGGAAAACGACATCGGCGACACCTAGCGGCGAAAAAAAAATGCATTTAAGATCCGACAGCGTAAGAGCCTTACGCCTGTCGGATCTAATGGTTATCTATGCGTAACTGATTCTATGAATCAGGCGCATAGGTACGACGGGCGGACTCAGAGATACGACGGCGTATCAGGCGATACGCCGGCGTATCTCTTTTGAGAATCTGGCCCTTTGTTTGTAAAATGAAAGGGCGCTATCACAGTTCATAGTCGGCTGTACATGGCATCGGCACTCTGCCCGCCAGGACTCTACAGAGTGGCAGATTAGAGGGCTTTGTTTGAGGTTCTTTGTCTTCCCTATGTGAGAGAGACATTCATCAGAACCCTGTGCTACTCTATATAGTTCTAAAATGCCGACATTAGCATCAGACCGCCAGTTAGACAAGGACTTTGATGTCAACCTCTTAGTGCCAAACGACGGACCCACGTTGGTGGGTGACTAGAAAGCAAACGAAGGACGTGTGTGGGAGAGGATAAAAGCATGGACGTCTAAGGCAACATAATATGATGGCATTCTTCCCCTAGAAGACTGAGCTTTATTCTCTTTTTATTGGGCTTTCTGATGGTGGAGAGGTTATGAACCAGTCAAAAACTTCAGAAATGACCACTGAAAGGGGTGTCTCCATTAAGAATACCACTGTTGTTCTGCATTTGGTTTTAGAGAAAAGGAATCAAAGAGGCTCCCTGTTATCAAGTGGGTAGCGGGACAAAGAGGGGCAGAGGAAGGCTTTTTTTTTTAGCTGGGCATAGTTTCACACTAACAGATTCTAAATGCTTGAGAGCAAAATGTGAGAATCTGATCAATGGAATTATCCTGGAGGAGAACTCCAACAAGAATGTAAAAATCGCCAGAAAATACACACTTACTCTAACCACTTGCCGACCAGCCGCCGCAGTTTTACGGCGGCAGCATGGCTCAGCTGGGTGAAACGACGTTATGTTACGTCGCTTTGCCCTGTGGCTCTCAATGCCGCGTACACACGATCGGAAATTCCGACAAGAAAAGTCTGATGTGAGTTTTTTGTTGGAAATTCCGACCGTTTGTAGGCTCCATCGGATTTTTTTCTGTCGGAATTTGAACCGACAAATGATTGAGAGCTGGTTCTCTTTTTTTTCCGACGGAAAAAAGTTTCTAATAGAAATACGGTAGCAATAGTCCTGCGAGCCACCACTCCTATAGGCTTACATGTAATATAAATAAAGCTTCTAGTGTGAAACACCTCTCATAAATTTGTGCCAATTTAAATGAATAAACAAAACGCAGCGCTGAGAAACTTAGTAGTGCACACACCACTACAAAAAACCGAGTGTCCAGTAAATGATACAAAATGATAAAAATACCAGAAAATTAAATGTACAGTGCAAATCGCATAATCATGCGACACAGTGTAAAAACATGCATAAATATCACAAAATAGTGCCGCGTACACACGATCATTTTTCAGCATGAAAAAAACGTTGTTTTTCAAAAGCGTCATTTAAAATGATCGTGTGTGGGCTTCAAATAATTTTTCAGGTTCTGAAAAACGTAAAAAAAAAAAATTTGAACATGCTGCATTTTTTAACGTCGTTTTAAACAATGTAGTTTTTCGGGTTGTAAAAAATGATCGTGTGTGGGCTAAAACGACGAAAAAAAACTGCGCATGCTCAGAAGCAAGTTATGAGACGGGAGCTGAAGAACGGGGAGAGCCGTATGTAAACACGGCTTCCCCGTGCTTCATTGTGGCGGCGCATCGATCGTGTCGTCCCCTTTATAGGGGAGACACAATCGATGACATCAGACCTACAGCCACACCCCCTACTGTTGTAAACACACACTAGGTGAAGCCTAACACGTTCAGCGCCCCCTGTGGTTAACTCCCAAACTGCAACTGTCATTTTCACAATTAAAGCGGTAGTTCACCCCCCCGACACGATTTTACCATCGAGACAGGCATTGTAGCGCGAGCTACAGTATGCCTGTCCCGATTTTTTTAACCCCGGACTCACCTTGTAATCGGACATCGTAGATTTCGGCTCCCGCGGGGAATGGGTGTGCCTATGGAGAGGGAGGATGATTGACAGCCGGCCCTGGCACGTCACTCTCCCCGAAGACAGCCGGAGTAGGTCTCGGCTCTTCACGGCGCCTGCGCACAGGCTATGCGCACGCGTCGTGAAGAGCCAAGCCTATTTCGGCTATTTCCGGAGAAGCGTGACGCGCCAGAGCCGGCCGTCAATCATCCTCCGTCTCCATAGGCACGCCCATTCCCCGGTATCTTCGATCTACGCGTACAAGGTGAGTACGGGGGTACAAAATTCGGGACAGGCATACTGTAGCTCGCGCTACAATGCCTGATTTTATGGTAAAAGAAAAAAATTTTTTTTTTTTTTTCGTCGATAGGGTGAACCCCCGCTTTAAGAATGCAATTTAAATGCATTTTTTGCTGTGAAAATGACAATGGTCCCAAAAATGTGTCAAAATTGTCCGAAGTGTCCGCCATAATGTCACAGTCACGAAAAAAATCGCTGATCGCCGCCATTAGTAGTAAAAAAAAAAAAAATTTATAAAAATGCAATAAAAATATCCCCTATTTTGTAAACGCTATAAATTTTGCGCAAACCAATCGATAAACGCTTATTGCGATTTTTTTACCAAAAATAGGTAGAAGAATACGTATCGGCCTAAACTGAGGAAAAAAAATGTTTATATGTTTTTGGGGGATATTTATTATAGCAAAAAGTAAAAAATATTGCATTTTTTTCAAAATTGTCGCTCTATTTTTGTTTATAGCGCAAAAAATAAAAACCGCAGAGGTGATCAAATACCACCAAAAGAAAGCTCTATTTGTGGGGAAAAAAGGACGCCAATTTCGTTTGGGAGCCACGTCGCACGACCGCGCAATTGTCTGTTAAAGCGACGCAGTGCCGAATCGCAAAACCTGGCCTGGGCATTTAGCTGCCTAAAGGTTCGGGGCTTAAGTGGTTAATGATGAAGTTGGGAAAACGTCTTTTTTTAGACATGCTGAAAAACGACATTTTCTTTCATGCTGAAAAATGATCGTGTGTACGCGGCATACATCCTAAAGAATGAATATATATTGACACACAAGTCCTTGTATAAATATTCTTTAACCAGTACCCTACTGAGCCATAATAATATGACGTCGTCCTGTGCATTGCGGGCGCTAGGGGATGCACCCCCCCGCCCGCGCGACTGCGGCAAAGCTCGCGACCTGGTGCGCTTGCCCGGCGGTCGCGATGTCCGCCGGGCACCCGCGATTTCCGGCAAACACGGCAGGAGTGTGGATCTGTGTGTGTAATGGTGGGGTGTAAACACACAGATCCACCTCCTGTCAGAGGTGAGGAGACCAATGTATGTTCCCAGAACAGAGGAACACAGATCAGTCTCCTCCCCTTGTGATTCCCCCTCCCCCTACAGTTAGAAATCACTCCCAGGGAAAATATTAACCCCTTCAGCGCCCCCTAGTGTTAACCCCTTCCCTGCCAGTCACATTAACGCAGTAATCAGTGCAGTCTTAAAGGGACATTTATTTTTATTTTTTCAAATTACATTGCATTTTAGTGTAAATATGAGATCTGAGGTTTTTTTGACCCCACATCTCATATTAAAGAGGTCCTGTCATGCTTTTTTTTTAGATGTTTACATTCCTTGTAATAGGGATAAAAGTGACATATTTTTTTTTTTTTTTAAGAACAGTGTAAAAAATAAAAATAAAAAGTAAAATAAATAAGAAAAAAGTAAATACAAATTTTAAATACGCCCTGTCCCACCAAACTCGCATGCAGAAGCGAACGCATACGTGAGCAGCACCCGCATATTAAAACGATGTTCAAACCTCACATGTGAGGCATCACTGCGATCGGTAGAGCAAGAGCAATAATTATAGCCCTAGACCTTCTCTGTCACTCAAAAAATGCAACCTGTAGATTTTTTTATGGAGATTTTTAAGGGTAAAAGTTTGTCGCCATTCCACGAGCGGGTGCAATTTTAAAGCGTGACATGTTGGGTATCAATTTACTCGGCGTAACATTATCTTTCACAATATAAAAAAAAATTGTGCTAACTTTACTGTTGTCTTATTTTTTAATTAAAAAAAGTTGTTTTTCTTCCAAAAAAAGTGCGCTTGTAAGACCGCTGCGCAAATACGGTGTGACAAAGTATTGCAACGACCTCTATTTTATTCTCTAGGGTGTTAGAATTTTTTTTTCTATAATGTTTGGGGGTTCTAAGTAATTTTCTAGCAAAAAACATTCTTTTAACTTGTAAGCAACAAATCTCAGAAAGAAGCTCAGTCCTTAAGTGGTTAATTACATTCAATTACAATATGACTTGTGTCGCAATTGTATGTGTTTATTATTATTTTCTTTATTTGCTATTTTTTTTCCCCCTATGAAAGTGAAGTTACCCTTTAAGTTAGATAGATTTAGTCTGCATATGTATTTATAATAGGGCTCATCTCAGCAGGCACCTCACGTAGGTCCCTTTTCAGAGTATCTTTATGTAACCACCTGCTGTCATGAACATATATATATATACATGCCAGGCCAGAATATGTGAAACGGCAACGCAGAACGCTGCTTCCATATTGCAGGCACAAAGATGCGTTTTTCTTGCATTAACAAATGCCATCTTGTTGAAAGCATTCCAGCATAACATAAAAGCTATTTTCAGTCATATTTACTATACATTATGTTCCCCTATTTACCTTTTTCATAGAACATTAGGAGAATGGAGCAATCGCAAATATCGTCAAATGAAAAAATGACAGCATTAACCTCACTTTCATTGGGGAAAAATTGCAAATAAAGTAATAATAATATGGGGTATACAATAGCAACACAAATCATATTGTAATTGAATGTTATTAAAAATTACCGTATATACTCGAGTATAAGCCGACCCGAATATAAGCCGAGGCACCTAATTTTACCACAAAAAAATGGGAAAACGTATTGACTCGAGTATAAGCCTAGGGTGTCCATGTGCATGCCTCACTGTGTCCATGTGCATGCCTCACTGTGTCCATGTGCATGCCTCACTGTGTCCAAGTGCAGGGGCGGACTGACCATTGAGTCACTCTGGCACTGCCCGAGGGCCCCATGCCACTAGGGGGCCCCATTAGGGTTGCCAGGCTCAGTAAAACCAGGGACAGTATCTGTCCCTTATATGTCCGAAACCGACATGCTTTTGATGTGAAAATCCCGAGATTTTAGCTGCCCCGCCTCTGCACTGCCCCCTGGCGTGGTGGCCATCTGTAAGCCCAGGGGCCCCATAATCTTCTATTGCCCGGGGGCCCCATGAGTTGTCAGTCCGCCCCTGTCCATGTGCATGCCTCACTGTGTCCATGCCTCACTGTGCCCATGCCTCACTATGCCCATGCCTCACTGTGCCCATGCCTCACTATACCCATGCCTCACTGTGTCCTTGTGCATGCCTCACTGTGTCCATGCCTCACTGTGCCCATGCCTCACTGTGCCCATGCCTCACTATGCCCATGCCTCACTGTGTCCATGCCTCACTATGCCCATGCCTCACTGTGTCCATGTGCATGCCTCACTGTGCCCATGCCTCACTGTGTCCATGACTAGACTAAGGCCCCGTACACACGATAGAATCCATCCGCTGAAAAATCTCAGCGGATCGGTTTCAGCGGATAGATTCTATGGTGTGTACATTCCTGCGGATATTTATCCGCGGAAATTTCCCAATTCCAGCAGATAAAAATTTGTAGACATGTCTACAAATCTATCCGCTTGAATTGGTTCCCGCGGATCGATCCGGTGGTCTGTACAGACTCACCGGATCGATCCGTCCGAAGGGATCCCCCGCATGCGTCGTAATGATTCGACGCATGCGTGGAATTCCTTTTATGACAGCGTCGCGCACGTCGCTGCGTCATCATGGCGGCGACGGCGCGACACGTCATCGCGAGGGGATTTCGGCGCGGATTTCGATCTGATGGTGAGTACACTCCATCGGATCCAAATCCGTGGAAATCCTCGAGAGGATTTATCCGCGGATACGGTCCGGTGGACCGTATCCGCGGATAAATCCTCTCGTGTGTACCAGGCCTAACGTTTAACATAGGCGTCCATGGAAGGGGTGCCCAGCTTTGAAAATTCGGTTCTCCCCAGCCTTAGGTCCCCCAGACAACAAACTTTGCACACTTGTAGAGGAGAAATGGGAATACATGTGTGCCAAGATCCAGGTCCAGGGGACCTATGACTGGCCAGTACCAGGTCCACAAAGTCACCGGAGAAATTACAGTTTAACATGGGAGTCTATGGAAGGGGTGCCCAGCTTTGAAAAATCGGTGCACCCCGGCTGTATGTCTCCCGGACAACAAACTTTGCACACTTGTAGAGGAAGAGTGGGGCTATATGTGTGCCAGGTACCGGGTCCCCAAAGTCTGGGAGATCAGGTGCAAAAAGGTGACTCGAGTATAAGCCGAGGGGGGGCATTTTCAGCACAAAAAATGTGCTGAAAAACTCGGCTTATACTCGAGTATATACAGTACGTCTCCTTTTCAATCTGCAGTGCTGCAATTTTCTGTAAATGCAATATGGCAGCCTGGAGGTGTTCTGTACACAGAATGTATACTGACACCCCCCCCCCCCACCATAAACATCTGCACTAAGATACAAGTCAGATTTCAGGCATCCCCTGCAACAAAATGTCATTTTTGGTGAGATACTCCCAGTAGGAACACGTTGGAAATGATGCAGGCCCAGCAGCTTTACCATTAGCGCTTTCAAGGTGCACTAAGAAGACCAAAGTCTTGTAGAGTGGGAGAATTATAATTTTACCTCTGGAATGAACCCCCCTTTTATTGCATGTCAATATTCTGTTTGCTTTGCTTGCAGCAGCTTGCATGCCATTGCTGAGTCTGCCATCTACTAGGACCCCCAGGTCCTTTTCCATCCTAGATTCCCCCAGAGGTTCTCCCCCCAGCGAGTAAATTGTGTTCGTATTTTTGGCACCCAAATGCATTACCCTACATTTTTCAACATAAAACCTCATTTGCTGTGTAGTTGCCCACCCCATTATTTTATTTAGGTCTTCGTGTAAGGTTTCCACATCCTGTGTAGAAGTTATTGCCCTGCTTAGCTTTGTATTATCCACAAATCCTGATTGAGCTGTTGATGTAAGAAGTCCATCCAGCGTTTAGTCCCCCCCCCCCCCAACAACTTTGATCGGTCGGCAGATCCCCCCTGCTCAACAAGCATTTCCCCCCAACCAACAACTTTGATAGGTCAGTCGGCGGATCCAGCCCCTCACCCCCCCCTCAACAACTATGATCGGTCGGTGGTAACAACCCACCCCCCGCCCAGGGGCCCCCATCACCCTAAGTCCCGCCCTATCTGTATGTAATACAATCCCTCTTTAAGACCCTCCTACTGTTTTCGTGAAATTTGACTGACCACACCCACTATTTGATGTGATTTTGAGGGTGTGTGTAGGGGAAGGGGTTTTGAGGGCCATGGTTACTTTCTAGCACCTATTGTTTGAGAAAAAAGCCCTGCAGATGCCAATAAAACAATCACTGGCCTAGAAGACAATGAAGATACACAAGATAATACAGGACCAATGGGCCAAAAGACAATAAGGGTAAACAAGCAAAGTAAACAACCACTAGCCTAGAAGGGTACACAAGCCAATAAGACAATCACTGGACTAGAAGTCTTTGAGGATACACAAGCCAAAAAACAACCACTAGCCTCTAAGACCATGAAGATACACAAGTGAATAAAACAACCACTGGCCAGAAAACAATGGGGATACACAAACCAATAAAACAACCACTGGTCCAGAATACAATGGGGACACACAACCTGAAAGAACAACCACTGGCCAAGCAGACAATGAAGCTACATAAACTTATGCAACAATCACTAGCCTAGAAGGCAATGAGAATATACAAGCCAATATAACAACCACTGGCCCAGAACACAATGAGAAAACACAAGCCAGTACAACAACCACTGGTGTCAGGACCTGGCTCACCTGCTGATGACCCTTTGCTTCCCAGAGAGGAGAATTGTAGTTCCAGTGTCCACCAGCGGGTGTCTCTCAGCAGCCAGGAGATCCCAGTATTCAGTAGCCCCCTGATGCTGGCTGCTGAGAGGGCACTTACTCCCACTTCTGCTGATACACCTTGCTCCAGTATTATGTCAGGAATCAGCAGCAGAGATGGCCAGATCCATACGACTACACTTAGAAACTAAGACCAGACTATGCACAGTAAAGTACATTTATTAATAGAAAGCTACACAATCCCATAAAACAACCACTGGCCTAGAAGTCAACGAGGATCAGGGGGGTACAAGCATTACACATGTAAGGGGCCCAAATGTTCCCAGGGGCACGGGCGCCCCCTTCTCAGCACGCGGCTGAGAGGAGAGGAGAAAACTTTAATTTCTGTAGCCCCCCCCTCTCATGTCGCTGCAAGAGGAGAGAAAACACTTTCACTTTCAGTTTGCAGCCGGAGGAAGAGGTAAGTGAGATGCCAGTGTCATTTTTGGCAATGCCAGGTTCTCAATTTGCAGCAGCACCCCCTACCCCCCCCCCCGGTTCTCTGCTCCAGGGGGCCATGCCTAAAGCTGTGTGAGGGGCCCCAAAATTTCTGATGGCTGCCGTGACGAGGATACACAAGACAATACAACAACCAGTGGCATAGAAGACAATAATGATATGCAAGCCAATAAATCAACCACTGGCCCAGAAGACAATTAGGATACACAAGCCAATACAACAACCACTTTTGTCCTGTCCTTTGTTTATCATAGTCTGCTTGTCGCCCTGACCTTGGCTTACCCCTCTCTATCTCTTGCATCCTGAGTGGCTGCTTCCCCTTTCTCCTCTATGGCCTACGGAGCGTGAGCTGGGGGACTCTGGGGCCGTGACCAGGATTCAGCTGCAGCTAAGGCCATCCTCACCACTAGAGGCTCTGGTGAATACCTGCTGAATCTTAGACTCCGCACCCTGGGGAATCTTGGGCTCAAGCTTCCTCTGGGATCCCTGTTGTGCTCCAGTGGACCTGCCTTCCATATCCACTCTGTTTTCCATCTGCAGCAGTCTGCCATAGGGTTCACTACCTTGTGGTGCACTCCTGACTCCAACGGGGTGCATCTGTCACCTGGCCACAGGTGACCTGACAGAGGATATACAAGCCAATAAAACAACCTTTGACCTAGAAGACAATGAGGGTACACAAGCCAATATGGCAACCGCTGGCCAAGAAGAAAGTGAGCAGTACAACAACCATTTGTTTAGAACCTGAATCACCTGCTGGTGGCACTGTGCTTCTCAGATTGGAAAATTGTAACCTGGAGATCCCAGTAATAAGTTGCCACCTGATTCTGGCTGCTGAGAGAGTACTTAGTCCCTCTTCTGCTGATACACCCTTGCTCCAGTATTACGTCAGGAATTAGCAGCAGAGATGACCAGATCCGCATAGCTTAAGGTGACCAGATTTTTTAAATGAAATCCGGGGACATATTTTTTTTTTATACTAGTAGGCGGGAATCGGAAAATCTCTGCCCGTCGCTGCGGCCACCCGTCTTACAGTCTCTCAAGTCTTACTCTCCGCGCCCCGGCTACTACGGGGTGGGGAGTGGAGGAAGATCACTCCACCAGTGAAGGCAAGGAGATAAACAGGCAGGCGGCTGGCCGGGACTTGAGCCAAGGCAGAAGAACATGCAAGCAGGGCTGGATGGGCATGCACCAAAAACTGAAGAAATATTCCCTCCACTCCGACCAGCCCATGATCATCAGAAAGGGGCACATATAATGGAAAAAAATACCCCCCCCCCCCCAAGCCAGTAGGAGCTGCGGAGCAGGGGAGTTTAATTAAGAATATTTTTTTTTTCTGCATTTAAGCTACGCCGCCGTAAGTTAGCGAGGCAAGTACATGATTCACAATGTACTTACCTGCTAAGTTACGGCAGCGTAGCCTAAATCGGCGGGCGTAAGGGCGCCTAATTCAAATGTGTTTGAGGGGGGCGTGTTGTATGTAAATGGGGCTTGACCTTACGTTTTTTACATTTTTTGCGAACTGGGCATGCGCCGGGCGCCTACATTTCCCAGTGTGCATTGCGGCTAAGTACGCCGCACGGGCCTATTGATTTTGATGTGGACGTAAACTACGTAAATCCCGATTCACGGATGACTTACAAAAACGACGTAAAAAATTTGAATTTCGACGTGGGAACGGCGGCCATACTTGACATTACTATTCCAACTAGGGCCCAGCTCTAACTTTACGCGGCCTATCTCTTACGTAACTGGCGTAAAAGTACTGCGTCGGCCGGGCGTACGTTCGTGAATCGGCGTATCTACTCATTTACATATTCTACGCCGACCGCAATGGAAGCGCCACCTAGCGGCCATCCGAAATATTGCAATCTAAGATAGGACGGCGCAAGCCGTCGTATCTTAGATATGTTTAAGCGTATCTCTGTTTGAGCATACGCTTAAACATAAGTCGGCGTAGATTCTGAGTTAGGTCGGCTTATCTACTGATAAGCCGGCCTAACTCTTACTGAATCTACCTATTAGAAACTGAGACCAGACTATACAGTATATAGTAAAGTAAGTTTCTTAATAGAAAGCTACACAAGCTCACAAAACAACCACTGGCTTGGAAGACTATGGGGATACACAAGCCAATACAGCAACCAGTGGCCTAGAAGACAATGAGGATACACAAGCCAATGAAACAACCAGGGCTGTATGGCTATCCAGCAAAGAATAATTAAAGTGTTCAGGTAGTGAAAGGGTGTAAAATCAGAAAATACAGCAGCTTCCATGGAAAATCTATACACTTTCAGCCAATGCTGTCAGTCAAGCACATCTCTATTCTCTAATGCTTTCTATGTAACAAGATCTCCTTGTAGTTTACCATAATAAGACTAAGTAGGCTAAAATGTTGTCCTAGGTGTATATTAACATAATAACATCTGACAAAATAGGCATCTCTAAGTGACCAATTTCAAGCATTAAATAAGATAACTACAGCCCCTACAATGGTCCTATGCTTCACGAGTATAGAGAAGGCAATGCAAAATTGAATTTAAAATTATCTCCTTTCGCACTGAAACATGAATGTTCCCGTGTAATTATCTAAGATAATGCCTGCAAATTTCAGCAGACTTTTCCTTTTATAATTGCCGAAGTTCACCGAGGTATACCCACCAGACAGAGGTCAAAAAATTCTTTGGTACATGCGACAAGTCATTTCTCTCCATTATTGCATGAAACGCATACTAGTTGTCTGTACACAACAAGGAACATTATCACCCGGGTTTACGCTTCTCTAAATGAATGTTATTATCATTACAATATCCGTCACGCTATTGGCCCCCGCGTCAAACAAATTTTTAAGCGTTCTCCAAGTGAGTGAGTGTTTTTATTGTTTTAATGGACCATGGACCATATTTAGAATAACAGATTGCGGAAAAAGTGGAGATAACTGGTTTGTGTTTGCATAAGGTGCCCTCCCGAATCCATTTTCCACAATAGGTTTGCTGCTTACTGTCCCGTTCTTTTGATCAATCGCTTTAGCGCATACAATAATGAATTCTGAAGATTTCACTTGTGCCTGATTTAATGGCTATTAAAACACTTGCATTGTGTGGACACCTTCCCTGAAGTCTGATGCCGCGTACACACGATCATTTTTTTTCGGGTTCTAAAAAATGACATTTTTCAGGCTCTAGAAAAAACAAAGTTTTTTTCAACTTGATCATTAAAACGGCCTTGCCTACACACGATCGTGAAAAAAAAATGCTCTAGCAAAGCGCGGTGACGTACAACACGTACGACGGCACTATAAAGGGGAAGTTCCATGCGGATGGCGCCACCCTTGGGGCTGCTTTAGCTGATTTCATGTTAGTAAAAGACAATTTGCGCTTTTTAGTCTGTTACAGCGTGATGAATGTGCTTACTCCATTACGAACGGTAGTTTTACCAGAACGAGCGCTCCCGTCTCATAACTTGCTTCTGAGCATGCGCGGATTTTTCACGTCGTTTTAGCCCACACACGATCATTTTTTACAACCCGAAAAACGACAACGTTAAAGACGTCGTTAAAAAATAGAGTTCAAATTTTTTTTTTCCCCATTTTTTAGAACCCGAAAAATGCTCTGAAGCCCACACACAATCGTTTTTAACTGCTTGCCGACCAGCCACCGCAGTTTTACGGTGGCAGGTCGGCTCTGCTGGGCGAGATCATGTAGGTATACGTCATCTCTCCCAGCAGCCAATAGGGGCGTGCTCGCTCCTGACTCCTGTACGCACACAGCTCCCGGTTCTCGCTCTGTAACGAGCGATCACGGGTGCCCAGCGGTGATCGCGACCGCCGGGCACCCGCGATCGCTCGTTACAGAGCGAGAACCGGGAGCTGTGTGTGTAAACACACAGCTCCCGGTCTTGTCAGGGGAGAAATGCCTGACCGTCTGTTCATACAATGTATGAACAGCGATCAGTCATTTCCCCTAGTGAGGCCACCCCCCCCTCCAGTTAGAACACACCCAGGGAACATACTTAACCCCTTCCCCGCCCCCTAGTGTTAACCCCTTCACTGCCAGTGGCATTTTTTCTTAGTAATCAATGCATTTTTATAGCACTGATCGCTATAAAAATGCCAATGGTCCCAAAAATGTGTCAAAAGTGTCCAAAGTGTCCGCCATAATGTCGCAGTACCGAAAAAAATTGCTGATTGCCGCCATTACTAGTAAAAAAAAATATTAATACAAAAAAATGCCTTAAAACTACCCCCTATTTTGTAAACGCTATAACTTTTGCGATATTTTTAACGAAAAATATGTAGAAGAATACGTATCGGCCTAAACTGAGGAAACACATAGTTTTTTTATATATTTTTGGGGGATATTTATTATGGTAAAAAGTAAAAAATATAATTTTTTTCAAAATTGTCGCTCTATTTTTGTTTATAGCGCAAAAACTAAAAAACGCAGAGGTGATCAAATACCACCAAAAGAAAGCTCTATTTGTGGGGAAAAAAGGACGCCAATTTTGTTTGGGAGCCACGTCACACGACCGCGCAATTGTCAGTTAAAGCGACGCAGTCCCGAATCGCAAAAAGTGCTCTGGTCTTTGACCAGCAATATGGTCCGGGGGTTAAGTGGTTAAAGACGTCGTTAAAAAATAGAGTTCGAATATTTTTTTGCCCATTTTTTAGAACCCGAAAAATGCTCTGAAGCCCACACACAATCGTTTTTAATGACATAAAAAAAACGTAATTTTTTTAAAACCCGAAAAATGATCGTGTGTATGCGGCATTAGTGCAAAGAAATAAAGCCCGCTACATACTGTACATACACGCTATAATATAGGCTGGAAGAAAAATGGTCTGAAATGCAACATATCACCTTGAAATAGAAAAGTGAGCTGACAAGAAAAGATGGTCGATAGAGGAACTTTTATATCATTTTGTTCTGTGCATGAAGGGAACCTGACATCAGATATACCTGTTCATGTAATCGCAATGCATGCTAAGCAATGTGTAAGTGCAACACGTAAAGAGAAACTCCATACTTACTTTATTACTAAAACTTGTCCCTGTATAAAAGTAAGCAAAAACATAGCTACTAGTTTAGCTCCCTCCTAGATAGGTTGCTAGGATGTTAAAGCGGAGTTCCACCCAAAAATGGAACGTCCGCTTTCCAGAACCCCCCCTCCAATGTCACATTTGGCACCTTTCAGGGGGGAGCAGATACCTGTGTAATACAGGTATTTTGCTCCCACTTACTGGCATAGATACCCGAGCCACCCGCTGGTACCTTCGCCACTTCCGGTGCCTTTTCTTCCCCCTTCCGCTGTCTTCTGGGAGACACACAGGTCCCAGAAGACAGCAGGGACCAGTGGGATAGCGCAGCGCAACTCGCGTATGCGCAGTAGGGAACCAGGAAGTGAAGACGCAAGACTTCACTTCCTGATTCCCTTACCGTAGATGGCGGCGGCAGCACCCGAGAGCCGAGCGACAGCTCGGCTTCGGGTGCCGACACGGCGGGCGCCCTGGACAGGTAAGTGTCCTTATTTTAAAAGTCAGCAGTTGCAGTATTTTTAGACTTAAAAAAAAAAAAACAACGGCCCTCCGCTTTAAAGCGGATGTGTCACGGGGAAAAAATATTAAAAGCCAGCAGCTACAAATACTGCAGCTGCTGACTTTTAATATTAGGACACTTACCTGTCCTGGAGTCCAGCGCTGATCGCAGCAGAGCACGAGCGATCGCTCGTCTCTCTGCTGCTCCCCCCTCCATCCACGCTCAGGGAACCAGGAAGTGAAGCGCTGCGGCTTCACTGCCCGGTTCCCTACGGCGCATGCGCGAGTCGCGCTGCGCCCGCCGATTGGCTCACACGCTGTGTGTTGGGAGCCGAGTGTTCCCAGCACACAACGGGCGACAGACGGGATGTGACGGAATGCCCGTCTTTCGCCCGTAGCGTGTGGCCGGAAGTGGGTGCAAATACCTGTCTTTAGACAGGTGTCTGCACCCCCCTCCCCCCTGAAAGGTGTCAAATGTGACACCGGAGGGGGGGAGGGTTCCGATCAGCGGGACTCCACTTTAGGGTGGAGGACCGCTTTAAGCAAATTTAGTTATTTTTGATGCCCCTGTAAACAGTGGAAGAGATATTGATTTATTTGGGCTGTTCTGGATCTCATAAGGCTGCAAGTTTGATTGCTCTCCCTTGCTTTCTAGAGGCTTCTGGAACATAGAAAATTAAGCAAGACAAATGGGCAACCTGAATATTCATTGTGCTTCAGCCAATCCCAGGGGAGATGGGTCCAGTAGATGGCTTGGGAGGCATATAATATGTCTGAGCTTTAAAACAGCAGGTTCTTCCTTTTGGAGGGATCCGCTCCCCCCCCCCCCCCCCCCACCACCACAGCTGTTTACTGATTAATGCTGATGTTCATTCGGGTCCCAGCTGTGGCATAGCTAGGGGGACTATTTCAAAGGCTGGGTTCACATTATTGCGAATTGGATGTGGGTTTCCCTGCATCCAATTTGCATAGCAGGAGATTGTGACTGGCTCTCTATGGAGCCGGTTCACACATCTTCGGAGCGCCCTTGTTGCGAATTGCACAGGAGCCCTGTGCGTCTTTTGGGTTGTTTCAGGTCAGAGTTCAGCCAAAAATTCGGTCTGAAATCGGACCTGAAACAGTGAATGGAGATGCACTGGACCCTTTCTGTGAGCGGCTCCATGTTCCAGTCTGAACCCAGCCTTAACCTTTGGGAGCTAAGGACTGTTTTCGAGAACTCACTAAAGAGTAACTGGTGGAAGCTGAAGGGTGCATAGCTGTCCTGTGGCATTGTGAGCATTAACCTCTCTCTCAATAGTGTCTGGTGGATACTGGAAGGAGACATTCGCTTTTTGCCGCCCCCCGCAAAGTGCCGCCCTAGGCCTGGGCCTTGTCGGCCTAGGACATAATACATCTCTGGGTCCTAGTGAGTGCTGGAATTTTTCGGGTGAGAGAACCAGTGGTGATTCTGACTGAGACAATACTTTATTTTGTTCCTGGTATAAAGACTGTTTGGAGAAGCTTGGCTTAGTGAACTGTCCTACTGTTTCTATGTAATATTTCCAGAGTATCCCATACTGCCCTACACCCTCTCCAAGTTTATTCAATAATAAATCCCAAAAAGATGTCCTCCTAGACTGTTTAATGAGCCAAAGTGGATGGACTGTGCCTGGGAGCTAATTTGGGAAAGAACCAGTTAATTACAGAGACTCCTATGGGGGTAACGCTACACTAGTCCTGTCAGAAACCATGAATCAGGCCGAGACAGAAGTACAGTTAAATCACACTTGTTTAATAATAATAATAAAAAGATAAACAAAGTAAGCGTAGTCAAAACATAGTCAGAGTTCAGGAACCGGATCGGATAGTCAGCCAAGCCAAATGTCATAGAGTCAGAGATAAACGTAGTAGAACAGCAAGCAGGATCTGGAGCCAGAAGGAACGTCAGCCAAGCAAGTCTTCAACAGGAACGCAGGAGATCTCTGTGATGTTGACCAAGGCGAAGGCAGAGATCATCTGAGCTGGACGGCTTAAGTAGGCAGGACTCACGAGCAGGATATCATTAACAGGTGAGTCACTGTGAAGAGATAGGAGCTGGCAATTAGCTGACAGCGAGCGGCCATCTCAGAGAAGGAAGGCCTGAGCCCAGCACTGACAAGTCCATAGAGTCACGCATTGTCTTGATTGTAGGGAAGGTTCTCCTTACACTGCCCCTCTCCAGTGCCACTATCTTGAAGTCAGATCTTGAATTCTATGCCAGGCCTATAGGACCTAACAGATCCTCACTCTCCTGCATGTGTGCAGCCACACCACGAGCCCTGCCAGTAGACTGACAGAGACTCCTGACCGCATACACAAGATCCTGTGAGCTGCCTTCTGGGATGAGTGATGTTGCAGGGCTACGTGCATGGGCAGAAACACTGCAATCGATCTCGGAGTGACTTGTGGTCTTCCTGTGTATGAGCGGGGTCCAGGTACGTCATCATTGCCTAAGCTAGAATTACAGACATAAACTTAAAAAAATAAAAATATTTACTTATTACTTATGAAAGTCCACTGATGAATTCCAGGTATGGTTGATCCATCTTGGTTCAATGTAACTATAAATATACACTACCATACATCTCTCTAGAATTACAATTGATGAGCACACTGGCAGCAATTGATGGGCACAGTAGTGGCAATTGATGGGCACACTAGCAGAAATTGATGGGCACAGTAGCGACAGTTGATGAGCACACTGGCAGCAATTGATGGGCACAGTAGTGGCAATTGATGGGCACACTAGCAGAAATTGATGGGCACAGTAGCGGCAGTTGATGGGCACAGTGTCAGCAATTGATCGGTATACTGGCAGCAATTGATGGGCACAGTAGTGGCAATTGATCAGCACACTGGCAGCAATTGATGGGCACAGTAGCGGCAATTGATGGGCACAGTGTCAGCAATTGATTGGCACACTGGCAGCAATTGATGGGCACAGTGGCAGCAATTGATGGGCACACTGGCAGCAATTGATGGGTACAGTAGCTGTGTTTGATGGCACAATGGTGGCAATTTATGAGTACAGTGGCTGCGTTTGATGGGAACAGTGGCTGCATTTGATACCACAGTGGCGGCAATTGATGGCACAGTGGCTGTGTTTGATGGCACAGTGGCTACGTTTGATGGGCACAGTGGCTCTGTTTGATGGGCACAGTGGCTTAGTTTAATGGGCACAGTGGCTGTGTTTGATGGCACAGTGGCTGCGTGTGATGGGCACAGTAGCTGTGTTTAATGGGCACTGTAGCTGCATTTGATGGGCACAGTGGCTGCGTTTGATGGGCACAGTGGCTCTGTTTGATGGGCACAGTAGCTGTGTTTGATAGGCACAGTGGCTGCATTTGATGGGCACAGTAGCTGTGTTTGATAGGCACAGTAGCTGCATTTGATAGGCACAGTAGCTGCATTTGATAGGCACAGTGGCTGCATTTGATGGGCACAGTGGCTGCGTTTAATGGGCACAGTGGCTGTGTTTGATGGCACAGTGGCTGCGTTTGATGGGCACAGTAGCTGTGTTTGATGGGCACAGTAGCTGTATTTGATAGGCACAATGGCTGCATTTGATGGGCACAGTAGCTGCGTTTGAAGGGCACGGTGGCTGCATTTGATGGGCACAGTGGCTGTGTTTGATGTTTTTTTTTTTTTCAGTTTGTTTGCGCCCCCAAAAATTTTGAGCACCAGCCGCCACTGGTGAACAGCCTTATTTGCCTTTAGTAAATCAACCCCTAAATACCAAAATATAACAAAAATATGTAGTCATTTACTAAATATACTTCATGAATGCTTAAAATGCTATATAAAAGTTTTCACATTACTTGTACTCTGCGGTAAATTCAATGAACTTTCCGATTACATGACCTCTATTTTTTTAAATGTGAAAAGTACAGAGAAATCAAATATTGCGTTTCGCACTCTCCGCGATGCCAGACCGCTGTGATGCTGTACACCATATAACATTCCTTTTTCTATTTTTACGTTTCTTTTTTTAGATGTCATTAAGGGGGTCTGATACATTGCTGTAGGTCTTGTAGCAGCAGTCGAGGGAATATCGGTGGTTTATCAGGAAGATGAACTTTTCAAAATTTAGGACCTCCTGAAGGTAAAGAATCCGGGATAAAAGGAGAAGAAATATTAGGATTAATGACACGGGTGACCTCGGAGTCATGAGTGGGAGACGCCATGCCAATGACTTTGGAGTTTATTGTCAAGTTCAGGAAAGTGAAGGAGGTGGTGTGGAACATCACATAACGAGCGTGGCCCCCTGATATGTTGCTGGGTTTCTTTGTGCTCTTTAAAGAAGTTTTCTTTCCAATTATACAATAAGTAGCAGTATATATGAAACACAAAGTGCTCACTGAAACGAACTGTGGGGGGAGAAAAAACAAAAGGGGTCTATGCTGGTCATACCAACCGAACAGATCAAAGATGGCATTTTACATCGTTTTCCTTTACTAAAGTTTCCATGAGATCAAAGCAATTAATCAGCAACAATAACTTCTGTCATTCTAGTGTATAGGGGCCGCAAGCTATAGTCCAGGGGCCGCATCCAGACTACTATGAGATTGTATGTGGCCCGCAGCTATGGTCGATGGTGTACCCTAAGATTCAGGATTCCATTCAGTTGGCCTTCTGATGGGGACTCTGATATATGGAGGAACTCTAATATGTGAGGAGGACGTTGAAGTAATGGGGAGGCTTCTGATATGAAAGGGGTCTCTGATGTGATTGGAGGCTTCTGATGTGAAAGGGGGTCATTGATGTGATGGGGAGGCTTCTGATGTGAAAGGGGGACTCTGATGTAATAGGGAGGCATCTGGTGTGAAAGATGGACTCTGATGTGATGGGGAGGCTTCTGATGTGAAAGGGGGACTCTGATGTGATGGGGAGGCTTCTGATGTGAAAGGGGGTCTCTGATGTGATGGGGAGGCTTCTGATGTGAAAGGGGTCTCTGATGTAATGGGGAGGCTTCTGATATGAAAGGGGGTCTCTGATGTGATTGGAGGCTTCTTATGTGAAAGGGGGTCATTGATGTGATGAGGAGGCTTCTGATGTGAAAGGGGGTCATTGATGTGATGAGGAGGCTTCTGATGTGAAAGGGGGTCATTGATGTGAGGGGGGAGACTTCTGGTGTGATTGGGGGACTCTGATGTGATGGGGAGGCTTCTAATGTGAAAGGGGGACTCTGATGTTATGGGGAGGCTTCTGGTGTGAAAGAGGGACTCTGATGTGATGGGGGGGCTTCTGATGTGAAAGGGTGACTCTGATGTGATGGGAAGGCTTCTGATGTGAAAGGGGGACTCTGATGTGAAAGGGGGACTCTGATGTTATGGGGATGCTTCTGATGTGAAAGAGGGACTCTGATGTGATGGGGAGGCTTCTGATGTGAAAGGGGGTCTCTGATGTTATGGGGAGGCTTCTGGTGTGAAAGAGGGACTCTGATGTGATGGGGGGGCTTCTGATGTGAAAGGGTGACTCTGATGTGATGGGAAGGCTTCTGATGTGAAAGGGTGACTCTGATGTGATGGGAAGGCTTCTGATGTGAAAGGGGGACTCTGATGTGAAAGGGGGACTCTGATGTTATGGGGATGCTTCTGATGTGAAAGAGGGACTCTGATGTGATGGGGAGGCTTCTGATGTGAAAGGGGGTCTCTGATGTGACGGGGAGGCTTCTGGTGTGAAAGATGGACTCTGATGTGACGGGAGGCTTCTGGTGTGAAAGGGGACTCTGATGTGATGGGGAGGCTTCTGATGTGAAAGGGGGACTCTGATGTGATAGGGAGGCTTCTGGTGTGAAGGTGGTCTGTAACTATATTAGTGTCACTGGTCCCCAAAAGTATCAAGCATGTCAGTTAGTGTCCGATTTGTCAGCCGCAATGTCGCAGTCCTGCTATAAGTCGCTGATCGCCACCAATACAAGTAAAAAAAAAATCCACAAAAATATCTCATAGTTGACACTATGGCTTAGATTCACGTAGGGCGGCGAAACTATGTGCGGGCGTAGCGTATCTTATTTACGCTACGCCGCCGCAACTTAGAGAGGCAAGTGCTGTATTCACAAAGCACTTGCGTCCTAAGTGACGGCGGCGTAGCGTAAATGGGCCGGCGTAAGCGCGCGTATTTCAAAGTAGGCAGGTCGTGGGCGTGTTGTATTTAAATTAAGCGTGACCCCATGTAGATGCATGGCCGAACGAACGGCGCATGCGCGCGCATGCTCAGTATCACGTCGTATTTACGCCCAAAGATACGCGGGCTCAATGCCTGTGACGTGAACGTAACCTACGCACAGCCCCATTTGTGTACGACTTACGTAAACGACGTAAAAAGATATGCTTGTTCCGACGTCCATACCTTGCATGGGCTGCGCCACCTAGAGACCAGCTTTATATTTACGCCGGCGTATGTCTTACATAAACGGCGTAACTAATTGCGACGGACGTACGTACGTACGTTCGTGAATCGGCGTATCTTGCTCATTTACATATTCAACGCGGAAATCAACAGAAGCGCCACCTAGCGGCCAGCGGAAATATGCACCCAAGATACGACGGCGTAGGAGACTTACGCCGCTCGTATCTTGGCAGAATTAATGCGTAACTGATTCTATGAATCAGGCTCATAGATACGACGGCGCCCATTCGGACTTACGACGCCGTATCTGGAGATACGCAGTCGTAAGTCTTTTAAAATCTGGGCAAATAACTTTTCTCAAACCAATCAATATATACGCTTTTAGGGATTTTTTACCAAAAATATGTAGAAGAATACATATTGGTCTAAACTGATGAAGAAATTCGATAAAAAAAACAAAAAAAAAACAGAATTGTTTGGCTTTTTTATTTATAGCGCAAAAAATAAAAACTGCAGAGGGGATCAAATGCCACAGAAAGAAAGCTCTATTTGTGGGGAAAAAAGGACATTCAATTTATTTGGCTACATCATCGCACAACCGCGCAATTGTCAGTTAAAATAACGCAGCGCTATTTCACAAAAAAGGGCCCTTCCAGAGCTGAAGCGGTTAATTATTATTATACAGGATTTATTTAGCGCTAACCGTTTACACAGCACTTTATAAATCCTGGTTAATCTCAAGACATAAAAATCTGTTGCCAAGCAAACCAGCTTTCAAATACAGTCAGTGGCGGTGCGTCCATAATGTGCGCCGGACGCCGCCCCCTCTCTCCTGTCACCTCTCTCTCGCCATAGATAGATTCATGCAATGCATCTATGGTCGCCGCTGTCTCCCCCTATTCATGTGCCTGGCCCCTTTTCGGGTGTCGGGCACTTGAATTACAGTGGCGGAGTATTTTTTGGAAGCACCTGATTAGAGCAGTGTTGCCAACCGTCCGTATTCTTACGGACAGTTCGTAAAAACGGGCACTTTTTCCCCCCGTTCGTAAATGTCCGTGGTTGCCGGAATGTGCCAGTAATAATAGCTGAGATCGGTTCAGTTTTAAACTGCACATGGAGATTGGAGGCAGGGAGTGATGGTGGCTGCGGTGGCACCGCAGAGGGGGATGGAGGCAGGGGGCAATGGAGGCAGGGGGAGATTGGAGGCAGGGGGAGATTGGAGGCAGGGGGTGTAAGTGGCAGGGGGTGATTGGAGAGGGGGATGGTGGCACCGCAGAGGGTGGGGAATGGAGACAGGGGTTGTTGGTGGCACCGCAGAGGGTGATTGGAGGCAGGGGGCCTGGGGGAGATTGGAGGCAGAGGGAGATTGGAGGCAGGGGGAGATTGTGGCACCACAGAGGGGGGTGAAGGCAGGGGGTATTGGTGGCAGAGGGGGATGGAGGCAGGGGGTAAATAATTTGCCCTTATTATATCGAAAATAACAAAAATATGTTTTTTTACCTTAATATCTACCTTAAATCACATTGCTATTTGCCTAGCGTACTTGTTTGTAGCCTAAATACTGAAATTTGCACCTAAAAATTTAATTTGGTAACTTTTGTGAAATGCCAGTAAAAACGTGGCTGCGCCAGTAAATTTCGGGTGTTGTGTCAGTAAATATCAATCTGGTAGGTTGGCAACACTGGATTAGAGCCATAGGCTCTAATAGGCACCCAAAAAGGTGAACAGCGGGGACACCATGCTGGGCGCTCGCTGTGTACTCAGCGTGGTTTTAGGAAAGCGAATAAATCGCTTTCCTAACACTGAACTGCCTCTCAGCCAAACAGGTGCTCGGATCTGTTACCTGTCACCTGATTGGCTGAAACGACAGGCGCTATCAGAGCTTGGAGGACATCGCCACCGTGACCCGCTGCCCCACCTAGACAAGGGGGCCTGGGCAAGCGGGGGATGCAGTGGTAGCATTTGAGGGGCACAGTAGCAGCAATTTACAAGCACACTGGCAGCAATTGGTGGGCACAGTAGCGGCAGTTGATGGGCACAGTGGCGGCAGTTGATGGGCACAGTGTCAGCAATTGATGGGCACAGTGTCAGCAATTGATGTGTGCAGTGTCAGCAATTGATTGGTACAGTAGCTGTGTTTGATGGCACAGTGGCTGCGTTTGATGGGCACAGTGGATGCATTTGATGGGCACAGTGGCTGCGTTTGATGGGAACAGTAGCTGCATTTGATGGGCACCAGTGGCTGCGTTTGATGGGCACAGTGGCTGCGTTTGATGGGCACAGTGGCTGCGTTTAAAGGGCACAGTGGCTGCGTTTGATGGACACAGTAGCTGCATTTGACGGGCACAGTGGCTGCATTTGACGGGCACAGTGGCTGCATTTGACGGGCACAGTGGCTGCATTTGACGGGCACAGTGGCTGCGTTTGATGGATACAGTGGCGGAAATTGATGGGCACAGTAGCTGCATTTGATAGGCACAGTGGCTGCGTTTGATGGGCACAGTGGCTGCATTTGACGGGCACAGTGGCAAAATTTGACGGGCACAGTGGCTGAATTTGACGGGCACAGTGGCTGCGTTTGATGGATACAGTGGCGGAAATTGATGGGCACAGAAGCTGCGTTTGATGGGCACAGTGGCTGCGTTTGATAGGCACAGTGGCTGCGTTTGATGGGCACAGTGGCTGCATTTGACGGGCACAGTGGCTGCATTTGACGGGCACAGTGGCTGCATTTGACGGGCACAGTGGCTGCGTTTGATGGATACAGTGGCGGAAATTGATGGACACAGTGGCTGCGTTTAATGGGCACAGTGGCTGCGTTTGACGGGCACAGTGGCTGCGTTTGACGGGCACAGTGGCTGCATTTGACGGGCACAGTGGCTGCATTTGACGGGCACAGTGGCTGCCTTTGATGGATACAGTGGCGGAAATTGATGGGCACAGTAGCTGTGTTTGATGGGCACAGTGGCTGCGTTTGACGGGCACAGTGGCTGCATTTGACGGGCACAGTGGCTGCATTTGACGGGCACAGTGGCTGCATTTGATGGGCACAGTGGATGCGTTTGATGGATACAGTGGCGGAAATTGATGGGCACAGTAGCTGCGTTTGATGGGCACAGTGGCTGCATTTGATAAGCACAGTGGCTGCGTTTGATGGGCACAGTGGCTGCATTTGACGGGCACAGTGGCTGAATTTGACGGGCACAGTGGCTGCATTTGACGGGCACAGTGGCTGCGTTTGATGGATACAGTGGCGGAAATTGATGGGCACAGTAGCTGCGTTTGATGGGCACAGTGGCTGCGTTTGATAGGCACAGTGGCTGCGTTTGACGGGCACAGTGGCTGCATTTGACGGGCACAGTGGCTGCATTTGACGGGCACAGTGGCTGCATCTGACGGGCACAGTGTCCGCATTTGACGGGCACAGTGGCTGCGTTTGATGGATACAGTGGCGGAAATTGATGGGCACAGTGGCTGCGTTTGATAGGCACAGTGGCTGCAATTGATTTATTTATTTATTTTTAGTTTGTTTGCACCACCCAAAAAAATTTAACACCAGCCTCCACTGAATACAGTATACATGTTATTTGTGTATTTAGCTTTTTGTATGTGTATTTATTTGTGTATTTAGCTTTTTGTATTTGTATTTATTTGTGTATTTAGCGTTTTGTATTTGTATTTATTTGTGTATTAAGCTTTTTGTATTTGTATTTATTTGTGTATTTAGCTTTTTGTATTTGTATTTATTTGTGTATTTAGCGTTTTGTATTTGTATTTATTTGTGTATTTAGCTTTTTGTATTTGTATTTATTTGTGTATTTAGCGTTTTGTATTTGTATTTATTTGTGTATTTAGCTTTTTGTATTTGTATTTATT
This sequence comes from Rana temporaria, assembly GCF_905171775.1. Taxonomy (NCBI): domain Eukaryota; kingdom Metazoa; phylum Chordata; class Amphibia; order Anura; family Ranidae; genus Rana; species Rana temporaria. Next base: position 21,518,211 of record NC_053491.1, on the reverse strand, counting down.
TGCGTATTTAGCTTTTTGCAAGGAGTTCAGTTCAGCATTAAATAACAATGAAAAAAAGAACAGTGACATTATATTAGCAGCACGACATTTGAAAAACAATAAGTGGACATTGCAAAAATGTTTATTATATAGCAAGAAAATGTCCAACGTCTGACTCTGATAATACGGCTCTGTGCATGGAATTCTGTAGGAGAAATATATTTACCTCCTCTAGTATATATATATATATATATATATATATAGAGATATATTCTAGAAGCATGCTGAACCAAATAGAAAGTATTATAACTCAGAATATTAAAACTGTGTAAGGTCTGACCCCGACAGCGCAGTGATGCTTTGTAGTGGTTTGGTTTATTTATAGTACAACGAGATATCTTACAGCTAGGTAGCACAAAGAAAGGAATAAAAGGGCATGAAGCATATAAAGCATAAATACATATAAATAGATAAGGAGCTGGCACACTGCCCGCCGCAGACAGACTTGGGTCAGTTTATGAACAGATAGTGAAAAATATAAAGGCAGACGCGAGAATTCGCAGACGCAAGGGGATATGTAAATTGTCATGTAACCAAGGAATGGCGAGTAAACAAAGGGAATTGTGTGCAGAGAAACATTTACAAACATCTGAACATCAGAAAAAAAACTAAATAGTGTTGTTGTTTTTTTTCGCTTTTTGGAAAACCGTGGCCCGGATTCAGGTAGAATTGCGCATTATTTACGGAGGCGCAGGGCAACGTTTTTGCCCTGCGCCCCCACAAATTTGCTCCGCTGCCCTTAATACACGGAGCAGAAGCTCCGTAAATTGCGGGGGCGCGCCGGCAAAATGTCCGGCACAAGCGCGCGCAATTTAAATGATCCCGTAGGGGGCGGGAATCATTAAAATTAGGCGCGTTCCCGCGCCGATCGTAGAGCGCATGCTCCATCGGGAAACTTTCCCGACGTGCATTGCGGCAAATGACGTCGCAAGGACGTCATTTGCTTCAAAGTGAACGTGAATGGCGTCCAGCGCCATTCACGAATCACTTACGCAAACTACATAAAATTCAAATTTTGCGACGCGGGAACAACGGGTATACGTAACATTGGCTGCCCCTGCCAATAGCAGGGGCAGCCTTACGCAAAAAACGCCGTACGGAAACAACGTAAATTGCGTACGCAGGGCTCGCGCAACGTTGTGAATCGGTGTTAGTATGCAATTTGCATACTATACGCTGAGCACAACGGGAACGCCACCTAGCGGCCATCGCAAGAATGCAGCCTAAGATATGCGGGCATAAGAGCCTTATGCCGCGCAGATCTTAGGCTGCAGTCGGCGTAACGAGGTTCCTGAATCAGGAGCATTCGTTACGCCGGGGCAAGTAAGCAATTGCGCTGTGTAACCTATGGTTACACAGGCGCAATTGCTTCTTGAATCCACCCCAGTATTTTTTTATTTATTTTTTTGGACCCTAAGGATAATGGCTCCCCCAGCCCAAGTGGTTAGTAGGTGAAATCAGGTAAAAGCAGCCTCAGCTCGATTTATCCAGACCACAGCTTCAATATGTTTCGCCCCACCCTTTGGGCTTAATCATGATCTCCATGATTAAGCCCCGAGGGCGGGGGGCGAAACGTGTTGGCGATGTGGTCTGGATGAATCGAGCTGAGGCTGCTTTCAGCTGCTAACCACTTGGGCTGGGTGAGGTGTGCGGCGGCTGGACTATCTCTTCCCATTTTTTGCAGTATGCTTTGGGTCTGGACGGACCTTTTCTCAGCCTGCACCCTCACTAACCAGCGGCATCCAACCTCTCCTTTTTTCTTTTCCTACTTCCCCTTCAGTCCTCTTTTCCATCCCTTCTCTGCCTCCCCTTACGTCTCCTCTTCCCGTCTTTCCCATCCCCAACTACTCCCACAACTTCCTCCCCCTTTCCCTCTTCATGTGCTATTCACTTCACCAATTGTTTGAAGCTAATATTTATCAATTCATCTATTTTCTGGATAGATCCTGGTTATTAAATCCCTTCCTGGGCCTTGCCTGAGTTGTCCGTAGATTTAATACCCAATGATGACTAGTGTTGAGCGGAATACGCCATATTCGATTTCGCGATATATCACGAATATATAGACGAATATTCGTGAAATATTCGCTAAAATCGAATATTCGTGATATTTTATCAAAAAAATATTTTTTGCGAAATTTCGCTAATGCGAATGCGAAATTGATTGCGAAATTGATTGCGAAATTGATTGCGAAATTTTGAAACATTCAATTTCACCTGCCCTTTGGAAAAAGTGTGGTTTTACGTAATGGACCCTGCAACTAACAACAAGGTATTAATAAAATAAATACATTATTATATAGATTTGAGGGTTTACTTTGACCAATTTGTATATTGATTAGTTTAATAAATATTGAATAACCATAGATTTGGAAAATACAGATCTCTCCTCTAGACTGACCTGTATTGAGTTAGGTAAAGATCAACCGCACACTGGGGCCCCTGATTCTGTTGAGTTAAAAAAAAGCCAAGTAAACCGTTTACGTTGACATCTCATAAATGTCTTTATGTTAAACAGTTATTATTCTCATTAAAGAGGTGAAATGCAAATGATGATGACACGGGACAAAAGATGGAAAATTCTTTGAAGATGTGATACACTGGAAAAACGCACAGAAACACTCCACTCTCTCCTATGACAACTGTGGTAGGAGAACTCTGATTGGCTCTGATGCAAAAGAAGGGCGGAGAAAGTATTTGCGAATATTCGTAATACGAATATTCGCGATCGCGAATATTCGGCAACATAAAAGGATCGCCTCAGCTTAGTTACTCGGCCCAGGGTCTCTAATCATACCAGCAATGCTTTTAGACGTCGATGGAGATCACTAGGATGTGATCTGTTTTAAAAATAAATTTGAAAAAATACGAATATTCGGAATAGCGAATTTTGGCCACGAAATTCGAGTTATTCGCGAAAATTCGAATATGCCATATTCGTAACGAATGGCCTAATACCAAGTCGCAGGTAAAAAGATCTGCAGGAGTGGGTGATAGATATTGGGCATGGCGGCCAACAGCATATACTGTCTTGTAAAATTAATGTTTTTGTGATGCATTTAAAGTCATTGCTATGTCTTTAATTGTATTTAGCTCTATGCATTACGAGATCCAACTGTTCTCAAACGTCCGCTGAGGAAGCCCCAAGTGTCGAAACATGTCGGGATAAGTCACTCTAATGCCATTGTCGAGTGACCAATTTTTTCGATCAATTTAGACTGTGGATGTTATCTTGTACTTGCGTACTTTATGCATAGCCAAACCTTTTTAACTCAGTGTTTTATGTAATAAAAACCTAGGGCCAGATCCTCAGAGCGAGTACGCCGGCGTATCTACTGATACGCCGGCGTACTTTCAAATTACCCGCGTCGTATCTTTGTTTTGAATCCTCAAACCAAGATACGACAGCATCTGGGTTAGATCCGACAGGCGTACGCCTTCGGATCTAAGATGCAATACTTCGGCGTCCGGTGGGTGGCGTTCACGTCGTTTTACGTGTCGGGTATGCAAATTAGCTATTTCCGACAATCCACGAACGTACGAGCGGCCGGCGCATTCCTTTACGTCGTCTCTAGTCGGCTTTTTCCGGCGTATAGTTAAAGCTGGTATTTTGCGGCGTATAGTTAGACTTGCCATGTTAAGTATGGCCGTCGTTCCCGCGCCGAAATTTGAATTTTTTATTTTTTTTGCGTAAGTCGTCCGTGAATCGGAATGTACGTAAGTCCCGTCTAAGTTAAAAAAAATTACGTCCTAGCGACGTCATTTAGCGCAATGCACGTCGGGAAATTTTGGGACGGCGCATGCGCAGTTCATTCGGCGAGGGGACGCGCTTCATTTAAAAGAAACCCGCCCCCTAATCGCCGATTTGCATTCCGCTGCCAGAGATAAACTACGCCGCCGTAACTTACGGCACAAATTCTTTGAGGATTCAAAGCAGCCAAAAGTAAGTTACAGTGGCGTAGCGTATCTCACATACGCTGCGCCGATCTATTTCTACGTGGATCTGGCCCCTAGTTATACTTTTTACATATTGTAGTATTGAAAAGTTTTTTCTCCCCAAAATTAAGGTGACTCTCCCCCACCTTGTGTCTTGAGGCCCCATGTTGGCATGGTGTCCACCGTAGCATTTGCAGTGGCAGGGCAGTGTAGGACTGGCCATAAGAAGGATTACCTTGAAGAAGTTGGGGGCAAACATAAGCCCACATACATGTAAAGTGCATATCATTTTAGGGAACCATTGAACATATTAAAGGAACACTAAAGGTACAATTTTTTTTTTTTTTAAATAACATACATGTTCTACTTACCTCCACTGTGCAGATCGTTTTGCACAGTGACCCGGATCCGTGTCTTCTGGGGTCCCTCGGCGGCTGTCTCGGCTCCTCCTCGCAAAAGCTTTCCACGTTCATGCGAGCTCCCTCGCATGGTGGAAAGCTTTTGCGAGCGCGCTCCCGTGATACAGCAGCGGCCATAGCCGCCGACTGTATCACTCGGCCCCGCCCCCCGGCGCGCTGCGTCATCCGCTGTCATTGACAGCAGCGCCAGCCAATGGCTGCGCTGCTATCAATCCGCCCAGCCTAGCCAATCAACGGCCAGGCTGGGAACCGAGCAGGATGACAAGCACGCGCCCGGGACTTTCGAACGGTGAGGTAAGTAAAACGGGGGCTCGGGGGCGGTGCTGTCAGATGTTTTTTTACCTTAATGCATAGGATGCATTAAGGTAAAAAAACTTTTACCTTTACAACTCCTTTAAAGCATGTACCAAAGATGATAAGCCTACATGTTTCATGGCACAGGCCACTTCTTCAGGGCTTCAAGGTCCATGTCTGGTTCAAAAACATCTCAGAGAAGGTTCTGCATCAGATGCGTTTGGGCTTAGGGGAGACATCAAAAGACACTTTAACCAGCTGAAAGCAGATGTCCATAGAGGACCAATCAAAATCAGGCATCAGAAGTGTTATCTGAACAAGCAAAAGGTGATCAGACATTGATGGCAACGCTCAGTAATGCCCCAGGGTGTGTAAGGATATCAGAGATACCGTAGCAAACGCACCATAAGAAGATTGTTCAATAAACAGACAGATAAATAGGAACCACACAATGGACAAGAAGCATCAGAGATAACAGCTTTTGATGAAGGCTTAGGCTGAAACGCGTCAGTTTTTGGATGATGTTACTGCTATAATGCTACAATAGAAATTTTCTATGGAGAAGCTGTCGAGTCGCCGGTTTGTGCTTGTTATGTATTCTCTGAGAACTCAATTAGTCAGAGCACCGACCACTCTGCACACTAACTACATTATACAGGGGTAAAGCTTGGGTGAGTCTTCTTTTGCATAACAGCAGTATGTGCCTGGGTCTCCCGAGGACCCTCTGATCCAGCCACCCAGTGGGGGCACCCAGGGCTTTTTTCAGATGGAACTTGGTGGAACTCAGTTCCACCACCTTTGACTGAGGCCCTTCTCTCCCTGCCCACCACTATCACTTGTAAACAGAGGTCTGGCTTTTGTGTTTACAAGTGACAGCTAGTCTTCCAACAGCCCCCATAGATCTGATCTCCTGAGAGGCTCCCACTGAGTGCAGGATGGGAACCTGGGAAATGTAGGTGAAGTGCAGATGCTGACTCCTCCACTGAATGATCCCCCTGAAAATGAGCGAGGAAGAGCCATATACAGTGTGCGGAAAGGTACTAGGGAAGAAGAGAGGTGAAGGTGAGATGTGGATGGAGGATGCAGAAGTAAAAAGCTGTGGAAGAAGGCTCTGCATTCTGTGTAGCACAACCCTAAACTCTGCACTCTGTGTAGCACAACCATAAACTCTGCACTCTGGCCCAGATTCAAAGAGCAATTGCGCTTGCGTAACCATAGTTACGCAGCGCAATTGCTTATTTGCCCCGGCGTAACGACTTCTCCTGATTCAGAGAGCTCGTTACGCCGACTGCAGCCTAAGATATGCGTGGCATAAAGCTCTTATGCCCTCATATCTTAGGCTGCATTTTTACGCAGGCCGCTAGGTGGCGTTCCCGTTGTGCTCAGCGTATAGTATGCAAATTGCTTACTAACGCCGATTCACAACGTTACGTGAGCCCTGCGTACGCAGTTTACGTTGTTTGCGTACGGCAGGTTTCGCGTAAGGCTGCACATGCTAAAAGCAGGGGCAGCCAATGCTAAGGATACCCGCCGTTCCCGCGTCGCGAGGTTTAAATTTTACGTTGTTTGCGTAAGTAAATCGTGAATGGCGCTGGACGCCATTCACGTTCACTTTGAAGCAAATGACGTCCTTGCGACATCATTTGCCGCAATGCACGTTGGGAAAGTTTCCAGACGGAGCATGCGCTCTACGATCGGCGCGGGAACGCACCTAATTTAAATGATTCCCGCCCCCTACGGGATCATTTAAATTGCGCGCGCTTATGCCGGGCAATTTTAAAGAGCGCACACGCAATTTACGGAGCTACTGCTCCGTGAATCGCGGGTAGCGCAGTAAATTTGCGGGGGCGCAGGGCAAAAACGGTGCCCTGCGCCTACGTAAAAAATGCATAAATGTTACTGAATCTACCCCACTGTATTTAAGCAAATAAGCTCAGTTTTGTGTTGAAATTACTGCATCCCGCAATACTTATACTTGCATCCACTATTGCCCCCACTCATCACAAAATGTCCACCATTGCCCCCACTCATCATGTAATGTCCACCATTGCCCCCACTCATCACGTAATGTCCACCATTGCCCCCACTCATCACGTAATGTTCACCATTGCCCCCACTCATCACGTAATGTCCACCATTGCCCCCACTCATCACGTAATGTCCACCATTGCCCCCACTTATCACTGTAATGTCCGCCATTGCCCCCATTCGTCATCACCATCACTGTTCCAGTGCAACATTGCCCCCACATAGTAATAATAGCCAGTAGTTTAACATTGCCCCCATAACACCCGCCGCCGGGTGTACCAAGATGGCCGACCGCTCCGGAGCTAGGCCAAAGCCGCGGCCTTTCCTAAGGCCGCGGCGGCGGTGCGCTCTGCGGATCGCAATCTGTGCCGATCCGAACAGGCCGACCCGTGTGGATCACGGATCGGTCACGATCCATTGCACCCCTAGCGGAGACAGCATGGCAAGGCAAGGACCCTGCTTGGGGGCCCCAAACAATTGCTTGGTTTGCCTGTCTAGTTCCGACGGGCCTGAGTGTAGGACTGGCCATAAGAGGGATTACCTTGACGAAGTTGGGGGCAAACATAAGCCCACATACATGTAAAGTGCATATCATTTTAGGGAACCATTGAACATATTAAAGCATGTACCAAAGATGATAAGCCTACATGTTTCACGGCACAGGCCGCTTCTTCAGGGCTTCAAGGTCCATGTCTGGTTCAAAAACATCTCAGAGAAGGTTCTGCATCAGATGCGTTTGGGCTTAGGGGAGACATCGAAAGACACTTTAACCAGCTGAAAGCAGATGTCCATAGAGGACCAATCAAAATCAGGCATCAGAAGTGTTATCTGAACAAGCAAAAGGTGATCAGACATTGATGGCAACGCTCAGGTAATGCCCCAGGGTGTGTAAGGCTATCATAGATACCGTAGCAAACGCACCATAAGAAGATTGTTCAATAAACAGACAGATAAATAGGAACCACACAATGGACAAGAAGCACCAGAGATAACAGCTTTTGATGAAGGCTTAGGCTGAAACGCGTCAGTTTTTGGACGATGTTACTGCTATAATGTTACAATAGAATTTTTCTATGGAGAAGCCGTCGAGTTGACAGTTTGTGCTTGTTATGTATTCTCTGAGAACTCAATTAGTCAGAGCACCGACCACTCTGCACACTAACTACATTATACAGCGGTAAAGCTTGGGTGAGTCTTCTTTTGCATAACAGCAGTATGTGCCTGGGTCTCCCGAGGACCCTCTGATCCAGCCACCCAGTGGGGGCACCCAGGGCTTTTTTCAGATGGAACTGAGTTCCACCACCTTTGACTGAGGCCCTTCTCTCCCTGCCCACCACTATCACTTGTAAACACAGAGGTCTGGCTTCTGTGTTTACAAGTGACAGCTAGTCTTCCAACAGCCCCCATAGATCTGATCTCCTAAGAGGCTCCCACTGAGTGCAGGATGGGAACCTGGGAAATGTAGGTGAAGTGCAGATGCTGACTCTTCCACTGGATGATCTTCCTGAAAATGAGCGAGGAAGAGCCACATACAGTGTGCGGGAAGGTGCTAGGGAAGAAGAGGGGTGAAGGTGAGATGTGGATGGAGGATGCAGAAGTAAAAAGCTGTGGAAGAAGGCTCTGCACTCTGTGTAGCACAACCCTAAACTCTGCACTATGTAGGTAGCACAACCATAAACTCTGCACTCTGTGTGTAACCCTACCGAACTCTGCACTCTATACATAATGCACGCCTGGTATTTATTGCCCCTTTAAGACCCTCCCACTATTAGTCTTATATTTTCTGAGAAAAAAGGCCTAGGGGCACCCAAGCTGAGCTGCAGCTCCCTGTGTCCATTCAGACACAGAGCTGTGGTTCAGCCCCGCCCCTCTCTCTTCTGATTGCCCACCTGACTTTGATTGACAGCAGCGGGACCCAATGGTACCACTGCTGTGTCTCAGCCAATCACGAGGGAGAGTCCTGGACGCCCGAGACACCCGTGGACATCGCTGGACAGAGATGGGGCTCAGGTAAGTTTTAGGGGGGCTGCTGCACACAGAAAGCTTTTTATCTTAATGCATTAAAGTGGAGTTTCACCCAAAAATTACATTTACGCTTTTCGGAATGCCCCCCCCCGCCGGTGTCACATTTGGCACCTTTCAGAGGGGGGGGGGGCAGATACCTGTCTAATACAGGTATTTTTCTCCCACTTCCGGGCATAGATATTCAAGCCACCCACGGCTATCTACGCCACATCCGGCCCCTCCCCCCCGCTGTCTTCTGGGAGACACACAGGTCCCAGAGGAAAGCAGGGACCAGTGGGATCGCGCAATGCGACTTTGCGCATGCGCAGTAGGGAACCAGGAAGTGAAGCCGCAGGGCTTCACCAGGGCGGGTGCTACCACTAGGCAAACTAGGCAGCCGCCTAGGGCGTCCGCCCACTGGTGTTCCTACTCCCTTCTCTCTGCAGCAAGCAATTAAGTCTCAGCATCAGCAGGCAGTCACCGCTCCCATCGCACATAGTGTCAGAGGCACAGCGCCTGGCAGAGGACTGTGTCTGTGTCCCAACTCAGGAATGAATGGAAGCAAGCAAACAAACATTCATTGATGGGCGCTGGTGAGGCTGCATTTGATGGGCGTTGGTGAGGCTGCATCGATGGGCGCTGGTGAGTCTGCATTTGATGAGCGCTGGTGAGGCTGCATTTGATGGGCGCTGGTAAGGCTGCATTGATGGGCGCTGGTGAGTCTGCATTTGATGGGCGCTGGTGAGTCTGCATTTGATGGGCGCTGGTGAGGCTGCATTTGATGGGCGCTGGTGAGGCTGCATTTGATGGGCGCTGGTGAGGCTGCATTTGATGGGCGCTGGTGAGGTTGCATTTGATGGGCGCTGGTGAAGCTGCATTTGATGGGCCCTGGTGAGTCTGCATTTGATGAGCGCTGGTGAGGCTGCATTTGATGGGCGCTGGTAAGGCTGCATTGATGGGCGCTGGTGAGTCTGCATTTGATGGGCGCTGGTGAGTCTGCATTTGATGGGCGCTGGTGAGGCTGCATTTGATGGGCGCTGGTGAGGCTGCATTTGATAGGCGTTTTATTAGAAAGGTGGGGTATACATGGGCAGGGCAAAGGGGGTGGAGATGGCAGCGGCAGCAGCAACTGAGAGCCGAGGGACAGATTCGCTTCGGGTGCCGACATCGCGGGCACCCTGGACAGGTAAGTGTCCTTATTTTAAAAGTCAGCAGCTGCAGTATTTTTAGCTGCTGACTTTAAAAAAAAATAATAATAATTGACAGAACTCAGATAAAAAGTCTTCTGACTTTACAACCCCTTTAAAGCGGTGGTTCACCCTAAGAAACAAGTTTCTACCATGAAATCCAGCATACTAGCGTGAGCTACAGTATGCCTTTATTTCATTTTTTTGCGCCGTACTCACAGTTTAATCCCGTAGTTAAGTTTCAGACTCCCCGCGGGGAATGGGCGTTCCTATGCAGAGGGGAACATGATTGACGGCCGGCTATGGCGCGTCACGCTTCCCGAAAATAGCCGGAGTAGGACTCGGCTCTTCACGGCGCTATACGGCGCCTGCGCACAGACTAGGAGCTGACTGCGCAGGCGCCGTGAAGAGCCAAGTCCTATTTCGGCTATTTTCGGGAAGCGTGACGCGCCATAGCCGGCCGTCAATCATGTTCCCCTCTGCATAGGAACGCCCATTCCCCGCGGGGAGTCTGAAACTTAACTACGGGATTAAACTGTGAGTACGGCGCAAAAAAATGAAATAAAGGCATACTGTAGCTCACGCTAGTATGCTGGATGGCATGGTAGATAAAAAATAATTTTTTTTTTAGGGTGAACCCCTGCTTTAAGGCAGTTCTGAAGGCAAAAGGGGGGGTCAAACCCTACTACTACAAGCAAGTTATACCTAATAAAGTGGCCGGTGAGTTTACACACTTACATCGGTCCACCCCTGGAGTTCAGCTTTAACCGCAATGCAATTAGTATCATGAATATCCCTGGAAGGACTGCAATTCAGAGTCCAGTATGGGGTCCTCCTGAGCAAATGAAGTATAAAACGCAGGATAAACAGGCTTAAGACGTCTCGGTATGGGGCCTCATATGATGATATGAATAGAAGTGCGAGGTGCGATAGCAGCTGCCCTGTACAATAGGTATTCAAAATGGCTTATTGTGCCGATGTTTTTTTTTTTTTTTTTTCATCAAACGAAAGTCACATTTTCAAATGCATGAGTTTTAAATCTCCGCAGTCATTAAATACAGAAGACACGGTTATTCTCTCCGATATATATATATTTTTTTGCTATGCGGTGCGAATCCGCGGTATCCATGACTGCCTTTGTATATTAGCTGAACGACGGCGTGCATGCTTAAAAAAAATCAGGCTGGTCCTGGTCATGGTGTTACAGGTCGCCGTTCACTCCTTGACATGCCCATAAGTGGTCTATTAGATTTGGATGTCACCCTGCACCCCCCCTTGCCCATCTCTTTTTCATCCTACCTGCAGAAATGAATGCAAATTTTTCCAACAATAAAAATGTATAAGAATAAAAAAGAAAAAAAAAAAGAGCTGGCACAGGATGTTTTGTTTATCCGATCCTTAAATAATTCATTTTTTTTTTTATTTTTTTTTATCCCTATTGAGCTCATCATCCCAGCATGTCAAAAAGAAGCGCGTTCTCCGCGGCCTGTTGTTTGGCGCCTAGGATTTTCAGAGCGAGAGGGAAATATTGCGGAGAACGAGGGAGAACCACGGAGAGACTGACCTTTAGCTGTACTACCTATAACCAATCTCATCAAATTAAAGCACTGTATATTTTCCTTAATAATCTCTGATTATGCCGGGGTATGGGTAAGCACGGATCGTCGGCGTTGCTATGCAGCGGGATGCCTGGTTAGCGCCAGAAGTGCATTTGGGGATAAGTGAGCAAAGAGCTTTAATTTCGTAGGGTTAGAATCCTGCAGGCTTTGGGGTCAAGGTCACCGGCAGCCCCGCTCACGCTGAATATGCAGAAATAAAAGAGTAAATTGCTTGCATCTGTTACCGGCGGAATAGACAATGATCTGATTGGTGAATCCGAGGGTTCTCCGTCCTTTGGGGTGGTGGAGAGGGGGGGTCCAACCATCAAAAGCTCATAATTGGAATAATTCTGGATTAGTCTGGAGGTTTTTGGGGGTTAGACCATCCCGGATTTTCATCAGTCGCCTTTACAACATACTGTAAGCTTTGGAATCCTTGCTTAGCGGTGACAAATTGAGACGTAATTAAATCTAAAAATCTAAATTAAATCTAAAATACATTTATCATGATACAAAAGAAATACAGTATATGACGTAAACTCTCCGAACAATAATGCCGCGTACACACGACCGTTTTTCGGGTTGTAAAAAATGAAGGGGCAGATCCACATAGATCTGTATCAGAGATACGCTACGCCGCCGTACCTTACCTGGCGTACTTTCAAATCCTCAAAGATTTCGCGCCGTAAGTTACGGAGGCGTAGTGTATTTCTGGCGGCGGAATTCAAATCGGCGATTAGGGGGGCGTGTTTCATTTAAATGAAGCGCGTCCCCGCGCCGAATGAACTGCGCATGCTCCGTTTCTAAATTTCCCGCCGTACATTGCGCAAAATGACGTTGCAAGGACGTAATTTTTTAAACTTAGACGTGATTTACGTCCATCCCGATTCACGGACGACTTATGCAAAAAAAAAGAAAAAATTTGCGGGAACGACGGCCATACTTAACATGGCAAATCTAACTATACGCCGCAAAAAAGCAGCTTTAACTATACGCCGGAAAAAGCCAACTAGAGACGATGTAAGAGAATGCGACGGCCGCGCGTACATTTGAGGATCGTTGGAAATAGCTAATTAGCATACGCGACGCGGAAAACGACGCAAACTCCACCCAGCGGACGCCGAAGTATTGCATCTATGATCCGAAGGCGTACGAAGCCGTACGCCTGTCGGATCAAACCCAGATGCCGTCGTATCTTGGTTTGAGGGTTCAAACTAAAGATACGACGCGGGAAATTTGAAAGTACGCCGGAGTATCAGTAGATACGCCGGCGTACTCTCACTGTGGATCTGGCCCGAAGTTTTTAAGGGTCTAGAAAAAACAACGGCCCGGATTCAGAAAGCAGTTACGACGGCGTATCTCCAGATACGCCGTCGTAACTCAGAGTGCGGACCGTCGCATCTCGGCGTCTGATTCATAGAATCAGATACGCCTCAATGTTCCCTAGATACGAGCGGCGTAAGTCTCCTACGCCGTCGTATCTTAGGGTGCAATATTTACGCTGACCGCTAGGGGCGCTTCCCTAGACTTCCACTTCGAATATGCAAATTAGGTAGATACGCCGATTCAGAAACGTACGCCAGCCCGGCGCATTTTTTTACGTCGTTTACGTAAGGCTTTTTCCGGCGTTAAGTTACCCCTCATAAAGCAGGGGTAAGTCATGTTAGGTATGGACGTCGGAAACGAACAAATATTTTACGTTGTTTGCGTAAGTCGTTCGCGAATAGGGCTGTACGTAAGTTACGTTCACGTCGAAAGCATTGACAGTTTGCAGCGTAATTTGGAGCATGCGCACTTGGAAACGTTCACGGACGGCGAATGCGCCGTTCGTAAAAAACGTCAAATACGTGGGGTCACAAGTAATTTAAATAAAACACGCCCACATCATCCACATTTGCATTAGGCGGGCTTACGCCGACACATTTACACTACGCCACCGTAACTTAGGGCGCAAGTTCTTTCTGAATACGGAACTTGCGCCCTAATTTATGGCGGCGTAGTGTATCTTAAATACGTTACGCCCGCCGATAGATACGAAAATGTATCTGAATCCGGGCCAACGCCTTTTTCAACCCGATAATTAAAACGGCCTTGCCTACACACGATCGTGAAAAAAAAATGCTCTAGCAAAGCGCGGTGACGTACAACACATACGACGGCACTATAAAGGGGAAGTTCCATGCGGATGGCGCCACCCTTGGGGCTGCTTTTGCTTATTTCGTGTAAATAAAAGACGATTTGCGCTTTTCAGTCTATTACAGCGTGATGAATGTGCTTACTCCATTACGAACGCTAGTTTTACCAGAACGAGTGCTCCCGTCTCATAACTTGCTTCTGAGCATGCGTGTTTTTTTTTCACGTCGTTAAAGCCCACACACGACCATTTTTTACAACCTTATAAATGACAACGTTAAAAACGCTGTGAAAAAAAGAGCATGTTCGTCATTTTTAATGGCCATTTTTTAGATCGTGAAAAATGCTCTGGAGCCCACACACGATCGTTTTTAATGACAATAAAAAAAAAACTTAATTTTTTAGAACCCGAAAAACGGTCGTGTGTACGCGGCATTACACTTTACCTTTATACAGCGCACTGCGTCAGATTAATAATGATTTATTACAACAGAAGAGCTTGGGTATCTATCATCAGGTATCCTATGGCTTAAAGAGGAAGTAAAGCCTCCTTAACCAGCTGCCGACCAACCGCCGCAGATTTACGGCGGCAGGTTGGCTCGACTGTGCGAAATCACGTAATATTACGTGATTTCGCATTTCAGCCACTAGGGGCCCCCTGCTCGCCCCTGGTGCCGACGTGCGTGCCCGGCGGGCGCGATCACCGCCGGGCACCCGCGATCGCTCGTTACAGAGCGAGAACCGGGAGCTGTGTGTGTAAACACACAGCTCCCGGTCCTGTCAGGGGAAGAAATGACTGATCGTATGTTAATACAATGTATGAACAGCGATCTGTCATTTCCCCTAGTCAGTCCACCCCTCCCCTCTTCAGTTAGAACACACCTAGGGAACATAATTAACCCCTCCCTCGCCCCCTAGTGTTAACCCCTTCCATGCCAGTGACATTTTTACAGTAATCAATGCATTTTTATAGCACTGATGGCTATAAAAATGCCAATGGTCCCAAGAATGTGTCAAAAGTGTCCGAAGTGTCTGGCATAAGGTCGCAGTACCGATAAAAAACGCAGATCGCCGCCATTACTAGTAAAAAAAAAATATTAATAAAAATGCCATAAAACAATCCCCTATTTTGTAGAATCAATAAACGCTTATTTCGATTTTTTTTTTACGAAAAATATGTAGAAGAATACGTATCGGCCTAAACTGAGGAAAAAACGTTTTTTCATATATTTTTGGGGGATATTTATTTCAGCAAAAAGTAAAAAATATTCTTTTTTTTTTCAAAATGTCGCTCTATTTTTGTTTATAGCTCAAAAAATAGTCCGGGGCTAAAGTGGTTAAAAAAACACACCCTGTAAGACAAAGGCATAATGAGGTAGTATGCATAGCATACTAGCTCATTATGAAGTACTGGTATCACGGCTCCAGCACTCACTGTGACTGGCTGGAGCCGCAATGATGTCATGCGCAAGAGCCGCCACTAACGGTATGACCCCATTCACTGACGTCACGCTCAGTGTGCTTGCGCCGTTGCCAATATAAAGGAATAGTAGTGGTAAAAAAAGTCCCTTGTGGATTTAATTAACTTTTTTGGGGGGTTAATTCTCCTATAAGTGGGTGTGGCAGGGGGGCGTGTCTTATGCCTACATACATTTTCTAGTAGGTGTCCCTCATTCCCATCTCAAAATGTAGGGAGGTATGTGAAAACTGATCACACTAATACTAACAGTGGGGGGCTGGTGCTCAAAATTTTTGGGGGCGCAAACAAACGAAAAAAAAAAAAAACAATTGCAGCCTCACTGTGCCCATCAAACACAGCTACTGTGCCCATCAATTGCAACCACTGTGCCCATCAAATGCAGCCACTGTGCCATCAATTGTCACCACTGTGCCATCAATTGTCGCCACTGTGCCATGCCATCAAATTCAGCCACTGTGCCATGCCATCAAACGCAGCCACTGTGCCATCAATTGTTACCACTGTGCCATGATGCCATCAGTTGTGCCCAGCAATTGTCACCACTATGCCATGCCATCTAACGCAGCCACTGTGCCATCAATTGTCACCACTGTGCCCAGCAATTGTCGCCACTGTGTCCAGCAATTTTCACCACTGTGCCCAGCAATTCTAGCCACTGTTCAATGTAAAATGCCCCCCCCCCCCCGCCTGGCACTTACCTTTCTGGGGTCAGCCATCCTGCTTCTACCGTCCCTCGATGTCTTCTTCTGCCCTTGATGACGCTTCAGCCAATCAGGTTACCGGTAACCAGAACCGGTGAACCTGATTGGCTGAGAAGCCAGTCTTATCCAAGGAACATACCCCCGGTGCGTCCCTTAGATAAGCATCTGGAAGCCGGAGGGCTGTAATCAGAAAGCCTATCAGAGCCACTGATGTCGTCATGGAGGAGTGGAAGAGGACTCCAGTGGCAACCTGTGAAGCTCTGGTGAACTCCATGCCCAAGAGGGTTAAGGCAGTGCTGGAAAATAATGGTGGCCACACAAAATATTGACACTTTGGGTCCAATTTGGACATTTTCACTTAGGGGTGTTGCCAACAGTTTAGACATTAATGGTTGTGTGTTGAGTTATTTTGAGGGGACAGCAAATGTACACTGTTATACAAGCTGTACACTCACTACACAACATTGTAGCAAAGTGTCATTTCTTCAGTGTTGTCACATGAAAAGATAGAATGTTACATTTACAACCTCTCAGTTTAGGATCAGGACTGCACGCTCAGGCCTGAACGCGAAATACTCTCCAGATAATATAAACTTGTAAGTACTGGTAGAAAATACTTCACGGAAAAGAGAAAAAAAAAAAATCAAACACATCAGTAATAGTATTGTCCCTTATAGTAACGGTGCAGAACACTGCCCCTAGTGGTCAGTGCGCTGGTACTGCAACAGTTCAATCATCCGAGGAGAGAGGGAGGAAGGGAAAAAAAAAGTCATAAGTGCTGAAGTAGCAGCAAAGAGGAGAAAAGGGAAAAAAAATAGTTATTTTCCTATCGGATCTTCCGATGCTGTATCTCCAAAGTTGACAGACTCCCACTCTAACTGGCTGAACCCCCCCCCCCCCCCCCAAAGAGTTCTGCACAAGAAAATTCATGTGGTTCTGGAGGAGTAGGGGGAATAGGGGAACTGGGACAATAAAACACAGTCAAAGAGTGGGCATACTTGTCCGTAACTTCCCTTCTTCTGGGTGAGTACCCAAACCGGGTACCCCACCCAATTCTGAACAGGGCTCGCAGCAGGAGCACCGGGGCCCTATGCATAACAGCATGTCCCCGGGCATTTTGGAGTCAACTATAATAAATAAACACAAAGCTCACCAGCTCCTGAAGGCAAACGTGGGCCAGCAGGCTCGCAGAATACGCTCTGGGCCTGGCGCTTCTTCCTCCGTCTCCGTCTGGGGCCCCGACATTCCCCGAAGCCCTGTTGCTCAAGAAATTTAGGCTCAAATAGGTGATCGGGCAGATCATTCCCCTTAACAGTGGAGTCGCCCGACCAGAATTCCCAATCAGAGGTGTCGGTCTCCTCCGCTCCGGCAGCGAGATAGGTCAGCGAGGTGGTGGCCGGGTTGGGTCGGATGGCTCTTCAGACCACTCCCCAGTCAATGGATCGGTGAGGTTTCACTCGGACGGACACACTCTGGACAGAAACAGCTCTGACTAACTCGATCTCATGAACGGCTTCGGCCTGTACGTGGGCCACAAAATCAGCAGGTCTCCTCTTCTCTCCCAATGAGCTTACCTCCTGAGGTTGAACAGCCCAGGCAGCCAGCAGGGAGACCTCCAGGGACGAGCCGACGGCTCTCCAATCACTCAAGGCTCTTGGTTCCGTATCCACCTTGGTGGGGATGGCCTCCGACCACGAGGCCTCCACCTCCGCGGTGACAACTCCAGAGGACCCATCCATACAATAATCCCGTGGAGGCCCAACCACTGGCAGAGTGGTGAGTAAAGGTGCCGACATTCCCGGCATTGGGCGAACGGCAAAGGATGGACGGCCAGCCCCTCACACCTGGGGCACAGGATGCCCAACATCTCGGTCCCCCCGGATGACAGCAAAACGAACTGTCCGGCCGTGGACAGCTGGATCCCTATGTCTGTCACAGGTACACCACATCCCGCAGGCTTGGCAGGCACCCCCGGCGCAGTAAGTGGGCACCTAGGGGCAGTCCGAATCCTTGGGGTCTCAGACACTTCCATTATGGAACCGCTCTGGCCAAGAAGAAACATGGTTCTGACGATCTGGCGCGCCAGTGGGCGTTCCTTCTCAAATGGCGTGAAATTGCCGTGCACGTTGCACGCAGGGGAGGGTGGCTCCTCCCACTTGGAAAACTTGTCCAGGCACGTTGCTGGCACGAGGTGTCAGCCAACTGGAGTCCAATCAATGAGATGAGATTGGAGGTGTTGGTTACAGCTGCCCTGCCCTATAAAAAACACACACCAGTTCTGGGTTTGCTTTTCACAAGAAGCATTGCCTGATGTGAATGATGCCCCACACAAAAGAGCTCTCAGAAGACCTAGGATTAAGAATTGTTCACTTGCATAAAGCTGGAAAGGGTTATAAAAGTATCTCCAAAAACCTTGCAGTTCATCAGTCCACGATAAGACAAATTGCCTATAAATGGAGAACGTTCAGCACTGCTGCTACTCTCCCTAGGAGTGGCCGTCATGTAAAGATGACTGCAAGAGCACAGCACAGATTGCTCAATGAGGTGAAGAATAATCCTAGAGTGTCAGCTAAAGACTTACAAGCAGGGCTGGACTGGGACAAAAATTTGGCCCTGGACTTCATCCAGACTGGCCCACTTTGACAGATCTCTCCCACGGCGGCCGGACAACTCCCATACCCCCCGACCACCCTAGCCCCCTCTCCCCCTTCACTAGCCACTACTTTATTAGAGTAAAACGGCTGGTACTGATACTCTTATAGGCAGTACTGGTGGGGAAGCTAGACATTATTTCACCCGGGGCAAAGAATCAGTTTGATGCCCCTCCTTATGGGACACGATTAGGCAGAAGTGAGAAACTCCCAGGCCATAGCTGTTGAGTCAGCTGTCCCCTCCCCCATGCTCCTCTGTCGTCCCCCTGCTCCTCTGGTCCTCCCCCCTGCTTCTTTGTTCCCCCCCAGGTGAGCGCTGCGGGGAGGGAGAGACAGAGGAGCGGAGGGTTGCGGCGGTCCACTGCCACTGAAGCCGGCCCACTGAGCCACCGGCCCACCGGGAAACTCCCTGTAGTCCCAATGGCCAGTCCATCCCTGCTTACAAGAGTCTCTGGCATATGCTAACATCCCTGTTAGCGAATCTACGATACGTAAAACACTAAACAAGAATGTATTTAATGGGAGGATACCACAGAGGAAGCCACTGCTGTCCAAAAAAAACATTACAGTTTGCACAAGAGCACCTGGATGTTCCAAAGCAGTACTGGCAAAATATTCTGTGGACAGATGAAACCAAAGTTGAGTTGTTTGGAAGAAACACACAACACTATGTGTGGAGAAAAAGAGGCACAGCACACCAACATCAAAACTGCATCCCAACTGTGAAGTATGGTGGTGGGGGCATCATGGTTTGGGGCTGCTTTGCTGTGTCAGGGCCTGGACGGATTGCTATCATAGAAGGAAAAATGAATTCCCAAGTTTATCAAGACATTTTGCAGGAGAACTTAAGGCCATCAGTCCACCAGCTGAAGCTCAACAGAAGATGGGTGTTGCAACAGAACAACGATCCAAAGAATAGAAGTAAATCAACAACAGAATGGCTTAAACAGCAGAAAATACTCCTTCTGGAGTGGCCCAGTCAGAGTCCTGACCTCAACCCGATTGAGATGCTGTGGCATGACTTCACGAAAGCGATTCACACCAGACATCCCAAGAATATTGCTGAACTGAAACAGTTCTGTAAAGAGGAATGGTCAAGAATTACTCCTGACCGTTGTGCACGTCTGATCTGCAACTACAGGAAACGTTTGGTTGAAGTTATTGCTGCCAAAGGAGGTTCAACCAGTTATTAAATCCAAGGGTTCACATACTTTTTCCACATGCACTGTGAATGTTTACATGGTGTGTTCAATTCAAAAATTGGTAACATTTAATTCTTTGTGTGTTATTAGTTTAAGCAGACTGTGATTGTCTATTGTTGTGACTTAGATGAAGATCAGATCACATTTAATGACCAATTTGTTCAGAAATCCATATCATTCCAAAAGGGTTCACAGACTTTTTATTGCAACTGTATATACAGGGCAGGACTTAGGGTGGTGAGGGCCGCTGGGCTTGAGTCACTTTCGGGCCGTACAGTACCCTGACATATGGTGTGGTGACCGGATCCCCGATGGTTCGTCTAGGCCTCCTGGACAACCTCTGGTTCTAGGTTCCCCCGAACCGATCCCCCATCGCACAGCCTCCAGCTTAGGATCCTCTCAACAGAAGGTTGGGACCCAGCAAGTCGCTGGGGCCCACCTCAATGTCAGGATGAGGCTCTGAATGGTGCACAACCTCAGCGAAGCAGGCCACGGTGGCGGGGCCCATGGATACCCTGAAGGTGGGTACCGCACCTGGAACCCCGCATAGAACAACCCGCCAAAAGCGGCTGCCCCAGATATATTCCCCTCCCAGCATGCCCAACGAGGGAAGAGCTCCTCTGATTGGCTGCTGGGAGAATGTCGGTCTGTCAGAACCCCTCTAGTGCCAACTGCCGCCCAGGGGTGACAACATACCCCTGGAGAGCAGACTGACCTACAGGACCGATTCTGAAATGGGCAGCAGCCTGAGTTTCCATACATTTACGAATGGGAGTAAAACTAACCCTTCCATTCCCCACTAACTTTAGTGTAACGCCCGCATAGAAAGTAAGGGCGCGCTACATATATTTATTATATTAGCTTGAGCTATTAAGCTCTGTAAACAACAGACTTAATTTACCAAAAGGTAAGGAGAAACTGGAGATGAGGAGTATAAGGTCTCATGCACACTGCCTAAAAATAAAAACCCCCCAAATTTTTTTTTTATTCCTGACCATTATACACAAATAAAGCATAATATGTACCAAACCTTTACACATTGACATTCATCTGTATTAATGTCTTAGTTTCACAAAGTTTTACAGGAGAAAAGTTATAAAATGAGAATGATTTCTTAATGTAATACCCTTGAGTAATAAAGGAAATGTAACTTTTATAAGGCCTGTAATGATACGCACGTCACACCTGATCCCCCCACCACAACACGAGCTCCAGCCATAATTCTGTTTGGTAGTCTTCTCTCCGAGACTCCAGGTTCCGGTGATAGAAGACCATGAGATTCTGCTGTCCTGGAAGGCACTTGAAAGAATCCTGTGCTTTGTATTCCGTCGGCTTTCTTTTTTTTCGAGTAGGAGAAATGGCATACAGTAGCGAGGCCGTTGTGATGTTTGTTTGTGTGCAATCACGGTTGGATCTCTCCGCAGAGTCTCTTATTTACAGTGCATGCCAGTTTGCTAGGAATGTGTCTGCCTTTGTAGGATGAAAGCACTGAAATGCAAATATAGGCCAACAGGTGATGTCGGTGAGAGTTTTAAGGCAGAAGTGGCTACAACACCATGCAACTGTATGTCAGAACGACATTAACTCGTTTGCTGCCTGAAGGCATAATTAAGGGATCTTCATCTTAATTAAAAAAAAATCTCCAACGGTTGGGTAATGCTAAGGTGACCAGATTTTTAAAATTAAATCCGGGGACATATTTTTTCTTTACTAGTAATGGCAACAATCAGCGACTCTCTGCCCGTTGCTGCCCGCCTCACAGCCTCTCAAGTCTTAGGCCCCGTACAGACGAGCGGACAGTCCGATGAAAACGGTCCGCCGGACCGTTTTCATCGGACATGTCCGCTGGGAGATTTCGGTCTGATGGCTGTACACACCATTAAACCGAAATCCGCGCGGACAGAGAACGCGGTGACGTAGACGACAC
Organism: Rana temporaria; assembly: GCF_905171775.1. Lineage (NCBI taxonomy): Eukaryota > Metazoa > Chordata > Amphibia > Anura > Ranidae > Rana > Rana temporaria. The sequence goes on along the minus strand of NC_053491.1, from coordinate 21,496,612 downwards.
CGACGTTCTCTATCGCGCGAGTTCAATGCTTCCATGCATGCGTCGAATCAATCTGTGGACAAAACCAGGGACAGACTTGGTCCGGGGACAGTGTCCTCAATCAGGGCACTGTCCCCTGAAACTGGTGATGTCTGGTCACCCTAGGTAATTCCCCTTTAAAAAAAAATTTTTGGCCACGTATCTAAAAACAACTAATAAAAAATCAAATCAAGACCAAGCATGTTGGAATCCATTCCAGTGTGGCTATCAATGACGGCTGATGCTAAATATTTTTTTTGGGGGGGGGCATTAAACTAATGGCAATCACCCCCTCAGGGGGAGACAGATGTTAAGGGGGTGGTCGCCGCAAACAAACCCCCCCCCCCCCCCGTTTGGGAGACGGACAGCAGAAAGGAAAGCAACTGCTTCTCCTCCCGGCTGAACAGGAAGTGTTTCCCGACTGAGACATGATTGGCCAGGGAAGCCTAAGACTCCCTGGCCAATCGGGTCTCAGGACCGGCTTCCTGATTGGCCGGGAGGAGAATCAGGAAGACAATAGCAAATATTAATTCACTGTTGTCACACAACCGAATGGACTCCTGGCGCAGTGCTCTGCACCTCAAGTCCATCCTTTTTTAAGCTACTTAGAGCCTAAAATGTTTTTTTATCTTAATGCATTCTATGCATTAAGATAATAAACCTTTTTTGTGTAGCAGGCCTTCTAAATGCATCCGGAACCGATTTTCTTATAGTGTGTATGGGTCATTAGTCTAAAAGTGGGTCTATCAGGAACGCTTCCACCCTTCCCCGCGGGATGGGTAAGTAAGTTCCTCCTGTCCTGGCAGGATGGAGCAGCTGGGTATTCCTGGGGTGGTCGTTTAGGGGGTCTCTCGCCCTCCCTTTCCTCTCCCCCCATCCTTTCCCTCCTTCCCATGCTTTGCTGGGCCTGCTGTTTACCGGGGGTCCCAGGGGGGGCTCCGGGTCCTGAACTTGGGGCTGTGTGCTGTGTGGGGGTCTATTAATGGTGTGGGTGGTCTGCCATAAGGGGGGCCTCTGCTCAGAGGCTCGGCGTTTGGGGCCTTTCTTTTACCTCAGAGATTCATGCCGGCGCCATTTTCTTGTAGCCGCGCTGTTTTTATTACAATAAAGCTGGTGGCCATTTTCTTGTAGCCGTGCTGTTTCTAATGCTATTACAGCCTGCGACCATTTTCTTGTAGCTCGCATTCTTTTTTCATGGGGCGAGTGGTGGCCATTTTGTTTCTAGCGCTGAAATGGCTCATTCTGAACTGCGTGAACGGCAGATCACCTCAGAGGCTCCTCAGGCATACACTGTGCAGGGAGTGCAGCGCTGTGCAGTACCCAGGTCAGGGCGGTGAGTTCCTCTGGGGTTAACCCCTCGGTCTGTGGCAGCAAGGAGGGTGAGCTTTTTTTCAGTATACCTTGACTTGATTTGATTTGTTGCCAGGGTATAAGCTGTGTGTGGGTGTAAGGGGGGTAAAAAGCACCCCCTCCCCCACCATCATCTGGGGAAAGCTCCGACTCAGACTTGTGACTGGCAGTGGCGCAGGGCCCTTGTTCTCAGGTGTCAGAGGATGCGGACCAGGACCTTTCGGACAGTGAGGAGAACTCTGTGTCCGGGGCAGCGCAGGAGAAGGCGTTTGTTGGGGCACTTATCACCGCAGTGCAGGAAACCCTCAAATTGAAGGATGTGACTGGGGCATCTGCTGAGGTGCGGGTCCATTTTGGCTCCCGCAAGTCGACCCGCACTGCAAAGGTTTTTCCTTATGTGACTTATTTTGATAAGTTTATAGACAAGGAATGGGAATGACCGCAGAGGACCTTTGCGGTCCCAAAACGCATGGCGGTCCGTTACCCTTTTGAGGAAAAAAATGGGCACCCCCCCGGTTGTGGACCCCCTGGTGTCTAGGTTGAACAAGTTCACCATAATCCTGGGACCCCTGCATTCAATGACCCTCCTGACAGGAGGTCCGAAGCGGTGGCCCGGTCCATGTTCACCATGATGGAGTCAGCATTGCGACCAGAATTGGCCGCGGCCCTGGTGTCACAGACTCTTACCGAGTGGGCAAAATTGTTGCACCGCGAACTGGAGAAGCAACAGGTTTCCCCTGTCTGTGTGGAATTGGCCAACCAGTTGGTGCATGGCCTTACGTAGGTCTGCGATGCAGCCTTGGATACAGCTCCCTTGCTCTGCAGAGCCTCAGTGTCTGCTGTGGTACTACGTCGCCTGATTTGGCTAAAATGCTGGTCCCCGGACCAAATTTCCAAGAAGGCTCTGGCAGATTTACCCTTCCAGGGTGAGAGGCTATTTGGATCCTCGCTGGACGACATTATTAAGAATGCCACTGGGGGTAAGAGCACGTTACTCCCACAAACCAGAAAGGGTAAGGAGCCACACCATAGGCCAGGGCCCTCCTTTTCTGTTCAGAAACTGTATTTTCGTAAGTCTAGGCCTGCAGGTAAGCGTTCCCAGGCTGACAAGGGGCCAGCTGAGGGACAAAAGCGTCCCTGGATTCAAAGGCAAAACAGGCCTGCGACAGCATGAAGGTTTGCCCCGCCCGACTCTCGGGTGGGGGGTCACCTTCGCGAGTTTGCAGCTCGATGACACTTCTCTCTTCTTTCCAACCAGTGGGTTTTTGCGAAGTGGTTTCATCAGGGTACAAGATAGTTTCTTTCTTGTCCACCAAACAGATTCTTTCTCTCAAACCTTCATCTTCTTCCGGCTCGTCGGAACGCCCTATTGGGGGCAGTGCAAAAGCTTCAGAGGCGCGGAGTAATAGTACCTGTGCCGCTGCCGGAAAGGTTTCTGGGATTCTACTCCAATCTGTTTGTAGTCCCGAAGGACGGGGTCCATCCAATCCTGGATCTCAAGTCCCTCAACGCCTTTGTGAGGGTACGAAAATTCAGGATGGAATCAGTTCACTCTTTGGTTGCGGCACTCCATCCGGGGGATTTTTTGGCGTCCTTGTACATCAAGGACGCATACTTGCATGTCCCCATATATTCCAGGCATCAGTTTCTGCGCTTTGCAGTAGGGGACCACCACTACCAGTTTGTGGCTCTCTCGTTCGGCCTGGCATCAGCACCAAGGGTTTTCACCAAGGTGCTCGCTCCGATTCTGGCCTTGCTGAGACATCGAGGAATCGCTATCGTGGGCTACTTGGATGACTTCCTGATCAGAGTCGCTTCGGGCTCAGACTTAGAGGAGCATGTGGCAATCGCCAGTTAGACCCTTCAAGAGTTCGGTTGGGTACTGAACCTACAGAAGTCGGTGTTGGTGCCGACTTAGCGCCTGGAGTACCTGGGCTTAATTCTGGACTCCTCAGAGACGAGAGTTTATCTCTCCTTGGAGAAGTTGCAGACTCTTCGGTCGGCGGTGAAGCTGTTGGCATCCCGCAGGTGGTCGACACTGCGCTTCTGCATGTGAGTCTTGGGTCTCATGTTGGCCACCTTCAAGGCGGTACCGCATGCTCAATTCCACACTCGTGTCTTGCAGAAGGAAATCCTGTCCACATGAGACAAGTCTCCGTTGTCCCTGGATTGTCAAATCCGGGTGAGTCAACTAGTCAGGGCTTCCCTGGTATGGTGGCTGAGATCTCCGGCCCTTCAGTCCGGGAAGTCGTTCCTTCCTTTTCACTGGACGGTGATCACGACAGATGCCAGCCTGGCCGGCTGGGGGGGTGTCTGGGGTGTCAGTCAACACAGGGTCGATGGATGCAGGAGAAATCCTGTCTGCCGATCAATGTGTTGGAACTTCGGGCGATTAGACTGTGCCTCTCCACATGGTCTCTGAGGCTTCAGGGACGTCCGGTCAGGATCCAGTCGGACAACGCCACGATGGTGGCATATGTCAATCATCAAGGAGGAACAAGAAGCTCAGCTGCAGCATTGGAGGTCACTTACATCCTTCGGTGGGCAGAGAACGGAGCGTGCCGGCCCTGTTGGCCGTATACATTCTGGGTGTAGGAAACTGGCAAGCAGACTACCTAAGTCTGAATATGTTTTAGCTACTTTGCCGGAGATGGGGCACGCCAGACGTGGATCTCCTGGCTTCTCGACTCAATCGAAAGGTATTGAGGTTTGTGGCCAGGTCAAAAGATCCCTGGGCAGACTTGATGGACGCATTGGTGGCTTCATGGGGACAGTATTGGCTGATATATGCCTTCCCCCGCTGAAGCTTCTTCCTCGTCTGCTTCGCAGGGTGGAGACCGAGGGGATCCCGGTGATTCTAATTGCTCCAGATTGGCCTTGGCGCCCTTGGTACACCGACCTTGTACGCCTGGTAGCGGATGTCCCTTGGCGACTGCCATGCGGGAGGACCTTCTGTCGCAAGGTCCTATTCTTCATCCTGCTTTACAGTCGCTGGCTTTAACGACATGGCTGTTGAAAATCAGGTACTGAGTGATCGGGGTCAGCCAACAGCTTCTGATCCATTCTCATCGCCACTCTAGCCAGAGTGGGCATTGTTCACCTGGATAGGTCCCTCTCACTGGCCTAGCAGCCGGAATGACACACGGAATAAAGTACAGTCTCTGCCACAGACCTTCCTTTAGGAGGAGACACTTTTGGTCCAGAATCCTCTGCCACAGGATTCAGCACCCGGATCTCTCCAGAATAACTTTTGTAGGACTTAAATCTGACAGGCGATCACCATCTAGCCTCTCAGTGTATGGTGCATCCTTCATTTAAGTTTCCAGGCCTTCTCTCAAGATACCAGCCTCTTGCACGGTCCTCTCCAGGATAGGTCCTCCCCTGGCTTCCTTCATCAAGTGACTTCCTCCTGCAGGACAGACAGCACAGGATCACCTTGAAAGGGCAGGCCCCAGTCTAACTACTGGGCCTACCAGCGAAGCCCCAACCCAGGACCAACGTGGTCCCGGAGCCAGGATTCAGGAACACGCATACCAGGCCAGGCGGGCCACGAGGTGTGTGGGACGACAGACCGATGACGACGACCTAGCCCCAGTGGCGTCTGTACCTTAAGTACCTCTCCCCAGCATGCACAGCGGGACGATCACTCCCACTGATTGGCTGCCGAGGGGAACACCCAATACACCCTGACTCTGCTGCTGCCACCCTTGGCCTGGGATGGTAATAACACCCCCAGGCGAACAATGGTGGTTACTCCCAGCACAGCCACGGCTGGAACAGAGGCTAAATTGCCCATAATTACACATGACTCGACATGAGTCAAAAAACAACTCAGGCCCCCTTTAAATTTACAGCAGCGCCTGTTCAACAGGAGCAGGGCGTTACATGTGTATCATGGGAATAGGGACTCCTCTTCAGCTTAGAGCGCCACTCTAAGTCTTTACTGAGGCTACCGGAAAGGCAAAATACCCACATTTTGGAGCTCACTGGATTTTTGACAGATTATGATGTATTTTTGCCAACCACACCTAAGGTATATGTGCAGCAGCAGGGGCCATTTGTTTGTTACCCATATATGTGTCCATGGTGCAACGCTGTTGTATGTTAAGTACGCACTCCCAGAACGACCAGTCACTGTTAATGATCAGGAGCTGTTGGGAGGAGCTCCCAATCATGTGATTATTGTGATGGCCAATCACAGGGATCACATGATCAAAAACTCTGAGTCCTTTCATTAATGGTACTTACCTCCCTGGGCCGATCTGATGCCCCAAGAAAAGGCCACTGAAGCAGCAGCTCCGCTTTGCTTACAGAGTGACCCGGCCGGCGGAGACCCGTTTGTTCCACCGCTAGCCTCTATCGTCTACACTGGTTGCTAGGATCGCCTGCCGCCTGGCGTCCAGCAACCAGTGATGTCACAGTCCAGAGGAGGAAATGAGGCTGAGGCCCCAACATTCAGAGCGGAGGAGGATCTTCCTCCTCCACCCCCATTACTGTTTTGCTCCACCCACCTCCTCCCTCCATCTTCTCTTGTGCGGCAGCATGCGCCTCAGAGCCTGCCTGAGGGAAGGAAACTGTCACTGACTCTACCAGGAGCACCTCTCCAGAGTCAACCTGCTTGAAGTCGAGAGCAGTGAATTAATTAGAACATATGTGTCATGTCATCTGGAGCAATTGTGTCATGGGAGCATGACCTGACAGCAGAGGAGGAGGTCAAATCTTTAGATCTGAGGGGGCGTGGCTTGCGCGTGCACGCGAATGGACGCTTGAGCTGTGAGCTCCGCCGACCGGACAACGAGCGACTTTACGGGCATCCACGCTGCTCTACACCGTCACCACGGACACGTCTCCACCTCCCCCGGGTCCCGCCGACACAATGACCCGAAAACGGGCACAGGAACGAGGCCCGAAAAGGCTAGAATCCTTCTCCTTCCAGCCCCGCCGAAAAAGCCAAGATGGCGCCGACGGGAACACAGCGCGGCAGATGCTGGACTACACGGCTCTCCCCACAGCCCATCCACGAGACCTGAAGCTGCCGCAGCAGCTCTCCTACCCTCCGGACAACTCACCTGCCACACCGGGAACGCAGAGCCCTGCCAAGTCCAAGATGAGGATGGACCCCCACACGCAGGCCTCAAGCGCAGTGAGTTCAGGCCTACACAATGACTCTGCCATATCCTCCCTACAGTCCTCCATTGCCCAATTCCCCACCACAGGGCAGCCGGTGTTAGACACCACAATGAAGGACATGCTCATGACATTACAATCCTCACTCATGACTAACCTATCCTCATTGATCAACACATTCTCATTGGAAATGAAGCACATGGACAATAGAATGCAGTTTATAGAGAACAAAATGGTGGATTGCACTGACACAGTAAACAAGCTAGTAGATGGCTATGCTGAGCAAAGGGATGACAATTTATGGATCAAGGCGAAGCTCGCGGACCTTGAGGATCGCTCCAGACGCAACAACATTAAAATACGTGGGGTCCCTGAAAGCGTCCAGCCAAAGGAGCTGCATGCCTATGCCAGCACCATGTTCTCCAGCATGCTGCCTGATCTCTCCCCCATTGAACTCACTATAGACCGCATACACCGGCTCCCCAAGCCCCGCCATTTGGAAGCGGATATACCTAGAGATGTACTATTAAGAATACATTTTTTTCAAGCTAAAGAGCAAATATTAATGAAAGCAAGGGAAGTTTCCCCGCTCCCGGCGCCATACTCAGATATCCAGCTGTACGCCGATCTCTCTCAGTACACACTCCAGATGAGAAGACAGCTTAAAACCATTACGAAGGCCCTGCATAATCATAAGATCATCTATAAATGGCGACACCCAGCGACCATCTTGGTCACTCACAATGGCATCCCACATGCCATATCCACCCTGGAAGGCGGTATGAAGCTACTACACTCCTGGGGAATCCTACCGGATCCCCCCCACAACCAGCCTGAACACAACGGAGCCCCTAACCCATTCACCTTTGGAGCTGACAAGGGGAAGTTCAAAATAAATAACCCGAGACCGCTACGCTGAGCACCGCATATGTCCGGTCTGGTCATGCGACCCACCACCTGCTCACAAAAACTCTCCCCTGCACTTAATCAGCCGCTCGAGTAGAGCAGTTTGTTGCTGATTCTTACGTTAATCCCTGTACAGGGAAATTGTTGACCTCTTGTTACCTACGGTTCATTTTTTTTATATTTGCATCTTTTTGTTTTATTTCTTCTGTTTTGGATATTTCTCCCTCACTAGGGATCACCTAACGGCGCTGCCGTTACATACACTGTACCAAGTGAACCTCTCCTCTAAACCTACGGCACGAACGCATCTCAACATCCTACTGTGAGAACTCACCTCTACCTTTGTCTCCTCCGTCTTAGCGGCTCAATCCTGCCCTGCCTCTTGATACGCCAGGAAAGCACACCACATCGTCTTCCCTATCTACCCACCTGGGCCCTGAGCGGCTTTCACCTACAACTGTAAGTACTCTTAAGCTCTTTTACCACCACCTCACACCAGAACATGGGGTTCAAAGTACTCTCCCTTAATGCCAAGGGCCTAAACCACCCCGCAAAACGGACATCTTTGTGGTCCACAGCACTTGCCCACAATTGTGACGTTCTGTGCGTCCAGGAGACCCACTTTGCGCTACAAGCAGCTCCCAAGTGCTCCCACAAACAGTTCCCACATATCTTTCAGGCCAATTTCTCCAAGAAACAACGCGGAGTGATGATCGCCATCAGAGACTCGGTCTCCTTCCAACTACACCAAAGTCTCACTGACCAGGATGGCAGATACGTGTTTCTCAACTGTGACATCAACAATGTACCGTACACACTGGTATCCCTCTATGTCCCAAATCAGGGCCAAATGACATTCCTCAGGAAAATGATGAAGGCAATTCGCAAGTTCCAAACAGGACACCTACTTATATGTGGGGATTTCAATAAGGTCCCTAACAATACCATGGACTCTACCGCCGGGCCTCCCCGGCGTGCTTCTTCCTTGGACTCATTCATTTCTTCTCAGGGCATGTATGACGTGTGGAGGTGCTGTCATGCGAGCGAGAGGGACTTTACGTTCTTGTCGCCCCGTCACAACACCTACTCACGTATTGACTTGTTTTTAACTGATAGCTGGTTATTGCAAAGGGTTCTGGGCTCTGAAATCCACACCACCACCTGGTCAGATCATGCACCCATCAGTCTCACCATCTCTGACAATTCCTCCCTTCCCATCACCTATATCTGGAGAGCCAACAACTACCTCCTCACTACTCCCTACTACTCAGACACCATCAAAAAAAATCTTGAGGAATACTTCTCAATCAATCACACTCCCACGTCTGACCCGCTGGTGGTGTGGAATGCCCACAAGGCGGTGATACGGGGGGTCTTCCTCCAAATGGGGGCTAGAGCTAAACGACATAGAACTCGAAAGATGGACGAACTCACACAAACCCTGACCTCTGCGGAAGCCCTTAACAAAACCAACCCCTCCCCGTCCCTACAGTCGCAAATCTTTCCCTTAAGACAGGACCTCAGAGCACTACTTCTTGAAAAGCATGAAAAATCATATAAGCTTCTTAAAGCCACTTGCTACTCCACGGGCAATAAAGCTGGGAAAGCAATGTCCCTCAGAGTCAAAGGTTACAGAACCAAAACGAAAATCCCATATCTGATCCACCCCCATTCCGGAGAAAAGCTCCTTAAACCTCAATTGATAGCAGATGCATTCAGTGAGTACTATGCTGACCTCTACAATCTCAGAAAAGACCCCTCCACAACCCAACCATCTCCTACCTCGATCCAAACATTCCTGGATAGTGTTACTCTTCCATCGGTTACCCCCACACAACTCTCCACGTTAAATAACCCCTTCACGATTGAGGAAATCCTTAAAGTAATAAACACCCTCCCCTCCTCTAAATCCCCAGGCCCAGATGGCTTCACTGGGGAATACTACCGGAAATTCCAACACCTCCTAGCTCCCACCTTGCAGCGCACTTTCAACTCAGCCGCTGGTTCAGCATCCTTCCCAGCTGAAATGCTTGCGGCTACGGTAGTGACCTTACCCAAACCAGGTAAAGACCCCATCTCCCCGAAAAATTTCCGCCCCATCTCCCTGCTGAACGTCGACCTAAAAATTTACGCCAAACTCATAGCCAACAGACGGGAACTCATTCTCCCCTCTCTAATTTCCCCAGACCAATCAGGTTTCACCAAGGGACGCCAGGCCTCAGACGCCACGCGACGGATGATAAACATCATACACCAGATCGAGGCCTCCAAAACGCCTTCTCTGCTTCTCTCCCTAGATGCAGAGAAGGCGTTTGATAGGGTCCACTGGGGATATGTCTCAGCAGTATTGGCCAAATTTGGCTTAGTTGGTGGCATCCAGGATGCCATCATGGCTTTATACTCTAATCCCTCAGCCAGGGTACTCTCGGCGGGTGCCCTCTCCACGCCCTTCCAAATCACCAACGGTACTAGGCAGGGATGCCCCCTATCACCCCTAATTTTCAATCTAGCCATGGAGCCCCTAGCAGAAGTTATAAGAACCAACAAAAACATCTCGGGTATGAATATAGCAAGAGCAGAACACAAGATAAGCCTATTTGCGGACGATGTGATCCTTGTAGTTACTGACCCTGAGCGCTCCCTGCCTGAGATCCAAAGGATGCTTGCCTGGTTCAGCGAAATATCTTTTTATAAAGCCAATGAGACCAAATCTTACATGCTTAACCTAGGCTTAGACGAGGCCACCAAGAATCGGATTGCACTCAACTTCCCATATGTCTGGGCGGACAGTAGCATTACATATCTGGGGATCCAGCTCACCTCTACTACGAAAGCTTTATTTGCCTCTAATTATCTACCAATTCGCTCTAAACTTCAGGCGGATCTCACCAGGCTGGCATCCTTGGAGTTCTCATGGTCTGGCCGCTTAGCGGCGTTTAAAATGCTCCATCTCCCCCAAATATTGTATCTATTTCGAACTCTCCCCATTCCTATCCCCCTCAAGTATTTCTCCTCACTACAAGCAATGCTATCGAAATACGTCTGGAAAGGCAAAAAAGCCAGATGCGGACACACTCGACTGACAAAACACCGTTCAGCAGGGGGAATGGGCTATGTCAACTTCCGAGACTACTACATGGCCTCAATTTTAACACAAGCTAAGGAATGGCTCTCCCCTGGCCCCCCCTCCACACTATGGGGTAGAAAAGAACAATCCTCAGTTCCACATCAAACCCTCCCAGCCTGGTTGTGTGCTACCACAATGGGAGCAAAGACACCTCCCCACCTTTCTCCGACCATTCTCGCGACCCTCAAGGTCTGGACCCGATTTGCGCGACTGCCCGCAACCCCTGACATACGCTCCACAATACCTGTTCCACTAGAGACATTGCAAATACTGATGGCTTCCACTTCATTCTCCCGTTGGAAAGCCAAAGGGCTGACCCACGTATCCGACCTAATAATAGGAAACACCATCACACCCTTCCAGGACCTCCAGGAACGATTCAACATCCCAGACTCTGACTTATTCCTTCACCTCCGCACCAGACACTGCCTTCTCTCATTAAAAACGTGGGAATGCTCCCTACCCCAAACTGCCTGGATATACTATAGGTCCCCAACAACACACCGAAAAGGGATAACAACGTTTTATAACCTACTTGGCTCCAAAACCACATTTACTAGCTGCACCGCATTAACCAATTGGGAGAGAGATCTGGGGCAAGAATTCACCCTGACTCAATGGGAAAGGGCCGGCCAATCCACATATAAGGTTACCTCCTGCTCCACTCTGTGGGAATTAGCATTTAAGATAACTTACCGTTGGTATCTAACCCCCGATAGGATCTCCAAATTTGACACCTCACTCAACGACACCTGCTGGCGGAACTGTGGCCAGAGAGGGGACCTGATCCATACGCTCTGGGGATGCCCAAAACTTACTCAGTACTGGACTTCAGTGTTCCAACTCCTTCATGACGTCACAAAGGTGACTATAGACAAACAACCGTCCTTGGCACTACTATCTCTCACTATTGACCGTTTCCCTAACCCTGCGAGACCGATTATTGTTCACGTGCTCCTAGCCGCACGGCTTAGTATCACCAGGAAATGGAAGGACCCTGACCCTCCTACTATCCGGGACGTAGTACACACCACACATACCCACTTTATCTATGAATCTACCCTGAAGCTACACCACAGCGACAAGACACAACTCCACAGGACATGGCAACTATGGACTGAATGGATAGACTCACCAGGTTTGACAGACGCACTCTCCTCTTCTCTTTGATTGACTCCCTTTAGAGGATCACAGAATAGCACTAGGTGATACCCTCGCCCTATAGGGGCTTAACTAGGGATCGGAGATGGCAAGGGGAGGGGGGATGGAGTTCCCTACCTGGGCACAGCATAGTACCCGCAAGGGGTGCCCAGGGGGAGGGAGCCCTCTCCCATACCCTGAGAAACACCAGTAATTGGCTAATACCCTCCGATCCGTCTCTACTAGTCTGTTTAGATATGTTTCAATACATGTTAATATGTTTTACTATGATACTTGTCAATTTGCCAATCTCAAGGCTAAGGCCCTTCATATGTCATGTTATATTTTATTGACCTCTGATCTTTATTATATCTATGTGATGTTTGCATAGGAAAAAAAATTGTTATGGTCTGTACATGCGATAATACCTCTGTATGCCTTATCACTTCTTAATAAAAAACTATTGAGTAAAAAAAAAATCTTTAGATCTGAGCCAGGGTTCATGCTTGGACTTGTAGTCTTTTACTTTTGGGGTTGCGACCCCCAAAAATTGAGGACTACAGGTTCCAGCATGAACCCCTCAAAGCTCAGTATGTGTCATACCCCCCAACTAGTGAAGGACTACAGGTCCCACTGTCCCAGCTTAAACCCCTCAGAGCTGAGGATGTGTTGCCCAGGCCCTTCAAATAGTGAAGGACTACAGGTCACAGCATGAAACCGGGAGATCTAAAGGGTCACATCTTTAGATCTCAGGTGTTCATGCTAGGATTTGTAGTCCCTCACTCCTCCCCTGTGTGCAACTTAAGTCTATGGAACAGATCTAACCTCACTCAAGATAATCAAATGCTGAGTCAACAGTCAATGCTAATCACATTCCTTAATATACAGATAACCACTAGAGCAGTGGTTCTCAACCTGTCTAGTGCTGTGACCCCTTGATAACATGTCCCAAGTTGTGGGGACCCCTAACAGTAAAATTATTTTCATAGCGTGGGTTGTCAGCATCCAAGGCAAGACAAGTAATTTGTGCCCCTAACCCACGGACATTTAGCGACCCCTGAGTCCCTTCCACTTGTACAGTATTAAAACTTTGAAGGATGTACCACTCTTTCTCTTTGTTCTCCTTTCTTTCCATTTTATCTTTCTATGCAATTTTTTTTACCCCCTCTAGACATCTTTCTTGTTATTTCTCTCCCATTTTCTTTGTCCCTCCCCCCTCTTTTCCTCTCCCTTCTTTGTACTCTCTATTTACTCCTTGGTAGGGTGGGGGAGGGGTGGGATGAGTGGCAGTGCTGGTGGGGGGTGGGACTGATGTAGATGAGGCCCTGATACAACCTCAGGGCTAACCCATTCTGCCGTTTGATTCAAATTAATAAGGTGAGATATATAGATCAGACAAACAAACTACATCTGCTCACCTTTTAGCTCGGTCCCAACAGGAAGAGGAAGTCCTCCTCACTATAGTTTTATTAGCCACATGAAATCACAAGGCATACAGTTGATTGGTTCACATTATACAGACACACCCACTAATCCTCCCACTCACCCACCCCCTGTGTGGTTTGTCCTTGGCATGAAGCCCTCATTGGTCAGTTCATATAGGGATGGTTTCCTCCCATAAGTCCATTCCTGGAAAGGCTGCACACACATCCAGTGTAAAAAGTTCATTCAGCTCTGCACGTTTTCTTCCAAGCGTCACACAGGGGGGGGGGGAGGGGTGGTTTTCCTCTTACAACTGAGTCCATACAGAGCAAGGAACGAGAAGGGGGTTTTGGAATGAAGCCATCTAGGAATGCAGTAGGGGGGAAGGGCTGGAGGACACATTTGTAACATGAGGGGAAAATGCAGGATGACAGTATTTGCTCTTGATAAAAGTCCTTTGAATTTTCAATGCTGAGTTCATAACTTTAAAACAATATCTCATATAAAATCCTCAAGGAAAATAAGCAGTATTGATCATTCCCATACATACATATGCATAATGCGTATAAAAACATATAAACAGTATAAGGAATATAGGAAAGAGAAACATTTCAGTGATTCTAATAATAAAAAGAATTAGCCTAATTTGAAAATAGGGATTTTAGAATCATCTCCACCACAGGACCTTTTCAGGATCAGTGGCAATGCAGGGAGAATTCTGATCAGATAACTTAGATGCACTTGATCAAGGTCACCTGCTGATCTGAGAACTGTAGTGGGCAACTATAATCACAGGTATTTGAAGGTAATGTGCTGGGGCGCTCGCTGATTAAGAATAATAATTAGTAAATAAATAATCTAAAATCCCATGCAATTTCCGTGCACTAAGTGCATGACAAAATACAACATCAAAAATGTGCAGCACTAAGGTGCATGATAGGTAATAAGTGCTAATCAGGTGCATCCATACATTGAAAATAAATTCCAGCAAACGGCACTGGATGTGCAAAATAAGTCCAATGTGAACAAATATATATATATATCTTCATGCAATTGTGCAAAAACACATTAAAGGTGCAAAATTCCAAATCAATTAAATAAGTGCTAATCAGGTGCATCCATACATTGAAACTAAATTCAGCAAACGGCACTGGATGTGCAAAATGAGTCCAATATAAACAATAAAAATAAATATCTTCATGTAATTGTGCAAAAACGCATTAAAGGTGCAAAATTCCAAAATTCCGGATCAATTAAATAAGTGCTAATCAGGTGCATCCATACATTGAAACTAAATTCATCAAACGGCACTGGGTGTGCAAAATGAGTCCAATATAAACAATAAAAATAAATATCTTCATGCAATTGTGCAAAAACGCATTGAAAGTGCAAAATTAAAAAAACACAAAAAAGGGATCAAAAATCCAAACATGCAAAAAAATATGTAAAAAGTAAAGTCCACAACGTTTTCCAAATGTGCAGTGCTCAGAACTAGCTCAGAAAGTGCTTCACTCCCCACGTGCCCAGTCTCACCAGCCTCTTACCTCTAAGAGGCTTAAAATAAGCCTTATGTGAATTTCCAATGGCAGCTCCTCTTTCCCTCCAAATGCAGCAGCGTTGCAGATCAACTTCACTCCACAAAGGCAGCCCTTAGCCAGTGTACAATTCCCTCTTCATTTGAATCAATGACTCCCCATAAGGCACATATGGAAGGAATAACGCTCACAATAGTGTAAAAACGTCAGCATAATTTTAATATAGACATAGGATACCCTATGATTAAGTGGCGTGCACAGCCACGATACACGTGAAGGAAGTGAGCTGTTGGTGACGTCGTCTCCGCTCTCGGCCTGGAGTGGAGATACTACTGTGTTTGATGTCTGATGTTTGAGATCCTTAACTGAAATGTGAGTGTTTACTATGTCTATATTAAAATTAGGCTGACGTTTTTACAGTATTGTGAGCGTTATTCCTTCCATATGTGCCTTATGAGTCATTGATTCAAATGAAGAGGGACTTGTACACTGGCTAAGCGCTGCCTTTGTGGAGTGAAGTTGATCTGCAACGCTGCTGCATTTGGAGGGAAAGAGGAGCTGCCATTGGAAATTCACATAAGGCTTATTTTAAGCCTCTTAGAGGTAAGAGGCTGGTGAGACTGGGCACGTGGGGAGTGAAGCACTTTCTGAGCTAGTTCTGAGCACTGCACATTTGGAAAACGTTGTGGACTTTACTTTTTACATATTTTTTTGCATGTTTGGATTTTTGTCCCTTTTTTTTTTTTTATAATTTTGCACTTTCAATGCGTTTTTGCACAATTGCATGAAGATATTTATTTGTATTGTTAATATTGGACTCATTGTGCACATCCAGTGCCGTTTGCTGAATTTAGTTTCAATGTATGGATGCACCTGATTAGCACTTATTTAATTGATTTGGAATTTTGCACCTTTAATGTGTTTTTGCACAATTGCATGAAGATATATATATATATTTGTTCACATTGGACTTATTTTGCACATCCAGTGCCGTTTGCTGGAATTTATTTTCAATGTATGGATGCACCTGATTAGCACTTATTACCTATCATGCACCTTAGTGCTGCACATTTTTGATGTTGTATTTTGTCATGCACTTAGTGCACGGAAATTGCATGGGATTTTAGATTATTTATTTACTAATTATTATTCTTAATCAGCGAGCGCCCCAACACATTACCTTCAATTACTGTTTTAAGTGTGTGAACACCCAATCGTTGTGGCTGCTGCTGTAGCCCATCCATTATTTAGTATTCAATAGTGTGGTTTGCGCATCATGTTACCCCCCATTCCTATATCCACAGGTAGTGTTACTCACTGTGTCTCTCCGACTTTGTGGTGTCTCGTAGCAGTGACACATATGCCAAAATCAGGAGATAGGGTCTCCTCCAGCCCCTCCCATTTCATATTCCTTACCAGTCAGCTTACCTCTAGTCTCTGCACCCCACCTATGAATGAATAAATGACTTGTATAGCGCTACACATGCGAACTTAATCGCCTCTGGGTGCTTTTTTCCAGCCAGTGTCTGCTTGGCTGGTGCGGTCATTTTACCCTGTAGGATCTCGACACGCTTGGGACACACAGTCATACACATGCCGTGAACTGAATGGGAGGCTGCCAAGAGGCTGAGTGGGTGGCCAAGGGCTCCAGGAACAGCCCGGCTGGGTGGCCACAGGCTCCAGGGACAGCCCCGCTGGGCGGCTGCAAAAATGCTGGAAGAGCAGCGCAGGCTTCAGGAACAGCCCAGAATTCGGCGAAACCCCAACCCCCCCCCCCACCCTGGCAAATCATCATTCGACCCCCGAGGGGGTCCCGACCCCCCAGGTTGAGAACCACTGCACTAGAGGAAGAATTTGTGAGCCTGTAAATGTAATCAAAATATGGGAGAGCAAGCCAGCAAGAAAATGTAAAAGATTTTCTTTTAGGTGAACATTATAAACCTGAAACTCTGAAAATACACAACGGGTTACTGGTAATAAGCATTTGCAGGCTGATCTGGTCATTGAAGATCGCTGCCATTCTAGCAGAGAGTCGTGTGACTACAGTATTTTTTTTTTCCATGTCTTTTGAGACTTTGCATGCTGGTCTTGATGGTATCTGTCAACAATTACATGTCTATTAAACAACAGTCAATCTATTTATGTGCAAATAGAGCTCCACAACAAGGCTATTGATGGGACTTTATCAATAACCCATCCAATCTGAACTAACACAACAAGAAATTAAATACTTGGCTGCATTGTCTCTTACTAACGTCCTCCAGGAAGATGTTTAATTCACAGTAAGTACAGCACCTTCCTCCGATAATGCCAGCCTGGAATTAATGATTTACTTATGCTATAAATTGGTTTTCCTCATGGTTCAATACCAGGCTGAGGATGCTCAGACAGCTCATTGTATCCTGATATTAACCCATGGGTAATTAGTGTTAGTGAATAGTCTATTGTGGGGGTTTTTGTCACTCATATTTAATAGCATTATTTACTGCACATTACTGACCATCACATCTTTGCTAAATTACGCTAAAACTAATGCCGCGTACACACGATCATTTTTCAGCATGAAAAAAATTTTCTTTTTGTTTTTCAGCATGTCGAAAAAAAAACATTTTCCCAACTTTATCATTAAAACGACGTTGCCAACACAACATCGTTTAAAAAAAATGATCTAGCAAAGCGCGGTGACATACAACACGTACGACGGCACTATAAAAGGGAAGTTCTATTCACCTTTGGACTGCTTTAGCTGATTCTGTGTTAGTAAAAGGCGATTCACGCTTTTCTGTCTGTTACAGCGTGATGAATGTGCTTACTTCATTATGAATGGTAATTTTACCAGAACGAGCGCTCCCGTCTCAGAACTTGCTTCTGAGCATGCGCAGGTTTTTTACGTCGTTTTAGCCCACACACGATCATTTTTTACAACCCGAAAAAATGTCAACGTTTAAAACCAGGGGAGGGCTGGCAGCCTTAGGCCTGGGGGGCAAGTCTAGTCAAGTGGCCCATAGAGCGTGGAAAAGTGATGGATCGAGGAAAACAGTCTAAGATTTTTCATGATCACAAGAGTCCGCACAGAGGCTCCCCTTACATCAGAGTCCGCACAGAGGCCCCCCTTACATCAGAGTCCGCACAGAGGCCCCCCTTACATTAGAGTCCGCACAGAGGCCCCCCTTACATCAGAGTCCGCACAGAGGCCCCCCTTACATCAGAGTCCGCACAGAGGCCCCCCTTACATCAGAGTCCGCACAGAGGCCCCCCTTACATCAGAGTCCACACAGAGGCCCCCCTTACATCAGAGTCAGCACAGAGGCCCCCCTTACATCAGAGTCCGCACAGAGGCCCCCCTTACATCAGAGTCCGCACAGAGGCCCCCCTTACATCAGAGTCCGCACAGAGGCCCCCCTTACATCATAGTCCGCACAGAGGCCCCCCCTTACATCAGAGTCCGCACAGAGGCCCCCCTTACATCAGAGTCCACGTAGTGGCGGCCGGTGGCTGTGCATAGTGTCACCAGCCCGGGGGGAGATTTCCACCGTGCCACCCCCTACCAGCCCTCCCCTGTTTAAAACGACGGTAAAAAATGCAGCATGTTCTAAAAAAAAAAATTTTGTCGTTTTTCAGAACCTGAAAAATTATGTGTAGCCCACACACGATCATTTTAAATGACGTTTTTGAAAAAACATGTTTTTTTCATGCCGAAAAATGATCGTGTGTACGCGGCATTAGTGTTGTAATGATCTACTGTACTATGTCTACGCACATGAATCATATAGAGTGCAGTAGGTGGTGTTCTGTTTTCTGTAAATATTTTCAGTGCTTTTGTAATCTGAAATTTTTATAAAGTGTATCATTCATGTTTGTACTTTGGAGTTTTATCCGAAGGACTTGTGCACACACGATCGGATAATCCGACAACACACATTTGTTGTCGGAAAATTTTAAAGCGTGCTATCCCACATTTGTTGGCAGAAAATCCGACAACAATTGTCCAATGGAGCGTACAAACGGTCGGATTTTCCGACAACAGCCTATGATCACTCAATTCCCGTCGGAAAATGCGACCGTGTGTACGGGCCTTTAGAATGGCCCAGTCAAAGTGCAGAACTAAATCCAATTGAGAATCTGTGGCAAGACTTGAAAATTGCTGTTCACAGACGCTCTCCATCCAATCTGACAGAGCTTGATGCCGCGTACATACGATCATTTTTCAGCATGAAAAAAAAACGTTGTTTTTCAGCATGTTGAAAAAACGACGTTTTTCCAACTTCATCATTAAAACGACGTTGCCCACACACCATCGTTTTTAAAAAATGATCTAGCAAAGCGCGGTGACGTATTGGGTGGTCTGATTGGGTCCGCCTGAAATATTAACAGGCGGATCCAATTGGTCCGCTGGTGTGAAAGGGGCTGATTGACAGACCCGATTGGTCTGCTGGTGCTTAAAGGGGGCATCAATGGACAGGCGGACCAGATTGGCCCACTGGTGTCAAAGGGGCTGATGATAATAATAATAATAAAAATTAATAATAATCAGTGGTGGCGGCTGGTGGGTTTTTCTATTGAAGGGGCGGCAATAGACACCCACCCCCCCCCCCCCCCCCGGGCGGCCGGCAGTCCGGCACTTACCAGATCTAAGTGGCAGGCTGTGGTGTCCTCCAGGACGGTCTCCCCGCCGTGTGTGCGGTGGGGTCCGCTGTGTGCTCCTCCAGCAGCTTCCTCCACCGTGTGTCTCCTCTCTCTTCCGTCTAAGCGCTGGGCATCCAATAGGATCGCCTGATGCTTTGGCCAATCAGGAAACAGGTCTCACAAACTGCCTCCTGATTAGCAGACAGGAACTTTAGTTTGAAAATAGCGAAACGTCAGTCGCTGTTGTCACACAACTGGGTGGGCTCGGAGCGCAATGCTCTGCGCCCCGAGCCCACCCTTTTTTGAAGCCTATTAGTGCCTCTGGCTCTAATCACATACTTAAAAAAAAACACCCACCCCCATCCAATCCATAGTCCGGCGGCCTGATATGTAGATGTAATAGTAGTATTCACATTACTCTACGGCCCCATACACACCATAGAATCTATCCGCAGATAAATCCCATCAAATGGGTTTCAGCGGATAGATCCTATGGTGTGTACACTCCGGCGGATATTTATCCTCGGATAAATCTCCCCTGGGATGGATTTCCAGCAGATGGATATTTGCTGACATGCTCAACAAATCCATCTGCTGGAATCCATTCCAACGGATGGATCCGCTCGTCTGTACAGACTTACCGGATCCATCCGTCCAAAGGGATTCCCCGCACGCGTCGTAATGATTTGACGCATGCGTGGAATTCCTTATATGACAGCGTCGCGCCCGTTGCCGCGTCATAATAGCGGCGACGGCGCGACACGTCATCGGCAGAGGATTTCAGCGCGGATTTCAATGCGATGGTGTGTACACGCCATCGCATAGAAATCTTCTGAAATCCTCGAGAGGATTTATCCGCGGATACGGTCCGCTGGACCGTATCTGCGGATAAATCCTCTTGTGTGTATGGGGCCTCCCTTTTCATTTGATGTATCTGATTTGATTAGAGAAATTAGAAAGTAGAATGTCAGCAACAACCGCCATCCCCCCCTACACGTGCAAAACCACGCACACGCCATTCTATTCTGATCATAGCAAAACAAGACATTTCTCTGCCACCCATATCATGTAATTAAATAAGCTTTGTGGTATACTTTAGAGAATATATAGAAGGTACTTAATGACTTGATACTATTGTACTGACACATCTGATCAAGCTATTAGTACAGATTCATAGTTTTGAACCGTGGGTAGCACAGAGCTAAGAGCTATTCTTAACACACGTGTATCTATAAGTGTAGAGGAATAATCATTTAATAATATTAAACACATTCTGTATGTTGATATTCTCAAGATGAGATCCTTTAGATCCCTTTCATGTCTTGCCACGGAGCTGTGTCACCTAGAGGAAACTTTGAAGTCGGTCATTAGACGCCATCACTGTTGCATTGTGTATAGAAGATGGGAACACATTTGCACTTTAGTCAATGAGAAGCTAATACCGGCAACTCAAGAATTATCTATGAGGATGTAACATCATGGAAAAAAAACATGTTTTCCTCTATATGTCACTGTTCCGATTTTTGAAATTATATTTATATTATCTTGATAAAACAAAATAAATAAATATATATATATATATATATATATATATATATATATATATATATTATAATTTTATAAGAATAAAATATTTTTTCCAGTAGTGGTTATATATAACCACTATTTATATTATTTTGAAATGATTTTATTTATATATATATATATATATATATATATATATATATATATATATACACACACACACACATATATATATATATATATATATATATATATACACACATATATATATATACACACACACACATATATATATATATATATATATATATATATATATATATATATATATATATATATATATATATATATATATATATATATATATATATACACATACATATATACACACATATATATATATATATATATATATATATATATATATATATATATATATATATATATATATATATATATATATATATATATACATATACACATACATATATATATATATTTATATATATATATATATATATATATATATATATATATATATATATATATATATATAAAACCACTACTGCAAAAAATATTGTATTCTAATAAAATTATAATATATATATATAATAATTTCAAAATAATATAAATAGTGGTTATATATAACTACTAGTGCAAAAAATATTGTATTCTTATATTCTTTATTCTTATATTCATATATATATATATATATATATATATACATATATATATATATATATATATATATATATATATATAGATATATAGATATAGATATATATATATATATATATATATATATATATATATATATATATATATATATATATATATTTATTTATTTATTTTTTGTCAAGATAATATAAATATAATTACAAAAAAACGGAACAGTGACATATAGAGGAAAACATGTTTTTTCCATGATGTTACATCCTCATAGATGATTCTTGTGTTGCCGGTATTAGCTTCTCATTGACTAATGCCGTGTACACACGGTCGTTTTTTTGTGATTAAAAAAAAAAAAAACATTTTTAAAAACGTCATTTAAAATGACCGTGTGTGGGGAAAACGTTGTTTTATGTCTTCTGAAAAACGACAAAAAAAATATTCAAACATGCTTCAATTTTTTATGTTGTTTTTCAAAACGTTGTTTTTTGTGTCATAAAAAATGATCGTGTGTGGGCTAAAACGACGTTTTTAAACCCGCGCATGCTCAGAAGCAAGTTATGACGCGAGCTTCAATGGAACAGAGTGCCGTTGTACGCGTTGTACGTAACCGCGTTTTGCTAGAGCATTTTGAAAAAACGATGGTGTGTAGGCAACGTCGTTTTTTAAAATGAAGTTTGAAAAACGTCGTTTTTTATCATGATAAAAAACGAAGTTTTTTTACAAGACAAAAAACGACCGTGTTATACGCGGCATAAAGTGCAAATGTGTTCCCATCTTCTATACACAATGCAACAGTGATGGTTCTATATATAAAACCACTACTGCAAAAAAAAAAATATATATATATATACTGTATGTATATAAAACCACTACTGCAAAAAAAAAATTATTCTTATAACATTATATATATATATATATATATATATATATATATATATATATATATATATATATATATATATACAGTGAGGAAAATAAGTATTTGAACACCCTGCTATTTTGCAAGTTCTCCCACTTGGAAATCATGGAGGGGTCTGAAATTGTTATCGTAGGTGCATGTCCACTGTGAGAGACATAATCAAAAAAAAAATCCAGAAATCACAATGTATGATTTTTTTAACTATTTATTTGTATGATACAGCTGCAAATAAGTATTTGAACACCTGAGAAAATCAATGTTAATATTTGGTACATTAGTCTTTGTTTGCAATTACAGAGGTCAAACGTTTCTTGTAGTTTTTCACCAGGTTTGCACACACTGGAGGAGGGATTTTGGCCCACTCCTCCACACAGATCTTCTCTAGATCAGTCAGGTTTCTGGGCTGTCGCTGGGAAACACAGAGTTTGAGCTCCCTCCAAAGATTCTCTATTGGGTTTAGGTCTGGAGACTGGCTAGGCCACGCCAGAACCTTGATATGCTTCTTACAGAGCCACTCCTTGGTTATCCTGGCTGTGTGCTTCGGGTCATTGTCATGTTGGAAGACCCAGCCTCGACCCATCTTCAAAGCTCTAACTGAGGGAAGGAGGTTGTTGCCCAAAATCTCGCAATACATGGCCCTGGTCATCCTCTCCTTAATACAGTGCAGTCGCCCTGTCCCATGTGCAGAAAAACACCCCCAAAGCATGACGCTACCACCCCCATGCTTCACAGTAGGGATGGTGTTCTTGGGATGGTACTCATCATTCTTCTTCCTCCAAACACGGTTAGTGGAATTATGACCAAAAAGTTCTATTTTGGTCTCATCTGACCACATGACTTTCTCCCATGACTCCTCTGGATCATCCAAATGGTCATTGGCAAACTTAAGACGGGCCTTGACATGTGCTGGTTTAAGCAGGGGAACCTTCCGTGCCATGCATGATTTCAAACCATGACGTCTTAGTGTATTACCAACAGTAACCTTGGAAACGGTGGTCCCAGCTCTTTTCAGGTCATTGACCAGCTCCTCCCGTGTAGTCCTGGGCTGATTTCTCACCTTTCTTAGGATCATTGAGACCCCACGAGGTGAGATTTTGCATGGAGCCCCAGTCCGAGGGAGATTGACAGTCATGTTTAGCTTCTTCCATTTTCTAATGATTGCTCCAACAGTGGACCTTTTTTCACCAAGCTGCTTGGCAATTTCCCCGTAGCCCTTTCCAGTCTTGTGGAGGTGTACAATTTTGTCTCTAGTGTCTTTGGACAGCTCTTTGGTCTTGGCCATGTTAGTAGTTCGATTCTTACTGATTGTATGGGGTGGACAGGTGTCTTTATGCAGCTAATGACCTCAAACAGGTGCATCTAATTTAGGATAATAAATGGAGTGGAGGTGGACATTTTAAAGGCAGACTAACAGGTCTTTGAGGGTCAGAATTCTAGCTGATAGACAGGTGTTCAAATACTTATTTGCAGCTGTATCATACAAATAAATAGTTAAAAAATCATAAATTGTGATTTCTGGAATTTTTTTTTTTGATTATGTCTCTCACAGTGGACATGCACCTACGATGACAATTTCAGACCCCTCCATGATTCCCAAGTGGGAGAACTTGCAAAATAGCAGGGTGTTCAAATACTTATTTTCCTCACTGTATATATGAATAAAATATTTTTTGCAGTAGTGGCTATATATATCCACTATTTATATTATTTAGAAATTAGATAGATAGATAGATAGATAGATAGATAGATAGATAGATAGATAGATAGATAGATAGATAGATAGATAGATAGATAGATTTCTCGCCACATTTACATGCCGAACCAAGTTGTCCATCAAATGCAAGCGACAGTGGTGGGTTTGGACAAATTAAAACACTGACAGGGATGCTTTCAACAGACACATTTTACTCTAATGCCGCGTACACACGATCGGAATTTCCAACAACAAATGTTCGATGGGAGCTTGTTGTCGGAAATTCCGACCGTGTGTATGCTTCATCGGACATTTGCTCTCGGCATTTCCGACAACAAATGTTTGAGAGCTGGTTCTAAAATTTTCCGACAACAAAACTTGTTGTCGGAAGTTCCGAGTGTGTGTGTGCACAATTCCGACGTACAAAATTCCACGCATGCTCGGAATCAAGCAGAAGAGCCACACTGGCTATTGAACTTAATTTTTCTTGGCTCGTCGTACTTGTTGTACGTCACCGCGTTCTTGACGTTCGCAACATTTGTGTGACCGTGTGTATGCAAGACAAGTTTGAGCCAATATCTACCGAAAAAAAAAATCCACGGTTTTGTTGTGGGAATGTCCGATCGTCTGTACGCGGCATAAGGCTTACCTATAGGTAGTGAAAATATCTCTTAAGCCTCGTACACACGTACGAGATTCTCAGTGGTAAAAAGTCCGCCGGGAAATCGGAGGGGAAAATCGAGAACCTGCTCTGTAACTTTTCCCCCCTACACACAACCGGGTTTCCTGACAGGAAAACTGCCATGAGAGCTTTGGTCGGGAATCCCGGCCGTGTGTATGCTCCATCGCAGTGTTTCCCATAAGAAAATTGCCGGGTTAAAAACCACCGGGAATCCCAACGGGAAAAAAGAGAGCTGGTTCTCTTTTTTTTTTCCAGCTGTTTTCCTGTCGGGAAAACTACGATGGAGCAAACACATGGCCGATATTCCTGGCCAAAAGCTCTCATGGCAGTTTTCCCGACTGGAAAACCGGTCATGTGTACAAGGCTTAAAATGTGTGATCAAGCCAGCTGCACATACTCTAACCACAGGTGTCAAACACGAGGCCCGCGGGCCGAATCCGGCTCTCCAGGCCATTTTATGTGGCCCCCGCACCTCTCCTGCAGCTGCAGGATAGCTCCAGCCCTCCTCTGGTCCTTCTTCCCAGCAGCAGCATAAGGAAAGGGGGGTGCACTGTGATGTAAGGGAGAGTGGGGGACTCAACTTCTGATGGTGGGGTGGCTCTTGACATCTAATGTAAGGGGAGGGGATGCGCTGGACATCTAATCTTACAGATACAACCGGCCCTTTTGAGGGCAATCATAATGCCGATGCGGCCCACAATGAAATTGAGTTTGACACCCCTGCTCTAACCTATCACAGTGCTCCTCAGCTCCCATAGTGCCCCCAACCTCCCATAATTGCCTGCAGTATCCCACAGAGCCCCACATTGCTCCTAGGCCCCAAGAGAGATCACAGGCCCCCTGAGAGTCTCCAGTTCCCCATAATGCCTAAACCTACAAAAGAGTCCCACAGTACCTCCAAACCCCTGCAGTGAGCTTGCAAAGACCCAGCTTCCTGAAGAGACCCTAGCTACCTCCAGCAAGCCTCATTCTATACAGAGCTACCATGTCTTCTGCAGTGTCCTCTAATCCACTATCAGAACACCCTTCACCCTAAAGCAGTAGTCTCCAAACCCAGGGGCCAGATGTAGCCCTTTGCTTGCTTTAATCTGGCCCTTGGGACACAATTTTCATCCACTGATGACAACAATGGGACATAATTCCCCCCTGACACCAATGAAGGTGTTGAATTCTTCCCAATGAGACCAATGATGTGGCACAATTCCTCTTAATGACACCAAAGCTAGCGCATTATTCCTCCCAATGACACACAGAATGGGGCCCAGTGATGCCAGTGATGGGGAACAATTATTCCCAATGATACCAATGATGGGGCACAATTCCTCTCAATCACACCAAAGCTAGCGCATTATTGCTTCCAATGACACACACAATGGGGCCCAGTGATGCCATTGATGGGGCACAGTTCTTCCCACTGACACCAATGAAGCAGCAGAATTACTCTCATTGAGACCAATGATGTGGCACAATTCCTCCCAATGACACCAAAGATGGCTCTATTTTTCGCTCAATGACACCAACAATGGGGCCCAATTCCTCCCACTGACACCAAAGAAGGGGGCACAATTCTTCCCACTGACACAAATGAATCGGCAGAATTCCTCCCAATGAGACCAATGATGGCACAATTCCTCCCAATGACACCAAAGATGGCGCTCTTTTTTTCGCTCAATGACAACAACAATGGGGCCCAATGATGCCAATGGTGGGGTACAATTCCTCCCACTGACACCAAAGAGGGGGGCACAATTCTTCCCACTGACACCAATGAATCGGCAGAATTCCTCCCAATGACACCAAAGATGGCGCTCTTTTTCTCCCTATGACATCAATAATGAGGCCCATTGGCGCCAATGGTGGAGCACAATTCCTCCCAATGACACCAAAGATGGCGTTCTCTTTCTCCCAATGACACCAACCATGGGGCCCAATGACGCCAATGGTGGGGCACAATTCCTCCCACTGACACCAAAGATGGGGCACAATTCCTCTCAATCACACCAAAGAGAGCGCATTATTCCTCCCAATGACACACACAATGGGTCCCAGTGATGCCAGTGATGGGGCACAGTTCTTCCCACTGACACCCATGAAGCGGCAGAATTCCTCTCAAGGAGACTAATGATGTGGCACAATTCCTCCCAATGACACCAACAATGGGGCCCAATGATGCCAATGGTGGGGTACAATTCCTCCCACTGACACCAAAGAAGGGGGCACAATTCTTCCCACTGACACCAATGAATCGGCAGAATTCCTCCCAATAAGACCAATGATGGCACAATTCCTCCCAATGACACCAAAGATGGTGTTCTCTTTATCCCAATGACACCAAAGATGGCTCTATTTTTCGCTCAATGACACCAACAATGGGGCCCAATGATGCCAATGGTGAGGTACAATTCCTCCCACTGACACCAAAGAAGGGGGCACAATTCTTCCCACTGACACCAATGAATTGGCAGAATTCCTCCCAATAAGACCAATGATGGCACAATTCCTCCCAATGACACCAAAGATGGCGTTTTTTTTCTCCCTATGACATCAACAATGGGGCCCAGTGGCGCCAATGGTGGAGCACAATTCCTCCCAATGACACCAAAGATGGCGTTCTCTTTCTCCCAATGACACCAACCATGGGGCCCAATGACGCCAATGGTGGGGTGCTATTCTTTCCACTGACAAAAATGGGGCATTGCTTATTCCCACTGATGTCGGGACCTTTTCTACTCCCAATGACCACAGTCCAACCCCCCCCCCCCCGCCCCTTAAGTCCGAAGGACAGTAAACTGACTCTTTGCTTAGAAAGTTTGGCGATGCCTGCCCTAGAGTGACACCTAGCCCCATCGAGAGGCCTTCCAACATTTCAACACATATTTGGAATTTCCATACTTTTATTGTGTGAGCTTAAACTTTTTTTATACTGTTGTGGCATGGAAGGTTTTGAAAGAATTCACCGCGCCGTGGTGTCAGTAGGGTTCAGGACCACTGTGTTCGACAGTATGCAGACAGAAAAGAATTTTACCATTACCATTGCAAAGCATCAGAAAAAAAAATGTCATTGCGCTAACTAAACTGGATGTCTATGTGCGCCTTGAAATGCCAGTGTGGTGAAAAGATTGCTTCTGTAAGTCGACTAATTGCCATCTAAAATCACAGCTCCACGAACCTTCAGCAGATGAATGACAGAATATTTTCATATTGTTGGTATTTCAGTTATTTTCAGTTGTTTTTTTTATTTTTTTTTAGAAGCCTTCAGCATGACGTGACCCATGTTGTTCACCAGTAATATCTAATCCAAGCATTCCTCTGTACGGGGTTAACTAACAAGAGCTATCAAGCATGTGCAAGTAACAAAAGTTTCTACTTTCACAAAGATGCTTTACAGCACGATAAAAATAATATTTTACTAAGTATTCACCAAAGTCAAAGTTTATTAGATTTCAGTAATATTTTATTTTATTTCACAAGATGTAAAAAATTCAACGCGTTTCAGCGGCTCACAATTCCCCTATCAGGGCTTGTACGCTGACAATGATCTAACGTTGTATTGGACTGCAATTTATTGAGAACAGAGACAGTAGCAGTCAGGCACAAGTGTAAGGTCTTTTTCAAAAGACCAGTCGGGGGGGCTGTAACAACGGTAAGGGCGGTCCACATGCCACAGCTGTGATGCTTTGCTTCATAGCTGCATAATTTTTAACTCAGGGTTTAGAGTCTGGCAAGTGGCAATGCTTGTCAAACTCCCCCATTGACCCCCCTAACCGCGTGCAATGCACGTGATTAGGGTGCGGTAGTGTGGCATTATAGGGTTGAATCAAGCAGTAAGGAGGCAATATAACTCCTCACCATCTGAGGAGACAATGTAACTCCTCACGGCCTGAAGAGGCAATGTAACTCCTCACCGCCCGAGGAGGCAATATAAATCCTTACCACCTGAGGAGGCAATATAACTCTTCACCACCCGAGGAAGCAATATAACTCTTCACCACCCGAGGAGGCAATGTAACTACTCACCACCTGAGGAGGCAATATAAATCCTTACCACCTGAGGAGGCAATATAACTCCTCACCATCCGAGGAGGCAATGTAACTCCTCACCACCCGAGGAGGCAATATAACTCCTCACCACCTGAGGAGGTAATGTAACTCCCCCCCACCCGAGGAGGCAATATAACTCCTCACCACCTAAGGAGGCAATGTAACTCCTCACCACCTGAGGAGCCAATGTAACTCCACACAACCTGAGGAGGCAATGTATCTCCTCACCACCTGAGGAGGCAATATAACTCCTCACCACCTGAGGAGGCAATATAACTCCACCACCTGAGGTGACAATGCATCTCCTCACCACCTGAGGAGGCAATGTAACTCATCACCACCTGAGGAGGCAATGTATTTCCTCACCACCTGAGGAGCCAATGTAACTCCTCACCAACTGAGGAGGCCATGTATCTCCTCACCACCTGAGGAGCCAATGTAACTCCTCACCACCTGAGGAGGCAATGTAACTCCTCACCACCTGAGGAGGCAATGTATCTCCTCACCACTTAAGGAGCCAATGTAACTCCGCACCACCTGAGGAGGCAATGTATCTCCTCACCACCTGAGGAGGCAATGTATCTCCTCACCACCTGAGGAGGCAATATAACTCCTCACCACCTGAGGAAGCAATGCATCTCCTCACAACCCGAGGAAGCAATGTATCTCCTCACCACCTGAGGAGGCAATATAACTCCTCACCACCTGAGGAGGCAATATAACTCCACCACCTGAGGTGACAATGCATCTCCTCACCACCTGAGGAGGCAATGTAACTCCTCACCACCTAAGGAGGCAATGTATCTCCTCACCACCTGAGGAGCCAATGTATCTCCTCACCACCTAAGGAGGCAATGTAACTCATCACCACCTGAGGAGGCAATGTATCTCCTCACCACCTGAGGAGCCAATGTAACTCCTCACCACCTGAGGAGGCAATGTATCTCCTCACCACCTGAGGAGCCAATGTAACTCCTCACCACCTGAGGAGGCAATGTAACTCCTCACCACCTGAGGAGGCAATGCATCTCCTCACCACTTGAGGAGCCAATGTAACTCTGCACCACCTGAGGAGGCAATGTATCTCCTCACCACCTGAGGAGGCAATATAACTCTTCACCACCTGAGGAAGCAATGCATCTCCTCACAAACTGAGGAAGCAATGTATCTCCTCACCACCTGAGGAGGCAATATAACTCCTCACCACCTGAGGAGGCAATATAACTCCACCACCTGAGGTAGCAATGCATCTCCTCACCACCTGAGGAACCAATGTAACTCCTCACCACCTGAGGAGGCAATGTAACTCCACCACCTGAGGTAGCAATGCATCTCCTCACCACCTGAGGAGGCAATGTAACTCCTCACCACCTGAGGAGGCAATGTAACTCCTCACCACCTGAAGAGGCAATATAACTCCTCACCACCCGAGGAGGCAATGTAACTCCTGACCACCCGAGAAGGCAATGTAACTACTCACCACCCGAGGAGGCAATGTAACTCCTCACCACCCAAGGAGGCAATATAACTCCTCACCACCTGAGGAGGCAATATAAATCCTCACCACCATGTGCAAAATCGTGTGCTTCCCCAACATGCACAGAAATGCGCTACTTTTTTAGCTGGCGTACGGGGGGGGCCCTAATCATTTATGTCCAATGTCTCTGCAAACGTACTTGAAAACCGTGAGGTTTGGTACGGCACATTTTTGAAAGAGAGTCAAAGACTTCAAGTAAACTACACACCGCTCCAGGCTGCTGCTCACTTGCTTATCCAATCCACAACGGGCACGTCTGACTCGCCAGCCGTCATTAGAATATACAGTACAGAAGAAATCCGGATGGCTACTCTTCTAAATGGCTTTTTTCGTAAAATATCATACAAAAAGCGTCATCCTCTTCTGTTCCCCACTATTGTATGTTGTCCCTATATGATATTTTACAGGAGCCATGGACTTCTTTTCTGCATGTCTTATGAGTAGGGCAGTCCATTGAAATGAACGGAAAAGCATATACGCTCAGTCGTACTTGTGTGGTGTGAATGAGTCTATATTATTATTAAATACATATTTAACCCCCTCCTGCCCCCTTCTGGTATCTCTTTACCTGGTTCTTAGTAGCGGGAGGCGGGATGGACTTCCTGGACATGGGATTGGCTGTCACATGATCAGAAGCCCTTCCCATCAGTGAGTGGTGGTCAGTGTGCTGGTGAGAGCATTCTCGGTGCAAAAACTTCGGGCCCCCATGGACACATATGTGCGGCGTGTGGGCATTACGGCCCACCCTATCTGCGGCCACACATATGAATTATGTGATTGGCAAAGCTTTGCACCTGAGGTAAATTTCAACCGATTGGGTCTCTCCGCCGAATGCTACCCATTCAAGTAAATAGGGAAACACTGGGTTTGTTGCTCAAAATTGGATCAAAACAGGAACAAATCTCAGCTTCTGGACAATATACCAATAGTATAGCACCAGATCCCTTAGTTAATTGGTAAATTTTAGATTTATGGGATTTTAAAGGTGCATATTAAAACAGAGTTCCACCCAAAAGTACATTTTTCTGTACCCTTCCCCAGATCTGTGCCTCCATACAATCCTGTCTCGGAGGTCTACAGATAATTCCTTGGACTTCATGGCTTGGTTTGTGCTCTGACATGCACTGGTAACTGTGGGACCTTTTATAAACAGGAGTGTGCCTTTCCAAATGATGTCCAATCAACTGAATTTACCACAGGTGGACTCCAATCAAGTTGTAGAAACATCTCAAGGATGATCAGTGGAAACAGGGGGCCAGATTCACATAAAAAGTATGCTGGTGTATCTGCTGATACTCCGGCGTACTTTCAAATTTGCCGCGATGTATCTTAATTTGTAATTCACAAACAAGATACAACGGCATTTGGCTAAGATCCGACAGGCGTACAGCTTCGTACGCCTTCGGATCTTAGGATGCAATACTTCGGCCGCCGCTGGGTGGAGATCGC
This sequence comes from Rana temporaria, assembly GCF_905171775.1. Taxonomy (NCBI): domain Eukaryota; kingdom Metazoa; phylum Chordata; class Amphibia; order Anura; family Ranidae; genus Rana; species Rana temporaria. Next base: position 21,464,844 of record NC_053491.1, on the reverse strand, counting down.
GTAGTTTTCCGCGTCGGGTATGCTAATTAGCTGTTTACGGCGATCCACGAAGGTACGCGCGTTCGTTACGTCGTCGCTAGTCGGCTTTTCGCGTCGCAAAGTTACGGCTGCTATTGAGGTGGTGTAACAATAGACAGCCCATGTTAAAGTATGGCCGTCGTTCCCGCGTCAAATTTCCAATTTTTTTTTTGCGTAAGTCGTCCGGGAATACGAAAGTACGTTACGCACGTCGCCATTCAAAACATTACGTCGGGGCAACATCATTTCGCGCAAAGCATGGCGGGAAATTTCAAAACGGAGCATGTGCAGTACGTTCGACGAGGGGACGCGCCTAATTTAAATGGTCCCCGCCCCATTTGAATTAAGCTGGCTTGCGCCGGACGGCTTTATGTTACTCCACCACAAGTTTACACTCAAGTGCTTTGTCAATCAAGCACTTACGAGGAAAACTTGCGGCGGAGTAACGTAAAGGACATACGTTACGCCGCCGCAATTCTTTATGAATCTGGCCCAGGAATTTTGAGTGTCATGGCAAAGGGTGTAAATACTTATGTACATAGGATTTTTTTTATATATATATTTAATAAATTTGCAAAGATTTCAGACAAACTTCTTTCACGTTGTCATTATGGGGTATTGTTTGTAGAATTTTGAGGAAAATAATGACTTGAATCCATTTTGGAATAAGGCTGTAACATAAAATGTGGAAAAAGTGAAGCGCCGTGAATACTTTCCGGACGCACTGTATAAGAAACGTTTGGCTTCGCAGCAGCCGCGGTAAAAACAATGCCTTCATTCCATCACCGGCTACTAAACAGAAGCCTTGTTCCTACGACGCCAAATCTGTATGGAGAGGAGAGCGGCGTGCAGAGATTGGGAGATTGCAGCCGCTCGCTCGCTCGCTCGCTCGCTCGCTCCCACTTCTGTCTACTTCCAAGGACAAAAGCAGATGCTAAAACGATGCAGTTTGCATTATTTCTGCCGTGTGCTTGTTTACACAAGACACCTGCACCAGAATTAAGGGATTTGCGCTAATAAAGCCAAATTGCAGCAAACAAAAGTTCTACCATCAGCTTTAAAGAGCAATCTGTGATACTTGACTTTTTTTTTTTCTTTCCCTTAATTCATGTTGCCTTTTATTAAGTCTTTTAATTCCTTGGCTGGAGCTTTTTTTTTTTTTGTCTTATTGGAATATACGACTAATGAGAAGCCTCCCCTCCTCCACCCCCCTTTTTTTTTAAGTCTCCTGCTGTTTCCCCCGTTTTCTTCCTAAATAAAGACACCTCTACATTTCCGAAACCGCCGGTTCTAATATCTGTGGCCAAAGAGGCTTTTGGCTGTGAAAGAGTTAAGAGAAGCCCCTCTCTCTGCGATAGGTCTCAGTGGAAGAAAACGTAGAATTCTCTTGATCTTCCTATATTTCTATTTTCTCTATTATTATTATTTTTTTCTTTATCCGTGATCATTATTCCTTTTTTCTCTCCTTTGTCTTCCACTCAATAACACCCTTGAACTTTCTTCCTTCTCTCCCATATCTCTGGCGCGTTCCTTTCTTTCATTCTTTATGTCTCTTTCTTAGCTGCCCACATCTGTATTCCTCTGTGCTATGCCATTATTATTTTTTTTACAATATATAGATATAGATATATATCTATATCTCTATATATAAGATAGATATATAGATAGATATATAGATATATAGATAGATAGATAGATAGATAGATAGATAGATAGATAGATAGATAGATAGATAGATAGATAGATAGATAGATTTTAAAAAAAAAATATATATATATATATATATATGTATATATATATATATATATTTTTAAAATCTATCTATCTATCTATCTATCTATCTATCTATCTTATATTATAAAGTGTACAGTATACATATCCACGAGTATAGTGTATTATATATATATATATATATATATATATATATATATATATATATATATATATATATATATATATATATATATATATATATATATATATATATATATATATATATATAGATAGATAGATATACATATATATATATATTTAAAAATACAATATACTCATGGATATGTATACTGTACACTTTCATAGTGCATTGTGGGACAGAAACCACATTTTTTTTACGTAAAGCTAGGAGATATATTTTTTTTTTCTATAGCTTAACTGTTAGTTGCACTTCTATTCATTCACAATATTTATTAGCTGTTAGGCTGACTATAGCACCATCATAGTCAGTAAGGCTGTACTATGGGACATACCATAAATATACAATAACAATATGATAGAAGAACAAACACCAGATCTTAAAAGGGCCTTGCTCATTTTAACTTACATACTACAGATGTAGTCAACCATGTCTGAGAGTTTGTACCCATAGATATGTAGAAAGACAGACATACAGTATATTTCACATATATAGATATTATATATATATATATATATATATATATATATATATATATATATATATATATATATATATATATATATATATATATATATATTTACATATTTAGATATTTTTTAAATACTGTATTTAAAATGATATATACAATATACATAATATTTTTTTTTCAAAGTATAATATTTATGTGCCTATATACACTCGCACATCTTTTTTGTTATATATATATATATATATATATATATATATATATATATATATATATATATTAAAATAATAAATATATTTATGTTAGGGCCCCTATGATTGCGGCTGATATATTCCCATTATTGTAGTGAGGAGTAGTTACCATTGGGGAAGCACTATCACGCATATATTTATATATATATATATATATATATATATATATATATATATATATATATATATATATATATATTAGATTGTAACCTCTTCTGAGCAGGGCCCTCTTAGTCTTCTTGCATTGTATTGTATTATAACTATATTGTCTTCCTTTTTAATAGTGTAAATCGCTGTGTAAACTGTTGGCGCTATATAAATCCTTTATTATATATATATATATATATATATTATATATATATGTATAAAGAAAAAATATATGTATATAACAAAAGAGATGTGCAAGTGTATATATGCACATAAAATATTATGTACATTGTATATATAATTTTAAACATACATATAGAGATATATTTATATACCTATAGACATATAGAAAGACACACATATATATATATATATATATATATATATATATATATATATATATATATATATATATATATATATATTTTACATCTGCTTTTCATATATATGTATATCAACTATATGTGTGTGTGTGTGTGTATATGATTGTGAAAAAAATGATACATATTTTTTTTTTTTACAATCATATGCACACACACACATATATGTGAGATATATATATATATATATGAAAAGCAGTTTTTTTAAAAAAAATATATGTGTTTTTCTACATGTCTATGGGTAAAAAAAATCTCAGACATGGTTGACTACATCTGTAGTATGTAAGTTAAAATGAATAAGGCCCTTTTAAGATCTGGTGTTTGTTCTTCTATTATATTGTTATTGTATATTTATGGTATGTCCTATAGTACAGCCTTACTGACTATGATGGTGCTATGGTCATCATAAAAGCTAATATTCTAGATTGTAAGCTCTAACGAGCAGGGCCCTCTGATCCCTCCTGTATTGAATTGTATTGTGACTGTACTGTCTTCCCTGATGTAAAGCGCTGCGCAAACTGTTGGCGCTATATAAATCCTGTATAATAATAATAATAATAATATTAAACACAAGTACATGCGCAGACACACACACACTATATATGTATGTGTGTATGTATATATATATATATATAATGTATGTATGTATGTATATATATAATGTATGTATGTATGTATATATATAATGTATGTATGTATGTATGTATATATATAATGTATGTATGTATGTATGTATGTATATATATAATGTATGTGTGTATGTATGTATATATATAATGTATGTATGTATGTATGTATGTATATATATAATGTATGTATGTATGTATGTATGTATATATATAATGTATGTATGTATGTATGTAGACGCTTAGACGCTTCCCTGACGGGTCAGTATTTGGCGCATTACAAATCCATTAAATCAATCAATCAATCAATCAATATATAATGTATGTATGTATGTATATATATATATATGTGTGTGTCAAGACACACACACACCCACCCATCTATATAAATAAAGAACGTATCTACTGTACATTTCCGATTTTTAATTTTCTGTCCCTCTGCTTACAGAATCCCTAACACATTAGATAAAGTATATCAGTTCAGCATTTATAAAAGCACATCAGAAACTTGTATTATTAATGTTGTTATTGGTATTCAAGGTAATTAGACATTCTGACCTAATTTGCATCGGTTGCAGCTCATTATTATTGTTTAACTGTAATTAGCAGCAATGGAGTAATGGGTAGCGCACTGGAAGGAAGGGGAAAAAAAAAACGTCTAAAATTAAGTATTTAATCTTTAGCTGCTTGATTCCTAAAGGTGATATCAGTAAAGACAAAAATAAAATGCCTATAGAAGTTTAAACTGGCATCTAACCTGAGAAATGGATGTCAAAACAGCTTTTCAAATAGAATTAATTTTATCATTAACAATAAAATGTTGTATTGATAGTCAGCCAACGCACTGATGACTTGACTCTGCGTAGAAATGCCCTTGACTATAGAGGGTTGCCGGTTTTTCTTGGAAAATTTTAAATTGGAAGAATAATTATATTGTCTTTTTTTTTCTTCTTCTTCTTCTTCTTCTTCTTCTTCTTCTTCTTCTTCTTCTTCTTCTTCTTCTTCTTTTTTTTTTTGATGCAAAGATTATTATTATTTTTTTTTTTTTTTTATGTTTTACATTTGGTTAAAGTTTAATATGTTAATATATTTTTTACATGCAAAAAAAAAATGTAATATTCAAATAAATATTATTGTTATTAATTTAAAAATGTTGTCATCTTGCATAAAGTCTACATATGAAGTTAAATCACAAGGATGCAATTATTAAAAATAAAAAGGCATGACAAAAAATTTGACAAAAATCTTTTGGTATTTTTTACACATATTGGGGCAGATCCTTGTAGCGCTGCGCATTCCTCCGTCCGGCGTAGCGTATCTCTGATACACTACGCCGCCGTAACTTACAGCGCATTTTCCTTATCCTCAAAGAATTTGCGCGTTAAGTTACGGCGGCGTAGTGTAACTTTGGCGGCATAAGGGCGCCCAATTCAAATGAATGTGATAGGGGCGTGTTTTATGTAAATACTTTCTTTTGCCTGACGAAGAAGTCCTGCGCGACCTCGAAACGTTGCTTTTCTGGATCGCTAATATGCATTACATTTTTGGACGTTTTTTTTGATCATTGGTGTGCTGGCGAATATGTGTATATATTTTATGTAAATACGTCGTGACCCAACGTAAATGAGGGGGTTTTTTTTACGGCACATGCGCCGTCCGTGGGGGTATCCCAGTGCGCATGCTCGAAATTAACCCGCAACAAGCCAATGCTTACGACCTGAACGTCATTCTACGCAAAGCCCTGTTCGCGAACGACTTACGCAAACGATGTAAAAAATTCAAATTTCGACGCGGGAACGACGGCCATACTTAACATAGGATACGCCTCATATAGCAGGGGTATTTATACGCCGAAAAAAGCCTTACGGAAACGACGTAAAAAAAATGCGCCGGCCCGGACGTACGTTTGTGGATTTGCGTATCTAGCTAATTTGCATACTCGATGGGGAAATCGACGGAAACGCCACCTAGCGGCCAGCGTTAAAATGCACCTTAGATCCGACGGCGTACTAAGACGTACGCCAGTCGGATCTAGCACAGCTTCCGGCGTATCTTGTTTTGTGGATACAAAACAAGGATACGCCGGAGCAAACTAGAAGTTACAATAGATACGCCAGCGTAACTTCTTCGTGGTTATGGCCCCTTGTATTTTGTGCAAGACAGTTCAATATTAATAAGATTTCATAAAAAAAAAAAAAAAAAAAAACTGATAGTCTGAGAATGGTGAAAAATGCAATATAAATAATTAACATTTAATTTTCAAAGTTTAACATGCTTTTGCTAATTTTAGTCTAGTGTTTCCGAATGGATGCGTAATATAAGAAATAATATAAGAAATATTTGAACAGAACAGGAAGCTGCTGGTGAAGAATAACAAAATACGCAAATGATCCACTTATCCATTTAGGACAGTTTTTTTTTTTTTTAGTTTTTTTTTTTTTGCAAAATCTACTTACTTTCAGAATGTGGTTAGGCGCACAATGGTCGGTGCAAAAATGTTTATAAGTGAAGAAAGTAATTTATTTGTCACCGATATAGCAATGCACTAATAATGAATGAGACTTTTAATGCTTATCTGGCAATAATACCTGTTGCTATAGCTCAGTAGCAAAATAATAAATAAAAAATCTGTAGTATATAAAATAAACGTAAAGCTTATGATTCCTATATAAGTATGAAATATAAAGACAGAAAAAACAAATAGCAATTTTGTTTGAGGGTTTTTTTTTTCCCCCTTTATTTTTAAAGAGACTGAATGAAAGCAGCGGATAGGGGGGTCTACTTTCTCTTTGACAGTACCCCAGCCCCATCTAGTGGCCATTGTTGGAACTACTCTTCTTTGGCGCGCCAGCTTCTCAAACATTGATTCTCGCAGTCACATGTGTAATCAGGAGACAAAATGAGGACAGATGTGTGTAATAGGTCTATAAACTATGACATGAATATACGGTTATGTAAAAAATAAAACATAAATAAAAAAAAGATAAGTAAAGTAGGAAAGCTGAACTCCTGGATCAGCGAATATTGTCACGTGTATTCCTCCTTCAATCTTGGAGCGCTATTTCTTCCAGATCTGTGCCGTGATCCAGTGTGAGACTTCACATCAGAGGTTCCTCCACAACATCAGAGATCCCCTATTGCTCCAGAGTCCCCACCATTTGTATCAGAGTCCCCCCTTCACGTGAGTGGTCCCCCATCATGTCAGAGGTCCTCCACATCACATTAGAGTACTCGCTTCAAGTCAGAGACCTCCCTATACACGAGAGCCCACCTGACACATCAAAGTCCCCCCCATCACATCAGAACCCCCCTTAAGATCAGAGGCCCCACCATACATAAGAGACCCCCCAACACATCAGTGTTCTCCTATCACTTTATACCCTCCTCATCACATTAGAGCGCCCTATCAGAAATCTCCCCCCCCCCAATCACACAGCACCCCCCCCCCCCAACCACAAAGCCCCTCCTCACAGAGCCAGAGTCTCCCCCTCACCATAGAGTCCACACATCACACCCCAATTCCCACAACCCCTAATAAAAAAGTCCCCAAATCACACAGTCCCCCTATCACAGAGCCCCTCCAATCACACAGTCCCCCTATCACAGAGCCCCCAATCACGCAGTCCCCCTATCACAGAGCACCCCAATCACACAGTCCCCCTATCACAGAGCATCCCAATCATACAGTCGCCCTATCACAGAGCCCCTCCAATCACACAGTTACCCTATCACAGAGCACCCCAATAATACAGTCCCCCTATCACAGAGCCCCTCCAATCACACAGTCCCTCTATCACAGAGCCCCCCAATCACACAGTCCCCCAATCACAGAGCACCCCAATCATACAGTTCCCCTATCACAGAGCCCCCCAATCATACAGTCCCCCTATCACAGAGCCCCCCAATCACACAGTCCCCCTATCACAGAGCCCCCCAATCATACAGTCCCCCTATCACAGAGCACCCTAATCACACAGTCCCCCTATCACAGAGCCCCCAATCACACAGTCCCCCTATCACAGAGCCCCCCAATCACACAGTCCCCCTATCACAGAGCCCCCCAATCATACAGTCCCCCTATCACAGAGCCCCCCAATCATACAGTCCCCTATCACACAGTCCCCCTATCACACAGTCCCCCTATCATACAGTCCCCCAATCACACAGTTCCCCTATCACACAGTCCCCCTATCACACAGTCCCCCTAATCACACAGTCCCCCAATCACAGAGCCCCCCAATCACACAGTCCCCCTATCACAGAGCCCCCCAATCACACAGTCCCCCTATCACAGAGCCCCCCAATCACACAGTCCCCCTATCACAGAGCCCCCCAATCACACAGTCCCCCTATCACACAGTCCCCTAATCACACAGTCCCCCAATCACAGAGCCCCCCAATCATGCAGTCCCCCTATTACACAGTCTCCCTATCACACAGTCCCCCAATCAAACAGTCCCCCAATCACACAGTCCTTCTAATCACAGAGCCCCCTAATCACACGGTCCCCCTATCACAGAGCCCCCCAATCACGCAGAGGGTGGAGGAACTTGACTGGCCGGATCTCAAAATGATAGAGCACCTTTGGGATGAAATAGAGTGGAGACTGTGAGCCAGGCTTTCTCATCCAACATCAGTGCCTGACCTCACAAATGCGCTTCTGTAAGAATGGTCAAACATTCCCATAGACACACTCCTAAACCTTGTGGACAGCCTTCCTAGAAGAGGTGAAGCTCTTATAGCTGCAAAGGGCGGGGCCAACTCAATATTGAACCCTACGGACTAAGACTGGGATGCCATTAAAGTTCATGTGCCTATAAAGGCAGGTGTCCCAATACTTTTGGTAATATAGTGTATGATAGTAAATCCCCCTATAAGGCAGATTCACCTTGTGTGCCGGAGAAGTCATCAGAAGTGTATTTTGCGATTCTGAATCATGTGCAGCCTGTGGAGTGAGATCCCGGAGAATGAGCGCGGCAGGTGGACGGAGCCGGGGAGTCCTCAGCACACACGTCACCCCCGGAATCTCCGTCACATGAAAGGTGCCGGCCTGTAAACCGACACATTCACCACATGGAGTATGTGAAGTGATTCCCCGTCCTCCGGCACCCCGGCGTCTCAACACACTTCATCTGCAATCCAACACACAATATCAGAGATCCGAGGTCTTACCCGATGATTCCAAATACAACTACAATGGAGGGAAGGGGAGATAAAGGTCCGAGTATGGGGAAGAAACAAAGAGCAACAATTCATAGCAAGAGAGTGAATGTGTGTGTGAATGTGATTGGGTGAATATGTGGGTGAATGTATGTGAATGTGATTGGGTGAATGTGTGTGAATGTGATTGGGTGAATGTGTGTGAATTTGTGTGTGAATGTGATTGGGTGAATGTATGTGAATGTGTATGTGATTGGGTGGATATGTGTGTGAATGTGAATGGGTGAATGTATGTGAATGTGTGTGTAAGGCCGGGTACTCACGACCAAACATGTATGGTGAAAGCGGTCCGTCGGACCGTTTTCACCATACATGTCTGCCAGAGGGCTTCTGTACGATGGTTGTACACACCATCGTACAGAAGTCCGCGCGTAAACAATACGCGGGGCGTGTCCGCGGTGTCGCCGCGTCGATGACGCGGTGTCGCCGCGACAATGACGCGGCGACGTGGGCGGCCCGCCTTTAAAATGCTTCCACGCATGCGTCGAAGTCATTCGACGCATGCGAGGGACGGCGGGCGCCTGGACATGTACGGTAGGTCTGTACTGACGACCGTACATGTCCGAGCGGGCAGAATTCCAGCGGACTGTTTTAAAACAAGTCCAGGAATATTTGTCTGCTGGGAAAAGGCCCGGCGGGCAAATGTTTGCTGGAATTCGGCCCGCTCGCGCCCACACACGACCAAACATGTCTGCTGAAACTGGCCTGCGGGCCAGTTTCAGCAGACATGTTTGCTCGTGAGTATGGGGCCTGAATGTGATTGGGTGAATGTGTGTGAATATGTGTGTGAATGTGATTGGGTGAGTGTATGTGAATGTGTGTGTGAATGTGATTGGGTGACCGTGTGTGAATATGTGTGTGAATGTGATTGGGTGAGTGTATGTGAATGTATGTGAATGTGTGTGTGAATGTGATTGGGTGAATGTGTGTGAATATGTGTGTGAATGTGATTATGTGAATGTGTTTGTGAATGTGATTGGGTGAATGTGTTTGTGAATGTGATTTGGTGAATGTGTTTGAATATGTGTGTGAATATGTGTGTGAATGTGATTGGGTGAATGTATGAGGAAGTGAGTGCATGTGAATGTTGTGAGTTAGTAAGCGAGTAAGTGAATGTGTGAATAATTGTGTGTGTATGCGAGTGGATGGGTGGTCGTGAATGTATGAGGGAGTATGAGAATGAAAGAATAAGAAAGTGAGCGAGTAAATGTGTGAATGACTGAGTAACTGATTGATGGTTGAGTGAGCAAGTGCGTGAATGCATGATTGAGTATGTGAATAAGGGACTAAGCAAGTGATTGATTGATTTATTGATTGATTGATTAATTGATTAGATAAATAAATGAGTGAGCAAGTAGGTAAATGTGTGAGTGATTGGGTGAATGTATAAGAAAGTAAGTGAGTAAATGTGTGAGTGATTGGGTGAATGTATAAGAAGGTAAGTGAGTAAATGTGTGAATAACTAATTGATGATTGATTGAGTGAGCAGCTGCATAATTTATTGATTGAGTAAGGAAATAAGAGAATAAGCAAAGTGATTGATGAATTAATTGATTAGACAAATAAATGAGTAAGCTAGTAAGTGAATACATAAGTGAGTGGGTGAATGTGGGTGTTAGTGAATGTAAAAGAAATGTATAAGGAAGTGAGTGAGTAAATGTGTGAATGAGTGAGCAAGTAAGTGAATGTGTGATTCAGTGAAAGGGGTAAAGAGCAAATGTGTGATTGATTGATAAAGTAAATGTATAAGAATGTGAGTGAGTGAGTGGATGTGTATGTAAATGTGTGAATGTGAGAGATAGATAGATACTTCGGCCCGGATTCAGATACAAATGTGTATCTTTAGGCGGGCGTAGCGTATCTCCTATGCGCTAAGCCGCCGTAACCTTGTGCGGCGAGTATGGTATTCAGAAAGATTATGCGCCCGAAGTTACGGCGGCGTAGCGTATAAGGGCCGGCGTAAGCCCGCCTAATTCAAAATTGGAAGATGTGGGCGTGTTTTATGTTACAGTAATTCAGTGTGACCCCACGTAAATTACGTTTTTAACGAACGGCGCATGCTCCAGTGTGCATGCTCCAAATTACGCCGCAAATAGTCAATGCTTTCGACGTGAACGTAACTTACGCAAAACCCTATTCGCGAACGACTTACGCAAACAACGTAAAACGTAAAAAATTTGACGCTGGCCCGACGTCCATACTTAACATTGCGTACGCCTCATATAGCAGGGGTAACTATACGCCGGAAAAAGCCTTACGTAAACAACGTAAAAAAATGCGCCGGGCGCACGTACGTTTCTGAATCGGCGTATCTACCTAATTTACATATTCTACGCATAAATATACGGAAGCGCCACCTAGCGTCCAGCGTAAATATACAACTAAGATACGACGGCGTAAGAGACTTAAGCCGGTCGGATCTTAGGGAAATCTATGCGTAACTGATTCTAAGAATCAGGCGCATAGATACGACCCCGCACACTCAGAATTACGACGGCGTATCTGGAGATACGCCGTCGTAACTCATTTCTGAATCCGGGCCATGATATGTAGACAGACAGACAGACAGACAGACAGACAGACAGACAGACAGACAGACAGACAGACAGACAGACAGACAGATAGATAGATAGATAGATAGATAGATAGATAGATAGACAGACAGACAGACAGATAGATAGATAGATAGGGCCAGATTCACAAAAGAGATACTGTATCTCTGTTTTAGGGCCGTTCTAACTATGCGGCTGATTCAAAAAATCAGTTACGCATAGCTAGCCCTAAGATCCGACAGGTGTAATTGAATTACACTGTCGGATCCTAGGATGCAATACTTCGGCCGCCGCTGGGGGGAGTTTGCGTCGTAGACCAGCGTCGGGTATGCCAATTAGCAGTTACGGCGATCCACAAAGGTTTTTCCTGTCGTTACGTCGGCGCAAGTCTTAGATTCCCGTCGCAAAGATAGGGCTGCTATTAACATGGTGTAAAATTACTCCACCATGTTACTGTAAAGTATGCCCGTCTTTCCCGCGTCGCTTTTGATTTTTTTTGTTTTCCCGGCGTAAGTACGTTACGCACGTTGCGATTCTCAACACGTCGGCGCGTCGTAATTTCGCGCTAAGCAAGTCGGGAAACTTGCGCACGGAGCATGCGCAGTACGTCCGGCGCGGGAGCGCGCCTAATTTACTGTAAATGGTACCCGCCCCATTTGAATTGGGCCGCCTTGCGCCTGACGTGTTTACGATACACCGCCGCAAGTTTCCAGGTAAGTGCTTTGTGGATCGGGCACTTAGACTGAAAACTTGCGGCGGTGTAACGTAAACGGGTTACGTTACGCTGCGCCGCAGGTACGAGAATCTGGGCCATAGATACTAGATAGGTAGGTAAATAGATAGATAGATAGACAGACAGAGAGATAGATAGAAAGTTGGATATATAGACAATAGAAAGATAGACAGACCGATAGATAGATAGATAGATAGATAGATAGATAGATAGATAGATAGATAGATAGATAGATAGATAGATAGATAGATAGATAGATAGATAATAGAAAGATAGACAGACAGATAGATAGACAGATAGATAGATAGATAGATAGATAGATAGATAGATAGATAGATAGATAGATAGATAGATAATAGAAAGATAGATACAAATATAGATTGATAGATATATAGATAGATAGATAGATAATAGGAAGAAAGAAAGAAAAGGATAGATAGATAGATAGATAGATAGATAGATAGATAGATAGATAGATAGATAGATAGATAGATAGATAGATAGATAGATAGATAGATAGAAAGTTGGATATATAGATATAGATACATACCTGTAGATAATAGATAGATAATATAAAGATAGATAGATAGATAGATAGATAGATAGATAGATAGATAGATAGATAGATAGATAGATAGATAGATAGATAGATAGATCTATTTGGTTTTTCTTGCCATGAATGAATGGAGTTTATGAGAAAAGACGGGCCTGGCACGTTGAGGGTTAAGGGGGCCGGGCGTCGGACGGCATCAATTAGTAACCCCATTCCACTCTGGCCGCGACGTCGAGGTGCGTTGTCAAGCGACAACCTCTCCAATAAAAACTCAGTTAACGCGTTTGACAAGTTTTCTTCTTAACAATTAAGGAAAGCAAGTGGTACGGACAGAGCTGACAGAACAGTTTTGCGGCTTCGCACCAGACGCCAGCCGAGCGCCGGGGATTGCCGGGCGCTGCTCCTTATCGCTGAACATGCAACTTGACTAATCGACTTCTACTTAACGTATAATTACTTCTGAATTTACTCTAAATGAAACATCATCTCTAAGACATTTGCCTTAAAACAGTTATAAAGCTGACAGTTAATCACTGGATAAGCGCGGAGATTATTGAGGGAAGTTGGAGAGAATGGGCTTGTTTGGGGAAGATAAATTCGCCGTCTTCACTTCCTGTGTCGAAGCGCCGGCAAATAAATTTCAGCAAATGGATGGGAAAAGCATTAGGTAATGACATATTTTAGTAAAGGTCACAAGACCCGCACTTTAATGCCGGGAGCTTGAGTCAAAACGTTATTTCTCTGTATTACTTAGGGGAGGTGTAGACGTCTCGCCAACGTCGGTGACCGCCACCTATGAAATAATAACCCGCATAAGAGCAACATAAATATTGTGCGAGGAGAGGGGTCGTCTTCTGCACTCCAGTTCAAGAGTTAAATGAGAAAGATAGGGAAAATGGCAATACCTTTGTTCTGGGCAAGGCCATCAGTCTGTAGTGTTCTCAAGGTAAGGCTAACCCCAGTGGTGGAACTACCAGGGCTGCAAAGGTCACAGGTCCTGGCATTCCGCCACCGTGGGGTGGGGGAGGGGGGAGGCTCGCTGCAGAACACGTGAAAGGGCCCAAAAGTCATGCAACCTGCTTGCAACTTCCTTGCAACTTGCTTCCGATTTCCTTACTTCTGTAGCACCCTGATGTTTAGGCAAGGATGCTATCAAATTTAGTTGGCAGGCGGTAGTGGCCAATTGTTAGAGGATCAATTGATTATGTCCTAACTCTGACATACCATACCTCCCAACTTTTCAACTTCAGAATGAGGGACAAATGAGCATACCCCCCCAAACGAAGTTGTTGAGCGGAGGGGGGGTCCGCGGGTCAAAGTTGTTGAGCGGGGGGGGGGTTCCGCGGATCAAAGTTATTGGGCGGGGGGGGAATTCCGTGGATCAGAGTTGTTAAGCAGGGGGGGGGCTGTCGCCAATCGCGGGACCGTGGGATTTAACGTGAAACGCGGGTCCGCTGGATTTACCACGAATCATGGGGGGGCGCGAAATCGCGGGACAATAGCACTGCTCGCGGGAGCGTGGGATTTACCACGATTCGCGGGACATTACCGCAAAATCAGGGACGGTTGCGAGGTATGCACTGGCAGTGATGGGGTTAACCAGGAGGGGGCGCTGTAAGGGTTAAGTGTGCCCTAAGGGAGTGTCCTTACTGTGGGGGCGTGGCTGTGCGTGTGACGTCACTGATCGTCGTTCCCTAACACAGGGAACAGACAATCAAAGACAGCCACACTAGGAAGAACGGGGAAGGTTTGTTTACACTTACCTCTTCCCGTTCTTCCTCTCTGTGACCCGATCACGGGACACCGGCGGCGATCGGGTCACGGAGAGCAGGACCAGGTCACGAGCGCGGGCCGAGTGATACAGTCTGCGGCTATAGTCGCTGGCTGTATCGCAGGAGCGCGCCTGCAAGCTAACCCCCTTGGGAGAGCGCTGCCCATGAAGGGGGTTAGTTCTTGCAGGGAGGAGCTGAGACAGCCGCCGAGGGACCACAGAACAGGAGGATCGGGGCCAATCTGTGCAAAACGAACTGCACAGTGGAGGTAAGTATAACATGTTTGTTATTTAAAAAAAAAAAAATTAGAACCCCTTTAACCACTTAAGGACCGGACCAATATGCTGCTAAATGACCCAAAGGGTTTTTACAATTCGGCACTGCGTCGCTTTAACAGACAATTGCGCGGTCGTGCGAAGTGGCTCCCAAACAAAATTGGCGTCCTTTTTTCCCCACAAATAGATCTTTCTTTTGGTGGTATTTGATCACCTCTGCTGTTTTTATTTTTTGCACTATAAACAAAAATAGAGCGACAATTTTGAAAAAAATTCAATATTTTTTACTTTTTGCTATAATAAATATCCCCCAAAAACATATATATAAAAAAAAGAATTTCCTCAGTTTAGGCCGATACGTATTCTTCTACCGATTGGTTTGCGCAAAATTTATAGCGTTTACAAAATAGGGCATAGTTTTATTATTTTATTTTTTTTTTTACTACTAATGACGGCGATCAGCGATTTTTTTCGTGACTGTGACATTATGGCGGACACTTTGGACAATTTTGACACATTTTTGGGACCATTGTCATTTTCACAGCAAAAAATGCATTTACATTGCATTGTTTATTGTGAAAATGACAGTTGCAGTTTGGGAGTTAACCACAGGGGGCGCTGTAGGAGTTAGGGTTCACCTAGTGTGTGTTTACAACTGTAGGGGGGTGTGGCTGTAGGTCTGACGTCATCGATCGAGTCTCCCTATAAAAGGGATGACACGATCGATGCAGCCGCCACAGTGAAGCACGGGGAAGCCGTGTTTACATACGGCTCTCCCCGTTCTTCAGCTCCGGGGAGCGATCGCGAGGGGGCAGCTAGAAACGAATAGCCGCACCCTCGTCCTGGATCGCTCCTGAAGCCATGGGAACCGCCGCATGCACCGGGGGGGGGTCCCGATCGGACCCCCGACCCACGTCTAGCCAGGGACGTACAGGTACGCCAATGTGCCTGTCCGTGCCATTCTGCCGATGTATATGTACATGCGGCAGTCCGGAAGTGGTTAAGAATGATTCAGGTGTCTCAGTCAATGGGCATGTATTTTATTGGATCCCTTGGCCTGCTGGAAGAGCCTATTTATTTGGGGGGAGTCAGGTGATCGATGTTCTGTGCCACCTAAAAGACTGTCTGGGTGGACCTGTGTTGGGCTGCTAGGCCGGAAGCCTGAGGCCTAACCCCGGGACTGCTAGCTAGGCTGTCTGAGGGCCTATCCAGAAGCAAGAGAGCAGTGCAGGGTTGGGATTTCAGCTTGCAGTCCAACCAGAAGTAACAGTTTTGCCGGCCGGAGAACCTGTCATGGTCGGAGGTAGAGGGAAAGCTGTCGCCACTAAGGGACCTTCCACCTTGTTACCGAGGACCACTGGGAGTAGCTGAAGCAAGAATCAGAGCAGTATTCTTACCAACCGGGGACAGTGAAGAAGTTGGAAACTTCACCAAGTGCCAAGTCAAGGACCCAGCTAGTGGAGGTGGCGCTTACAGAGCCTTATTGTGTGCCAAGCCAGGGACCAAGCTGGCCAGTGGGGTGACACTTGAAGAGTATCCGTGAGTGGCAAGCTATGAAGCTACTGTAAGGACCCAGCAAGGAAGCAGGGGTTACGCTTGAGGAAGATACTGAGTAAGAGGATTGGAAGAGCTCAAAGGGTCCAGTGACTGTAGATCAGGAAGTCTAGTGGAAGACTGGGAGCTCCTTTGAGTGAAGATCTAGCAGTGGCGGCTGGTGCTGAAAAAAAATTGGGGGCGCAAACAAACTAAAAAAAATTGAAAAAAGAAACATCAATTGATGCCACTGTGCCATCAAATGCAGCCACTGTGCCATCAATTGCAGCCACTGTGCCATCAAATTCAGCCACTGTGCCATCAATTGCAGCCACTGTGCCATCAAAGTCTGCCACTGTGCCCATCAAACGCTGCTACTGTGGCCATCAAATGCAGCCACTGTGCCATCAAACGCTGACACTGTGCCATCAAATGCTGCGACTATGCCCATCAAATGCTGCCACTGTGGCATCAAAAGCAGCTACTGTGCCATCAAAAGCAGCCACTGTGCCATCAAACGCTGACACTGTGCCATCAAATGCTGTGACTGTGCCATCAAATTTTGCCACTGTGCTATCAAACACAGTCACTGTGCCATCAATTGCAGCCACTGTGCCATTAAATGCTGCGACTGTGCCCATCAAACGCTACCACTGTACCCATAAATTGCCACTACTGTGCCCATCAATTGCTGCCAATGTGCCATTAAACGCTGCGACTGTACCCATCAAATGCTGCCAGTGTGCCCATCAAATGCTGCCACTGTGCCAAATTCTGCCAGTGTGTGTCTGCCCCCCGCCCGCTCACTGTCTGCCCAGCACTTATCCTGTCTTGTGGGGCAGCGAGTGACGGCGACGAACGGGTCCTTCATGTCTCCTGCACTCCCGTCCTCACCTCCCATTAGGCGTCCAATAGCGGTGCCTGTTGTTTCAGTCAATCAGGTGACAGGTAACCAGACCTGAGCAACCTGATTGGCTGAGAGGCGGGTCAGTGTTAGAATTTGAAATAGCGCCCCCTAAATTTGAGGTGGGCGCTACATATCTATGGTCGCCGCCTCCTATTCATGTGCCCCTTGTCGGGTGGCGGCAATTTAAGGGATGTTTGGGCCAGACCTGTTTAATTAATATACATTTGCCTCTGTTCTGGCTGTGGTATTACTTGGTAGTTTTCCCTTGTTGCTTGCAGGTGGCCTTATGTTGGAACACAGGTGTACCATGGTGTGTTGGGTATCCCTTCTCGGCAGCGGTGCAGTGGGGGTGGTGTCCCGCTGTGCATGCTGGGGAGGGGTACTTAAGGGGCAGACGCCATTGATCGGGGTCTTTTGCCTCGTGGCACCTCCTGGCGCGAGGTGCATGTGTGTGAATCTGACGTCGGGCCACATTAGCCCGGGGTCACTTCGCTGTCGAGTAGGCCCAGCTATGCTGGCTGGGGCCTACAACTCTAAAAGGGGATCCCAAGCTGTCTGTCCACAAGGGAGGAAGCTGTCTTAATAAAGGAAACCGGGGGAGGACCTGCCCTGGAGGAGACCGGCAAGGTGCTGTTGTCTCGGGTGAGGCCTGGTGACCTGATTAAGGAGGGATCCACTACATTGAAAGCCCTGCAGTTTGCCGGTTTGGCTTAAAGGCTCTTCTACTGCACGGCTGGAGGTTTGGGACTTTAAAATCCTGTGGCAGAGGATTCCCGGACACATCAAAGTTCATCCAAAAGGTCTGTGGCAGAGACCAAGTTCATCCAAAAGGTCGGTGGCAGAGACCAAGTTCATTCCACGACAGCCTGTGGCAGAGACTGTCTGGACATTAGTTTGTGCATCATCCCGGCTGCTAGGTCATGTGAGAGGGGACTATCCGGGTGAGCACTGAGCAATACCCACTCAATAGTTGAGAGTGGAGACTGATTGACTATTTTTGAGCACTCTGTAGCGTGTGCCTGAACCTTCCCCTACTCTTCTCATCCCTTCTACTTTCTCTTCTTCAAGTTACCCTGCAGTGAAAATAAAACCAAACTGTTGAAGGTTTTACATCTACCTGGACATTGTATTTACTATGGACTTTCCTACCCTGACAACAAAGCTATAGAGGTAACGTGCAAACCCAAAATTTAACCAGCAGCTCCTTCGGGGGTAGTGCGGGATTTGAACTCAGGAGCTCTCCTCTATCCCCACCTGAAGTAGCTGACAGTTTAACTCTCCGACCAGAGGCCCCCGAGTGTGTGCCTCACAGTATGCTCACTGAGGAATTAGAGGACGATATGAATTCCCTGCCAATAGGGGACTCCGAAGAGGTCTCAACTCTTTCAGAAGAACTGGATGCTCCAGAAGAAATAGAGTCTAGTGTACCCGAACAAGAAGAAAGAGCAACAGAAAAGGTTACAGAGGCAACAGAGTCTATTACTCCTGAGACCTTGACACCTAAGGAACAAAGAGAGAGAAGAGTCATTGACCCTCCCAAGACATTGACTTACGATCAATTGGGTGAATGCTCTGAAGAAGCCATTCTCACTTCTAAAAGGACAATTGAAACGCCTGGTCCTTCCACTGCAAATTTGGTGGAGGAGAACCCTAGCTCACCCCCTGGCATATCTGGTTGGGCCGTACAGGTTAAGGTGGCCTGTAGGCAGGACAACCTCCTTTTCAAAGCTTGGTGGGGGGATCTTCTGCCTGGTTCTTTTGCAAAAGTGACCTGTCTTGTACCTTGTATTCACTAATTGAAATTCTCTCTGCGTGTATTTGACAAAGCATGTACCAGGTCAAAAACTGTTGCCGTCTTTGGGGACCAAAGATTTTAAGTGAGGGGAGTGTGTAGCAAGGTGCCACTTTGCAGCATAGCTATAAACCACAGTTTGTGATTGAGAAGGAACTCAGCTCCCTCCGGTGGTCAATTGTTATACTGCAGCCACTTGTTCGGTTTTATTACATTACAACAATGCATTATGGACCTTGAAGTACAGAGAGATAAAGACTCTATTGCCTTGGGTGTTTAATGGGCTACAATGCCCACGGTGCTACTGTGCTACCCAAAGTGCATTGCATCACGCACAGCCTTCTGGGAGAAGCTACTTAAAGGAACGGGAGGCTTGCATCCGGTCTCTGGGGGCGGCAACTTCTGGCAGGCAGGAAGCCTGTGCTGAGGCCTGCTTCAAGGGCGCCTAGGCCTCGGAAGCCTGGGCCTACAGTCGCCATCGCAGATCGCCTATCCTGAGGGGGATCCTTGACGCAGTGTTTGGCCTACGTTCCATGGCAACCAGAGTCGCCTGTCCACCAGCACTTTGTGACAGCTGCGCCGAGGACCAGAGACTGCCAGTTGCCAAGAGGCCAAGAACCGGGTCACTACAGACGGAGCGTACCGGAGAGGCGAGGCCTTATTGGGTGAGAAGGGCACCTTCCCAACAAAGGAGGATCTGATAGACTCACTATTGTAGTTTTGGAAGTTAACACGCCACATGCAGGGATACATTGCATCCGGCAGTGACTGTGCATTGAAGGAATTGGCGCCTGTGCCGCCAGCATGCTTTATATTTACTTTGAATGTTCGTTTCTATTTTTCCTCATACCTATTGGATTACAAATTGTTAACGTGCGCCAACTAAAGATAGCGAAGACTTCAGTTAACCGGAAGGAACCATTACAGGACTCAGTCTGACTAACTAAGCTATCATAGTAGGACATGTGTCTAAGAACTAGAAATGGAGAAGCAGTGGAGAAGCCATCGAAAACCGCAGAGGAGGAGAAGCAGTGGGGAAGCAACCAAAGCCGCCTGGAAAGCTGCCAAGGAAAAGCAGTGGGGAAGCAACCAAAGCCGCCTGGAAAGCTGCCAAGGAGAAGCAGTGGGGAAGCCGCCTGGGAAGCCGCCGAGGAGGAGAAGCAGTGGGGAAGCCACCAAAGCCACCCGGGAAGCTGCTGAGGAGGAGAAGCAGTGGGGAAGCCACCAAAGCCACCTGGGAAGCCACTGAGGAGGAGAAGCAGTGGAGAAGCCACCAAAGCCAGCCGGAAAGCCGCCAAGGAGGAGAAGCAGTGGGGAAGCCATCGAAGCCGCAGAGGATGAGAAGCAGTGGGGAAGCCACCAAAGCCACCCGGGAAGCCGCCGAGAAGGAGAAACAGCGGGGAAGTCACTGAAGCCACCGCGACCTGAATGGTGTAAGTAGTGCGGGACGATCGACCTGTGGGGGTGGCTGGGTGGTTTGTTTGCCACCACCCTCAAAAATTGAGCACCCCTGATAGTCTTGCAGATACAACTGGCCCTTTGAGGGCAACCATAATGCTGATGGGGCCCAGGATGAAATTTAGTTTGACACCCCTGGCGAACATTGTCCAATAAGAAAATCTGTTCTGTTGAACAAGGTAGAAAGAGGAATCCTCCCACCGCGCTATTGTGTTCGGACAGCGGGGAGCCTTCCTCGCCACCAGAACACAATGATCATTGTTGTCGGCTATAACCTGGGCCACTGATCGTTGATAGGGTAGTTGTACAGAAGTCGATTGACAACCAGGATGCCCATACACAATTGGACCAGTCCCTGCTGAACAGGGCTGAATTTTCGATCCATGTACTTACAGGCCACAATGTTATTACATGATCCCACAGTGTTCCCTACCCCCCATGTACAAAAGACGTTTCTTAGACAATTGCCCTTAGCTGTTTGGAACTCATTTGTAAGCCTTATTGCAGGTGCTGCTGTAGCAACCAAGAATAAAAGATAATACCAAACGCGCATTACCTGATTTATACAAATTTAACTGTGATTTTTATCCTGAGTGTAGCGCTCCTCTATGATCTCTGGAAATTACAAATTCCTGTAGGCTCAGCTGAGGAAACAAAATCATTGAAGAGAGATTATTGAGACTATTATCCTTTCAATGAACAGCTGAAAATTACAAATGCAGTTGTTATGGCCGTATTAGATGGCGTCCCTTAACACTGCATCTTTTTAATTAGCTATCATTGCATTTTTTTACAATTGTTATTTCCATTCTGTGACTTTGGCTCTCCCAACTCTCTGGCAGGCAAATGTAATTGTGGATTATATACTGTATATATATATATACAGGTGAAACTCGAAAAATTTGAATATCATGCAAAAGTTCTTTTATTTCACTAATGCAACTTAAAAGGTAAAACCAATATATGAGACGGACTCATTGGGCCGGATTCACAAAGAGTTACGCCGGCGTATCAGTAGATACACCAACGTAACTCGCAATCTAAACCCGTCGCATGTTTAAGTGTATGCTCAAACTGAGATACACTTAAACCTACCTAAGATACGACGGCCTTAGGGTGCAATATTTCCGTTGGCCGCTAGGTGGCGCTTCCATTGAGTTCGGCGTAAAATATGCAAATTAGTAGATACGCCGATTCACGAACGTACGCTTGCCCGTCGCAGTAAAGATACACCATTTCCGTAAGAGGTACGCCGGCATAAAGATAAAGCTGCCCCCTAGGTGGCGTATCCTATGTTAAGTATGGCCGTCGTTCCTGCGTCGAAATTTTGAAATTTTACGTCGTTTGCGTAAGTCGTCCGTGAATGGGGCTGGACGCCATTTACGTCCACATCAAAACCAATGACGTCCTTGCGACGTCATTTAGAGCAATGCACGCCGGGATTTTATAGGGACGGCGCATGCGCAGGTCGTTCGGTGCGGGGACGCGCATCATTTAATTGAAACAAGCCCCCTACCCGCCGAATTTGAATTCCGCCGGGTGATTTATGCTACGCCGCCGCAACTTTACAGGCAAGTGCTTTGTGAATAAAGCACTTGCCTGAAAAACTTGCGGCGGCGTAACATAAATCTAATACGTTACGCCCACCCAAAAATACGCCCATCTACGTGAATCTGGCCCATTACATGCAAAGCAAGATAGTTCACGCCGTGATTTGTCATAATTGTAATGATTATGGCTTACAGCTCATGAAAGACCCAAATCCACAATCTCAGAAAATTAGAATATTGTAAAAAGGTGCAATATTCTAGGCTCAAGTAGGTAGATTCAGGTACAATGGAATAAAGTTACGGCTTAGTGTGTTTAGGCTACGCCGCCGTAAATTAGCTAGGCTAGTAGTGATTCTCAATCTACTTACCTGCTAATATACGGCGGCATAGCCTAAAGCGGGCGGGCGTAAGGGCGCCTAATTCAAATGGGTTGGGGGGGGGCGTGTTTAATGGTAATGAGGCTTAACCTCACGTTTTTGACGTTTTTTTAAACTGCGCATGCGCCGGGCGACTACATTTCCCAGTGTGCATTGCGGTTACCTACGCCGCACTGGCCTATTGATTTCGATGTGGATGTAAACTACGTAACTCCCGATTCGCGGACGACTTACGGAAACGACGTACAAAATTCGAACCTCGCGGCGGGAACGGCGGCCATACTTTAACATTGTTATTCCACCTCATAGGTGGAATAACTTTAGGCCGCCTAAGGCCTTACGGAAACGACGTAATTCGACTGCGGCGGCCGGGCGTACGTTCGTGAATCGGCATACAAGCTCATTTACATCATCTACGCCGACCGTAATGGAAGCGCCATCTAGTGGCAATCCGAAAAATTGCAATCTAAGATAGGACGGCGCAAGCTGTCGTATCTTAGTTATGTTTAAGCGTATCTCTGTTTGAGCATACGCTTAAACATAGGTCGGCGTAGATTCTGAGTTAGGTCGACTTATCTAGTGATAAGTCGGCCTAACTCTACCTGAATCTACCTAAAAGTGTCCCACTCTAATCAGCTAATTAAGCCATAACACCTGCAAAGGGTTCCTGAGCCTTTAAATGGTCTCTCAGTCTGGGTCAGTAGGAATCACAATAACGGGAAAGACTGCTGACCTGACAGTTGTGCAGAAAACCATCATTGACGCCCTCCATAAGGAGGGAAAGCCTCAAAAGGTAATTGCAAAAGAAGTTGGATATTCCCAAAGTGCTGTATCAAAGCACATTAATGGAAAGTTATGTGGAAGGGAAAAGTGTGGAAGAAAAAGGTGCACAAGCAGCAGGGATGAGCGCAGCCTGGAGAGGATTGTCAGGAAAAGGCCATTCAAAAGTGTTGAGGACTTTCACAAGGAGTGGACTGAGGCTGGAGTCAGAGCATCAAGAGCCGCCACACACAGACGGATCCTGGACACGGGCTTCAAATGTCGTATTCCTCTTGTCAAGTCTCACCCCCCCCCTTTCACCCCCTCTCTCTCTCTCTCATCCCCAATCCCCCCTCATCCCTCTCTCATCACTCTCTCACCCCCCCCCCCTCTCTCTCATCCCAGATCCCCTCTCTCTCATCCCCAACAGGGCTGTCTTAATGAGAGGGCACCCCTGTTTTTCCCCAAAGCAGCTGGTCCTTGAGCCCATGCTGCCCCAAAATTGGGGGCGCCATGATGGCACTGAGAGTGATACATACACAGGGGAGGCCGTCTGCCTCCTACCTACTTGATGTCTGTTTACCTGCACTGTCATTATTGTAGGGGCCCCAGAGCATTACTTTGCCCAGGGGCCCATGATGCTATTAAGACGGCCCTGATCCCCAATCCCCCCCCTCTCTCACATCCCCTATCCCCTCTCTCTCATCCCCCCTCTCTCTTTCATGGAGATGGTATATGGACAAATATTGCATACTGGATTGTGGGTAAACATTGACATACCCAAGGCATACTGCAAGCAGGTACCAGCTACATAGATAACAACCACCCTTCAGCCCTCCACACTAGTCCCACCGTTAGGATCTCTTTTTTTTTCGGGGAGGGGGAGTGCGCAAGTAGCTGGTCTTGCCTAGGGCACAAAATAGTCTAGCACCGGCCCTGTATATATATATTTTCTGCAAGCAGTATCTTAGCACTTCTGCATTTCTTGCCTAGGCAAGGTTTTCCCCACCCAGTGTTGCTAACGTATCAGATTGAAATTTACTGACACAACACCCGAAATGTACTGGCACAGGCAAGTTTTTACTGGCATTTCCAAAAGTTACAAAAATAAATGTTTTATGGCAAATTTCAGTATTTAGTCTACAAACAAGTACATTATACAATGTGATTTAAGGTAGATATTATGGCACAAAAACATATTTCTTATTTTATTTTTTGATGTAGAAAAATAAATTAGAATGGGCAGGCACCCTTGCTCCCCTTCTGCAGACCCGCACATGAGGGTCCTGCTGCACCGCTCAGGTTCTCTTGCGCTATGACGTCACACAACATGCTCAGGCACCGTCATTGCCAGACCTGCCTCCACCGGCAGGGATAGACTGGCCATTGGGACTACAGGGAGTTTCCTGGTGGGCCGATGGCTCAGTGGGCCAGCTTCAGTGACAGCGGGCTGCCGTCCCCCTCTGCTCCTCTGTCCTCCCTTCCCACAACGCTCACCTCCTCTCCCTGCCCACAGTGCTCACCTGGGGGGAATAGAGAAGCAGGGGGGGGGGCAGAGTAGCAGGGGGAGGACCAGAGGAGCAGAGGGGATGACAGAGGAGCAGGGGGGGGCGACAGAGGAGCAGGGGGGGAGGGCACAGACAGCTGACTCAACAGCTATGGCCCGGGAGTTTCTCACTTCTGCCTAATCTTGTCCCATAAGGGGGGCACGGAACTGATTCTTTGCCCTGGGTTAAATAATGTCTAGCTTCCCCACTGGTACTGCCTATAAGAGGACCAGTACCAGCCGTTCTACTCTAAAAGTAGAACGGCTAGTGGCTAGTGAAGGAGGAGAGGGGGCTTGGGTGGCTGGGGGGGGGTGGGTATGTGGTTGCCCGGCTGCCATGGGAGAGACCTGTTAAAGTGAGCCAGTCTGGATGAAGTGCAGGGCCAAATTTCTGTCCCAGTCCAGCCCTGTCCACCGGTGCCACCCCAACACACTGTAGCTGGCACTCGGATGGTCTAGTCTGGGCGTCCCAGCCATATATATTTTTTTACTGGCAGACTTTTCCTATCACTGGCATTAACTGGCAGGAGAAAATTGCCAGCTTTTTACTGGCTGCCAGTAAAAATACTGATGGTTGGCAACACTGCCTCCACCCCCTACATGTGCGCAGATGTGCCATGGGGCTCAGAGCCTTAGGCCTCGTACAGACGAGAGGATATCCGCTGGACCGTTTCCAGCGGATAAATCCTCTGGCGGATTTGGATCTGATGGCTGTACACACCATCAGATCGAAATCCCCGCGGAATACATCCGCGGTGACGTGGCCGCGCGACCCTGGAAGGTAAATACTTCCACGCATGCGTCGAATCATTACGACGCATGCGAAGGATGGGAGCGGACGGACTGATCCGGTGAGTCTGTACAGACGACCGGATCAGTCCGCTGGACTGGATTCCAGCGGATAGATTTCTTAGCATGCTAAGAAATTTTTATCCGCTGGGAATCCGTCGGCTGGATTTTTATCCGCTGGGAAATGTCCACTAGGCCGTACACACGACTGGATCTATCTGCTGGAACTGATCCGCGGATCAATCCCAGCGGATAGATCCGGTCGTGTGTACGGGGGCCTTAGAGTGTCGTGCAGAACATCTTCAACTGCACCGGTTTCCCAGGCAATGTGTGCATATGCAGGGTTTCCTGGTACGGCTCATGAGGGGGGGGGGGCGCTCGCTCGCTCGTCCCCACTCCTTTCCTTGCCGGCCGGGTAGCGTCGGTTTTTCGGCGGTTTTTCGGCGTAGGGGGCTCTCCTTACAACCCATACCAGACCTAAGGGCCCGGTATGCTCCTGAGGGGGGGACCCATGCCAGATTTTTATTTAAAATCCGGCGGGGAGTTCCCCCTCAGGATTCATACCAAACGCCGCCCACGTGTAGAATTGGCGGGAATCCCGTCGCTTCTATGACGGGTTTGTCTCCATCGCGGCAAGCCAGCTTGGCACTGGATCCCGCGATGGGGCTCGTAGGTGGTCAATCTCGCCGAGAAAGGGAGCGAGATTGACACAATATCGCAGTCACCCACTGTAATCGACGGAAAATTTGACGCTGGCCTAACGTCCATACTTAACATAGGATACGCCTCATATAGCAGGGGTAACTTTACGCCGGAAAAAGACTAACGTAAACGACGTAAAAAAAAATGCGCCGGGCGGACGTACGTTTCTGAATCGGCGTATCTACCTAATTAGCATATTCCTTTCGTAAATCGACGGAAGCGCCACCTAGCGGCCAGCGTAAATATGCAACTAAGATACGACGGCGTAAGAGACTTACACCAGTCGGGTCTTAGCCTAATTTCGGCGTATCTTGATTTCTGAATACAGAAAGAAGATACGCCGGCGCAGCTTTGAATTCACGCGGCGTATCAATAGATAGGCCGACGTAAATTCTTTCTGAATCTAGCCCTAACACCGTTACTTGATTTCCAGTGTGTCCTTCTAATGTTCTATTGTTGGAGTTCATATCCATAACTTCATTT
Source organism: Rana temporaria (assembly GCF_905171775.1). NCBI lineage: Eukaryota > Metazoa > Chordata > Amphibia > Anura > Ranidae > Rana > Rana temporaria. The sequence goes on along the minus strand of NC_053491.1, from coordinate 21,438,040 downwards.
TTTCACGACCACTGTTATGACATCAGCCTACGCTCTTGTGTTACACTTTATCAGTGATCATCAGTAGAGACACATTCCAAAAACGAGACCATTGATGCCGATTCTACCCGAGTGTGCTGAAAGATTGAGAAGGAATTGGAAACAACTGTCTGGAATATGAGTGATGTTTATTTTCTCTGTGAATAGAAATTTCGCACACTGAACAGTTTTACAAGTTCATACAAATTTCCTGGAGACGTTTTAAAGTGGCTTCATAGGAGTGTGATCTTCAGCCCCGGAAGAATTTACCCCCTTCCTGACCAGAGCACTCTTTGCGATTCGGCACTCTGTCGCTTTAACTGACAATTGCGCGGTCGTATGACGTGGCTCCTAAACAAAATTGACGTCCTTTTTTTCTCACAAATAGAGATTTCTTTTGGTGGTATTTGATCACCTCTGCGGTTTTTATTTTTTGCGCTATAAACAAAAGAAGAGCGACAATTTTGAAAGAAATGCAATATTTTGTACTTTTTGATTTAAAAAGAAATATGGGCCGGATTCACAAAGAGTTTCGCCGGCGTATCAGTAGATACGCCGACGTAACTCGGAATCTAAGCCCGTCGTAAGTTTAAGTGTATGCTCAAACTGAGATACACTTAAACCTAGCTAAGATACGACTGCCTGCGCCGTCGTATCTTAGGGTGCAATTTTTCCGCTGGCCGCTAGGTGGCGCTTTCGTTGATTTTGGCGTAGAATATGTAAATGACTAGATACGCCGATTCATGAACGTACGCTTGCCCGTCGCAGTAAAGATACGCCGTTTCCGTAAGAGATATGCCGCGTAAAGATAAAGCTGCCCCCTAGGTGGCGTAGCCAATGTTAGGTATTGCCGTCGTTCCCGCGTCGAAATTTGAAAATTTTACGCTGTTTGCGTAAGTCGTCCGTGAATGGGGCTGGACGTAATTTACGTTCACGTCGAAACCAATACGTCGTTTGCGGCGTACTTTGGGCAATGCACACTGGGATATGTACACGGACGGCGCATGCGCCGTTCGTAAAAAACGTTAATCACGTTGGGTCACCAATAATTTACATAAAACACGCCCCCTCATCCTCATTTGAATTAGGCGCGCTTACGCCGGCCCCATTTACGCTACGCCGCCGTAACTTAGGAGGCAAGTGCTTTGTGAATACAGCACTTGCCTCTCTGACTTACGGCGGCGTATCGTAAACACGATACACTACGCCGCCGTAAAAATGTGCGGATCTACCTGAATCCGGGTCTATATATTTATAGTTTAGGCCGATACGTATTCTTCTACATATTTTTGGTAATAAAAAATTGCAATAAGCGTATTGGTTTGCGCAAAATTTATAGCGTCTACAAAATAGGGGATAGTGTTATTGCATTTTTTTTTTTATTTTTTTTTTTTACTAGTAATGGCGGCGATCTGCAATTTTTAGTGTGACCGTGACATTATGGTGGACACTTTTGACCAATTTTTGTGACAATTTACATTTATACAGTGATTAGTGCTATAAAATGCATTGATTACTGTGTAAATGTGACTGGCAGGGAAGGGGTTAACGCTAGGGGGCGCTGAAGGGGTTAAATATGTTCCCTAGTGGGTGATTCTAACTGTAGGGGGAGGGGACTCACAAGGGGAGGAGAGCAATCGGTGTTTCTCTGTACTGGGAACACACATCGGTCTCCTCACCTCTGACAGGACCTGGATCTGGGTGTTTACACACACAGATCCATGGCCCTTCCGTGATCGCGGGCAATCGCGGGTGCCCCGGCGGACATCGCGTCCGCTGGGCACGCACACCGGGTCCCGACCGGGAAGGCCAGGACGTCATATGACGTCCACTCAGGATGGGAGATCCCATCTGTGGACGTCATATGACTATGGGCTGGATGTGAAGTGGTTAAAGCCTTATGCTGCGTACACACGACCATTTTTCATTTTTTAAATTGGTCATTAAAAATGGTCAACGAGAAAAATGGGCATTACAAATTTAGAACCTGCTCTATTTTTTCTCGCCGTTTTTCACGTCATTGTTTTTCTCGTTGTGAAAAACAGTCGTGTGCAGGCTTTAACGACGGGGAAAAAACGAAGCAAGTTATGAGAAGGGAAATTTGCATAATCAGCCCAAAGGGTGGCGCCATTCGAATAGAACTTCCCCTTTATAGTGCCATCGTACGTGATGTGCATCACCGCGCTTTGCTCGAGTATTTTTTTTTTCACGATTGTGTGTATGCAAGGCAGGCTTGACAAGAATCACGTTGAGAAAAACTTTGTTTTTTTTTCATGACATGAAAAACGGTCGTGTGTACGCGGCATTACTCTAGGTTTACTGAGTTTAAATAGTTCATTCGGACCAAGCTGGCCCAAACAAGCTTTTATCCTTTACTAAGGAATGTGCCTGTAGGTGTGGTGCAGCGTAGTGTGATGGCAATAATTCACACAGATGGGATCAATAAAAAACTTGTATTGAAGAATGCAGTGACAGTTCACAACAGAACCTGGGGGAGGAGAAGCCGCCCAGCCGGGTACAATGGATATAAAAAGTCTACACACCAATGTTAAAACGTCAGGTTTATGTGATTTTAAAAAATGTGACCTATTAACTGTACAACTCACCTGAAAAACAAACTAAAATATTTTAGGTGGGGGGGGGGTAAAAAATAAACTAAACATATTAACTAAAATAATGTGTGTCATGGATATGCAATAAAGTCTGGCAGCTTACCTTCTCCTCCATGTGTTCATTAGAGGCCTGACTCTCTTATCTGGCTGCCTTTTATCATCTCTCCTCCCTGTATGGCTCCACCCCAGGCCATCCCAGGAACTCTATATTAACTAGTGCACTGCAGGTCTGCTTTGCTGTTCAATGTTGTTTGTTAGCTTGTGTTCCTGCTTGCCGTGTTCTACGTTAATCTCTCTGTGTACCGATTTTGGCTTGTCCCCAACGACTCCTGTTAGCCTGTGACCCTGACCCTTGGCCTGTCCCTTGGTTATCCTCGTCTGCCTGTTGCCCCAACCTCGGCTTACCCTTCACTATCCCTTGTGTCCTGAGTGACTGCTTCCCCTGTCTCCCTACGAAGCATGACCTGGGGGACACCAGGGGCCGCGACCTGGGTTCAGTTGCAGTGAAGGCCATCCTCACCACTAGAGGCTCTGGTGAACACCTGCTAGACCTTAGACTCCGCGCCCTGGGGAATCTTGGGCTCACGCTTCCTGTCCACCCGCAGCAGTCTGCTATAGGGTTCACTACCTTGCGGTGCACCCCTGACTCCAACTGGGTGCATTTGTCATCTGGCCACAGGTGACCTGACAGTGTGCACACCCTCTTATAACTGTGTGCCTGTGTTCAGAGTTAAGCAATCACATTCAAACTCATGTTAAATAGGAGTCAATACACACCTGACATAATTTAAAGTGCCGTGGACCAGTTTCAGCAGACATGTTCGGTCGTGTGTAGGCCCGAGCGGACAGGATTCCAGCGTACATTTGCCCGCCGGGCCTTTTTCCAGCGGGCAAATATTTCCCAACTTGTTTTAAAACAGCCCGCTGGAATCCTGTCCGCTCGGACATGTTCGGTCGTCTGTACAGACCTACCGTACATGTCCGAGCGCCCGCCATCCCTCGCATGCGTCGAATGACTTTGACGCATGCGTGGAAGCATTGAACTGGCAGGGCCGCCCACGTCGCCGCGTCATTGTCGCGGCGACGGCGCGGCCACGCCCCGCGTATTGTTTACACGCGGATTTCTGTATGATGGTGAGTACAGCCACCATACAGAAATCCTCGGGCAGACATGTACGGTGAAAACGGTCCGGCGGACCGGTTTCATCGTACATGTTTGCTCGTCTGTACGAGGCATAACTGACAATTTTCCTGGACAGCTTAGCCTGGTAAAGGAAGTGGGAAAATAATTGATCTACTTGCAGGATTAACAAGCAATAAAACTATACTATGGCATTACCACAGCAGTTTTTGTTTTTCAAAGATCCCACTGTAACATAGTTTTATTATATGTGAACCCTTCCACGCTATTATTATTATTATACAGGATTTATATAGTGCCAACAGTTTGCGCAGTGCTATACAACATGGGATATTGCTCAAAACGCCCCAAAAATTATGGGCCAGATTCAGGTAGAATCGCGGCGGCGTAACGTATCGTAGATACGTTACACCGCCGCAAGTTTTCATCGCAAGTGCCTGATTCACAAAGCACTTGCGATGAAAACTACGCCCGCGGCCTCCGGCGCAAGGCGGGCCAATTCAAATGCCATTTAAATTAGGCGCGCTCCCTAATGCGCATGTGCGCACAAGGATGCACGGCCCTGTGAATAGGCGCATGCGCGTGCGCAATGGAGCACACCCGGCGTGATGATTGCCCGGCCTATTTAAACCCGCTGCTGACACTGGTGCATCGCTGGTGTATCTTCAGCTTGTCCTGCATTCCTGAGTTCCGTGTATCTGCTGTTTCTGATCTGTGTACCGACCCGGCTTGCCCTGACCTGATCCTTCTGACCTTCTGGCTTGATCCTTGGCTTGCACCTGACTTCTCTCCACCTGCTTCCTGCATCTGATCCCAGCCTGACTACTGGAATCGTTTATCTTGCTCCCTGAACTTGTCAGGAGATGTCAGGAGATACGCCGTCGTATCCCCTTTGTGAATCTGGCCCTTTATTCATAATACAAGTGAACAAAAAAAGTGAACAAAATAGATAAATACAATGAATGACACTTAACAATTACAGTGGAACCTCGGTTTACGAGTTAGGCCCCTTTAACACGGGGCGGATCAGTAATGATCCGCCCCGTGAACCTCTGCTTGCTCAGCGGGGATCGCTCCGTTGATCCCTGCTGAGCCGGCGGATGACAGGGCGGTCCCCGCACACTGTGCAGGGACCGCCCTGTCTTTTCCCCGCTCTCCCCTATGGGGGGATCGGATGAACACGGACCGTCTGTCCGTGTTCACCCGATCCGATCCGCCAGACGGGTGGAAAAGTAGGTTTTTCCCCCGTCACACTTTGGCGGATCAGAGCGGGTCGGATGTCAGCGGACTTGTCACCGCTGACATCCGCGGCTCCATAGAGGAGCATGGAGCGCTCGTTCAGGTCCGCCTAAAAAACTGGCAAGCGGACCTGAATGGGCCGCCCGTGTGAAAGAGCCCTAACGCGGTTAATGAGCATTTTGAATGACGAGCAACTTTTTATTTTTATTATTCTGACTCGGTTTTCGAGTTTATGTCTCACAAAAGGAGCAGAATTCAAGCTAATGGGGTGTGCAGTACCGCATTTGGTCAGAGGTGTGGGGGCGCCGGTGACACTCGAAACGGTTCTGAGCCGTTCAGAAATACTCTGAATCACTTGGAAATACTTGGAAATACTCAGTTCCCAGGTGGCTTTCGGGTTCTGATTCCCGTGGGACTGGGCGTTCCTATCCCTGGGTTAGATGATTGACGTCTGGTGAAAAACTTCCCATGGCGCACAAGGCGCGTCACCAGTTTTCCGTAAATAGCCGACCTGCGAGTCGGCTCTATATGGCGCCTGCGCAGTGAGCTATACATGGCGGGCGCAGGCGCCGTATAGCGCCGACTCGCAGGTCGGCTATTAACGGAAAACTGGTGACGTGCCATATGCGCCATGGGAAGTTTTTCACCAGACGTCAATCATCTAACCCAGGGATAGGAACGCCCAGTCCCGCGGGAATCAGAACCCGGAAGCCGGGGGGGAAACAACAATATAACGGTATGTACAGCAAAAAAAAAAAATACCTGCATACTGTACATGTCGTTAGTATGCTGGATGTAATGTTAGATAATTGTTTTAGGGTAAACCTCCACTTTAAGTATATGTGACCAAATCTATACAGCATTGATAATAAAATAAAAAATGCAAACAATCAAAAAAATACTCCCAACCAATGTCCAAAATGATGAAACAGTCCTCCAAGGTGTCACAGAATTACATGAAAAATTAATATACAAATTCTCCTTGATAGCCTTTACAAAGTCTCTTATGATGAAACGCGTAGGTTCGAAGCCTGATGCTGTCTGTTGGATCACGGTCTAGTGGATTTGTGCTTGTGTTCAAGCAGGGAGCAGTAAGGAGTTATGCGGCCTGCAGCTGACTAATTTGCCCGTCTCTGTGAACTACTGATCCAGTGAGTGAATTACACAACTGCTGCACTTTTTTCTCCAATCCCTCTTGAGTACAATTCCAATCTTATTAAATAAAGATGTCTTAATAATATTATACTATGTGAGTTTGTCTTTAGCATCTATGCTCAACCTGGGATTATTGAAAAGAAGGGTATTAATGCCCTGATAATGAAGCAAGTATCAGGGAAATAGACGTGCTGATGCGCATGTGCGCACAAGGATGCACGGCCCTGTGAATAGGCGCATGCGCGTGCGCAATGGTGCACGCCCGGCATTATGATTGCCCGGCCTATTTAAACCCGCTGCTGACACTGGCGCATCGCTGGTGTATCTTCAGCTTGTCCTGCATTCCTGAGTTCCGTGTATCTGCTGTTTTCTGATCCTTCTGACCTTCTGGTTTGATCCTTGGCTTGCACCTGACTTCTCTCCGCCTGCTTCCTGCATCTGATCCCAGCCTGGCTATTGGACTTGTTTATCTTGCTCCCTGAACTTGACTCTGATTCTGAAATGATTTCAGGTGTTGACCCCTGGCTTGAATCTTGACTCCGCTATCTAGTCTATCTAGTCTACCCTCCGGTTCCTGCTTCCTGGACCACCCAAGCACACCTGTCTCCAGTTCCAGCTTCCCGGCCCGGCCCCTGTGCTTCTGTGGGCACCACACCTACTGGATCACCTTCAGTGGTGTGCTGCGCTCGGCCGCAAGGGGAGCCCTCCCAGCATCTCGGCCTTCTACCAAGTTCCTGACAGCAGGTGTTTTTCTCATGTGCTTTCAACCTTTATAAGTTTGCCTGATCTTTAACAAGACATGCACTTCTGGTAAGTGAATTTTTTGAATGTAGTGAAGGGAACACTTTTGGAATATATTGAAGATTCACATGGTGGTGTACATTTTAGGATGATGCACCACTGATACTCAGAACCATGGGCGTCCGCTCCATAGGGCAAGGGGGGGCAATTGACCCCCCCTGGAAAAGTGTTTGAAGAGTCTTGCGGCCGTGGGCTGTCTGAAGGGGGGCATGTGCTGAAGGGGGAGTCATCTGTGCTGAAGGGGGGGTCTGTGCTTAAAGGGGGTCCATCTGTGCTGAAGGGGGGTCTGTGCTGAATGAAGGGGCCTGTGTGGAATGGGGGGGTCTGTGCTGAAGGGGGGTCCATCTGTGCTGAATGGAGGGGTCTGTGCTGAAGGGGGGGTCTGTCTGTGCTGAATGGAGGGGTCAGTGCAGAATGGGGGGGTCTCTGCTGAAAGGGGGTCCATCTGTGCTGAATGGAGGGGTCTGTGCTGAAGGGGGGGTCCATCTGTGCTGAAGGGGGGTCTGTACATTCTCTAGGCTATATTTATATGGGCATGGAGTGAAGCTGAATTATCTCAAGAGCTATTTCACACTGCCAGCTGGTCGCGTTAAATGTGTATCGCCACTCCCGAATGAAGCCCCCCCCCTGAAATAGTTTCAGTGGACGCCCATGCTCAGAACTGCTTGTTTGGAAACTCTCTATTGGAGGTTGTCTGTAAACTCCATATTGGAAGAGCCTGAGCCAATCATCAGACAGCAGCACAGGACTGTGGGGGAGGAGATAAAAAGCCAGAGGAACTAGGCCAGAGCCTCATTTTGCCTGCACCCCATCAGGAGAGCATCTGCACTCTATGGGGCAGATCCACAGAGAGAGTACGCCGGCGTATAGTTAAAGCTGCTATTTCGTGGCGTACTCAATGTTAAGTATGGCCATTGTTCCCGCGTATAATTCATTTTTTATTTTTTTTGCCTAAGTCGTTCGTGAATCGGGATGGACGTAATTTATGTCCAGGTCAAAACCAATGACGTCCTTGCGACGTCATTTCGCGCAATGCACGGCAGGAAATTTAGGGACGGTGCATGCGCAGTTCGTTCGGCGCGGGGACGCGCTTCATTTAAATGAAACACGCCCCCTACCCGCCCAACTTGAATTCCGTGCCATTACGCCGCTTGAGATACACTACGCCGCCGTAACTTACAGCGCAAAATCTTTATGAATTCAAACCAAAGCCAGGTAAGGTACGGCGGCGTAGCGTATCTCAGATACTATGTGTGTGTGGAATCGCAGCCTATCAAGGGGCACACAGCCTGCAACTCCAGCCCAGAGGAACATATATTGTTCATGCAGCTCCAGCCCAGAGGAACAGATTGTTCATGCAGCTCCATCCCAGAGGAACAGACTGTCCATGCTAAAGAAGGACAACCTGCAACAGCTCAAGGACTGAATGCCACTGCGACACACCTGCATCTAAAATAGATTGATTGCTCAGGGGAGGACCGCTGACTGTGTACAGGATTTGGTGAGGGGGCTTTTGGCCAGAAACCTTTTAATGCTTTTCATAGAATACCACATCCAAGTATTGTCCACAGAGCTCCTACATTGCGGGTGAAGATAATAAAACGCAAAGCTTTGCTTGCAGGACATTGCCGCGGTTGCTCTTAAAGCGGGACACACCACGGGTATTGATATCGTTTCACTGGGTGTGTACTAGACGTATCATAGGCTGGCCTGGGGTTCCCCTTTAGCCTCAGCTTCCCACACACACCAAAAATTTTTGAGGAGTCTATTTATTCTGTACATATTGTTACAGTAAAGTTTAATAGTGTTCCTGACTGTTTTTTTTAAACTGTTTCAGCCAAGTCCTGGGTACTTACACAGGTCCTGGCTGACTAATGTTTACCTGGATTTTACTTTTCTTCAAGTATACTGAAAGAAGAACTGTGTTGTGTATTCCTGCTGACTAGGGATGAGCCGAAAACCCCCCTGTTCGGTTTGCACCAGAACTTGCCAACACACCAAATGTTCGTGTGAACTTTAGAACCCCGTTAAAGTCTATGGGACTCGAACATTTGAAATCTAAAGTGCTAATTTTAAAGGCTAATATGCAAGTTATTGTCCTAAAAAGTGTTTGGGGACCTGGGTCCTGTCCCAGGAAACATGTATCAATGCAAATTTTTTTTTTAAAAAAGGCTGTTTTTTCGGGAGCAGTGAATTTAATAATGCTAAAAGTGAAACAATAAAAGTGAAATATTACTTTAAATTTCGTACCTAGGGAGGGTGTAAAGTCAGCATGTGAAATAGCGCATGTTTCCCGTACATAGAACTGTCCCTGCACAAAGTGTCATTTCTGAAAGACCACACTTAGACAAAACAAAAAGACAATAAATACGAATGTCTGACTATGTTTGTCAGTGATAATGTGATCTGAAAACAAACTTAACACTGACTTTGATTGTGAAAAAAAAAAAATGCACATTGGTTATATAGACATAAATAACCAATATTATATACCAATATTGTAATTAGTGAGACTAAACGTGAAAAACATCGAAAGATTCGACATTAAAAAATTGAAATGGATTAATTATGTGCCAATGCAATTTACCCACTTAAGGACCTTGCCTGTTTTTCAGACTTGGGGCCAGATTCAGATAGGAGATACGACGGCGTATCTCCTGATACGCCGTCGTATCTCCAAGGCCGGCCGGTTGTATCTATGCAATTGATTCATAGAATCAGTTACGCATAGATATCCCTAAGATCCGACAGGTGTAAGTGACTTACACCGTTGGATCTTAGGCTGCAATTCCAGGCCGGCCGCTAGGTGGCACTTCCTGTTTTTTTTTTTGACGCGTCGAATATGCTAATGAGCATTTACGCCGATTCAGAAACAAACGACCGCCCGGCGTTTTTTTTTACGTCGTTTGCGTTCGGCTTTTTCCGGCGGAAAGTTACCCCTGCTATAGCAGGGGTAAGTGCGGCGTATCCTATGTTAAGTATGCGGTGGATGGACAAGTGGGGAGAGGGAATGGAGGGTGGTGTAACTGTGATTGGGAACAGTGCAAACAAAATGGCATAAAAATAAAAGTAAAAATAATCAGTGAACGATAACAATACTAATGCAAATCACATAACTCCACAAGTTCCTCTTAATGTGATGAAATACACAGTAAATAAAGTGATAGGAGGTGCAAAATAGATATTATGTGTAACACAACACCCAAATAACTGTGATGGGTAACAATAGTAAGCTGGTGATAGAAGGTCCATAAAACAGGACTTGAGCAATATCAACAAGAATATAAATAATATTTTAAAAGTCCAAAAATAAGAAAAGTGCTGGTGTAGGTCCGAATATGAAGTGAAGAAGGGATGGATATCCAGTGATCCTTTTAAGATGAATGAGGATGTCCCCTTACCTTACTGCTGTAAGGTAACAGCATATAAATCCAACCACATTAAATGGTTATCCGAATGGGCTCTGATCCAGAAAAGACAGGTCCTCCTTGGAAGTCTCGTCCCAGGTTGGTCAGTATCTCGCCCCAGAGAAATAAAGCACAGATAGTGTGATACCGTTTTATAAAACTTTAATTATCATAAAAAATAAACGAGGGTACTCACATATTTTAAGATACAATTAGGCATGTAAAAAGAGGGGCAGTCTGTCGCCAACGTCACCTCCGGTACCTCTCAGTGGACTCATGCGCATTCGTCACTAACATGACGATAATAAGACAACAGTAAAGTTAGCCCAATGTTTTGGGATATTGTGAAAGATAATGTTACGCCGAGTAAAATGATACCCAACATGTCACGCTTCAAAATTGCACCCGCTCATGGAATGGCGTCAAACTTTTACCCTTAAAAATCTCCATAGGCGACGTTTAAAAAATTCTATAGGTTGCATCTTTTGAGTTACAGCGGAGGACTAGGGCTATAATTATTGCTCTCCCTCTAACGATCGTGGGGATACCTCACTTGTGTGGTTTGAACACCGTTTTCATATGCGGGCGCTACTCGCGTATGTGTTCGCTTCTGCGCGCAAGCTCGTCAGGACTAGGGGGTTTAAAACATTTATTTTTCATTTTCTTATTTATTTTATACATTTTTACACAAAAAAAAAAATGGGTCACTTTTATCTTTTATTTTATCCCTTGTAATAGAAAAAAACATGACAGGTCCTCTTAAATATGAGATCCGGGGTCAAAAAGACCTCATATATCATATTTAGACTAAAATGCAAAAAAAAAAAAGAAAAGAAAATATGCCTTTAAGAAGCATGGGCGGATGTGACATTTTGACGTCGCTTCCGCCCTGCTATGCTATGGAGACGGGGGGGGGGGCCATCTTGCCCTCGCTCGTATCCTAGCCGAGTAGGACACAGGACGCGATTGCCTCTGCCGCTGCCGACGGCTCCAGTAAGCCGCCGATAACGGTGATCTTGCGGTTAATTCGCCACGGAGACCACCGTTATCGTTAACAGGACCGCTCACAGGAAAGATGGATATCTCGGTTGTGGCAGCGGCTGCTGCCGTTACCGAGATATCCATCTTTAAAATGCCGACGTATATGTACATGAGCGGGTCCTTAACCACTTAAGGACCGCCTCCTGCACATATACGTCGGCAGAATGGCGCGGCTGGGCACAGGCACGTACATGTACGTTGCCTTTAAGAGCCCAGCCATGGGTCGCTGGCGTGCGCATGCGACTCGGCCCAAAGCTCCGTGGCCACGGGACCCGTGGACCCGATCGCCACCGGTGTCCCGCGATCGGTCACAGGAGCTGAAGAACGGGAAGAGGTGTGTGGAAACAGTGGCAGTGTCATCGATCGTCTGTTCCCTGATGTAGGGAAAGACGGTCAATGACGTCACACGTCCAGCCCCGCCCCCCTACAGTTAGAAACACATATGAGGTCACACTTAACCCCTACAGCGCCCCCTAGTGCATTTTTATAGTACTTTTTGCTGTGAAAATGACAATGGTCCCAAAAATGTGTCAAAAGTGTCCGATGTGTCCCCCATTAATAAAAATGCAATAAAACTATCTCCTATTTTGTAAACGCTATAAATTTTGTGCAAACCAATCGTTAAACACTTATTGCGATTTTTTTTTACCAAAAATATGTAGAAGAATACGTATCGGCCTAAAAAATATTGCATCATTTTCAAAATTGTCGCTTTATTTTTGTTTAAAGCGCAAAAAATAAAAACTGCAGAGGTGATCAAATCCCACCAAAAGAAAGCTCTATTTGTGGAAAAAAATGCCAATTTTGTTTGGGAGCCAAGTTTTTTTTCTGAATGTTGTGCGTTTTTTTACCACATACTCAGATGTGGTAAAATATTGCTTAGTGAATTGTGCTATGCATACAGTGCATCTGGGAAGTATTCACAGCTCTTTACTTTGTTCCACATTTTGTTATGTTACAGCCTTATTGCAATATGGATAAAATTAATTCATTAAGTCTTTTTGATCATGATGTTACAGGCTTGGCACATCTATATTCGGGCAGTTTCTCCCATTCTTCTTTGTAGGACCTTTCAAGCTCCATCAGGTTAGATGGGGAGCATCAGTGCACAGCCATATTCAGATCCCTTCAGAGATGTTTAATTCCCCTCTATCCTGACTAGTCTCCCAGTTCCTGCCGGTGAAAAACATCCCCACAGCATGATGCCACCCCACTCACTGGTGACGAGCAGTGGCAGTTCGTCCATAGAGGGCGCTGGAGCGCCGCCCCCTCTGGCTCTGCACCGCCACTGACTAATAACATAGATTCATTGCATTGCATGAATCTATGTTATTGTCGCCGCTGCCGCTGGTCTATTTAGATGGCCGGACATAGAGCGCCGGCCACCTGAATAACAGCAGCTCGTTGGCTGTACGGAAGTGCCTATCAGAGACCTCAGGCTGTAGTCGGCTTCCGAATGATTATCCTCGGGACGTACCGGCGGTGCGTTCCTTGGATAAGATTGACAGGCGTCTCAGCCAATCAGGTTCACCGGTTCTGGCTATTGGTAACCTGATTGGCTGAAGCGTCATCGAGGGCGGGAGAAGACATCGAGGGACGTCGATGGCTGACTCCAGTAAAGGTAAGTGCCGGGCGGGGGGGGAAGGGGAATTTTACAGGGCACAGCAGCGACGAAGGGCACAGTGACATCAATGGGCACGGTGGCGACAATGGGGACAATTGGCACAGCAGCATGAATGGGCACAGTGGTGACAATTTGGCACAGTGGGGACAATGTGGCACAGTGGGGACAATTTGGCACAGTGGCGACAATTTGGCACAGTGGCGACAATTTGGCACAGTTGCGACAATTAAAGGGTACAGTGACATCAATGAGCACAGTGGCGACAATTAAAGGGCACAGTGGTGACAATTAAAGGGCACAGTGGTGACAATTGGCACAGTGGCGATAATTGATGGCACAGTGGCTGTGTTTGATGGCATGGCACAGTGGCTGTGTTTGATGACATGGCACAGTGGTGACAATTGATGGCACAGTGGCTGCGTTTGATGGCATGGCACAGTGGCTGCATTTGATGGCATGGCACAGTGGCTGTGTTTGATGGCATGGCACAGTGGTGACAATTGATTGCACAGTGGCTGCGTTTGATGGCATGGCACAGTGGTGACAATTGATGGCACAGTGGCTGCGTTTGATGGCATGGCACAGTGACTGCGTTTGATGGCATAGCACAGTGGCTGCGTTTGATGGCATGGCACAGTGGCTGCGTTTGATGGCATGGCACAGTGGTGCGAATTGATGGCACAGTGGCTGCGTTTGATGGCATGCACAGTGACTGCATTTGATGGCATTGCACAGTGGTGACAATTGATGGCACAGTGGCTGCATTTGATGGGCACAGTGAGGCTGCAATTTTTTTCTTTTTCGTTTGCGGCCCCCCCCCCCCCCCCAAAAAAAAAAAATTGAGCACCAGCCGCCACTGGTGACGAGCGGTGCCTGGTTTCCTCCATACATGACACTTGCCATTCAGGCCACAGATTCAATTTTCATTTCATCAGACCATGGTTTCTCATGGTCTGAGAGTCATTCAGGTGCCTTTTGGCAAACTCCAGGCAGGCTGTCTTGTGTCTTTTACTAAAGAGTGGCTTCCGTCTGGCCACTCTACAATATAGGTCTAATTGGTGAGATGGTTGTTCTTCTGGAAAGGTTTTCCTCTCTCCACAGAGAAACACTGGAGCTCTGTCAGAGTCATCATCGGGTTCTTGGTCACCTCCCTGACTAAGACCCTTCTCCCTAGATCGCTCAGTTTATCCGGGTGGCCCACTCTAGGGAGAGTCCTGGTGCTTCCAAACCTTTTCCATTTACGGATGATGGAGGCCACTGTGCTCATTGGGACCTTCAATGCTGCAGACATTTTTCTATACCCTTCCCCAGATCTTTGTCCCCATACAATCCTGTCTCGGAGGTCTACAGACAATTCCTTGGACTTTATGGCTTGGTTTGTGCTCTGACATGCACTATTAACTGTGGGACCTTCTATAGACAGGTGTGTGCCTTTCCAAATCAAGTTAGAAACATTTCAAGGATGGTCAGTGGAAACAGGATGCACCTGAGCTCAATTTTGAGTGTCAGGGCAAAGGCTGTAAATACTTATGCAGTACATGGGATTTTTTTTTTTTTTTTTTTAATTTTCATACATTTGAAAACATTTCAAACATATTTCTTTCACGTTGTCATTATGGGGTATTGTTTGTAGAATTTTGATCCATTTTGGAATAAGGCTGTAACATAACAAAATGTGGAAAAAAGTGAAGTGCTGTGAATACTTTCAGGATGCACAAAAATAAAAATAAAATTGTCGGCAGTTTACTTTGATATCACTTAAAATTTTGGGGACTAATGGGTTACAAGAGTTTAACGCCATATAGTTCTGTGCATTACTGTAAGTTTAACGCCATATATTTCATTGCGTTACTGCAAGTTTAACGCCATATAGTTCTGTGCGTTACTGCAAGTTTAACGCCATATTTTTTATTGCGTTACTGCAAGTTTAACGCCATATAGTTTTGTGCATTTTTGCAAGTTTAACGCCGTATATTTCATTGCGTTACTGCAAGTTTAACGCCATATAGTTCTGTGCGTTATTGCAAGTTTATGCCATATATTTCATTGCATTATTGGAAGTTTATTGTTGTATATTTCATTGCGTTACTGCAAGTTTAACACCATATAGTTCTGTGCATTTAATTAATGTAATCTATTTTGGAATAAGGCTATAACATAACAAAATGGTTACAAGAATTTAACGACATACAGTTCTGTGCATTACTACAAGTGTAATGCCATTTATTTAATTCTGTTACTGCAAGTTTAACGCCATATAGTTCTGTGCGTTTTTGCAAGTTTAATGCTGTATATTTCATTGTGTTACTGCAAGTTTAACACCATATAGTTCTGTGCGTTTTTGCAAGTTTAATGCTGTATATTTTATTGCATTACTGCAAGTTTAACGCCATATAGTTCTGTGCGTTACTGCTAGCTTATGCCGTATATTTCATTGCATTACTGCAAGTTTAATGCCATATAGTTTTGTGCGTTACTGCAAGTTTATGTCGTATATTTCATTGCGTTACTGCAAGTTTAACACCATATAGTTCTGTGTGTTATACCGTATTTTCCGGCGTATAAGACGACTCGGCGTATAAGACGACCCCCTAATTTTCCAGGAAAAATTTAGATTTTGGGATATACTCACTGTATAAGACTACCCCCTTCCTTCTAGTCTTTCTGGAAGCTGAGGGGGAGCCAGAACCGCTGACAGAAACAGGCTTTTTCAAATCTCACTGTGCCATTACATTCCTCACTGTGCCATTACATTCCTCACTGTGCCATTACATTCCTCACTGTGCCATTACATTCCTCACTGTGCCATTACATTACATGCCCAGACTGTGCCATTACATTACATGCCCAGACTGTGCCATTACATTACATGCCCAGACTGTGCCATTACATTACATGCCCAGACAGTGCCATTACATTACATGCCCAGACTGTGCCACTGTGCCATTACATGCCCCCACATTGCCACTGTGCCATTACATGCCCCCACATTACCACTGTGCCATTACATGCCCCCACATTGCCACTGTGACATTACATGCCCCCACATTGCCACTGTGCCATTACATGCCCCCGCATTGCCACTGTGCCATTACATGCCCCCACATTGCCATTGTGCCATTACATGCCCCCGCATTGCCACTGTGCCATTACATGCCTGAACTTGTTGCCCCCCCCCCCAGTGCAATAACACTCACTTTTTTTTTTCCAGCGGTGACAGTCCCCCATGCTGCGAGCGTGAATGATTTCAAAGCCGCGCCTTCTCTTCAGAGTGTTCTGTGATAGGCGGCACACAAATCTTCCCAGCAGCGCCTCTGTTCTGTTTCCGCCTATCACGGACGTCTTCTCATCTCGTCTGAGGATGAGAAGGCATCTGTGATAGGAGGAACACAGAACAGAGGCGCTGCTGGGAAGATTTTTGTTCCTCCTATCACAGAACACTCTGAAGAGAAGGCGCGGCTTTGAAATCATTAACGCTCGCGCTCGCCGTATGGAGACTGTCACCGCTGGAAAAAAAAAAGTGAGTACTGAGACCGTACCCGGCGTATAAGACGACCCCCGACTTTGGATGCATTTTTTTGCATCCAGAAAGTCATCTTATACGCCGGAAAATACGGTAGTTCTGTGCATTAAATAATGTAATCTATTTTGGAATAAGGCTATAACGTACGGATGCACTGTACTAGCACATTATAACTTTGCCTTTCCAGTAAAAAAACGTTTAACGTCATATAGTTTTGTGCGTTACTGCAAGTTTAACGCTGCATATTACATTACTGCAAGTTTAACGCCATATAGTTCTGTACATTACTGCAAGTTTAACGCTGTATAGTTCTGTGCGTTACTGCAAGTTTAACGCCATATAGTTTTGTGTGTTACTGTTACTCCAGTGAAGAGAAGGAGCACACAAGCCTTTCTTCCTTGTCAACCTAAAAATAAAAATGAAGCAGTTTTTTAATAAAAGTGGCATCTAATAACGGGAGGAAAGGTGTGGAGATACAATGACCGACCTTTAACATTAATCTGCCTGGAAGTTGAAAGAGGCAAAAGGGGTTAACAATGAATTTTAGCAGCTGGTGACAAAGGAATGTGAACTTCGCCTTAGGGTGATCAGAATGTTCATGAAACAATATCCAACTTCAACAAAATATTTTTTCATAAAAGAAAAGTTCCGTAGAATGCGAGATTAGTGGACACGGCAACTTGACTTTAATGAAAAGGTGCTGATCCCAAACACAGTGACTATCACTGTTAAGAAATGATGCTTTCTTTCGCTCTAATCCTCCACTATATTAGGGAAGGGTGATGACTGGATGTGTGCTGACGGCATTACGCTGCCTTATTAGTTGGGTGACACGGTAACCTCCAGAAGTCGTGGTGCACCCGTTTAAACATTTGGCTTAAGTGTGTTAATGGGGCTGAGCTTATGGAACTCAGCAATATAAAATAAACGATGCTCCAGCTTAGGGTAGAGCTTGGTTTACAAAAAATGAACACTGCATGCAAGGTCTATGAAGAGATAAATGATAAAATACTTGCTAAGTATACATGGACAGCGTTAAAACATAGACATTAAAAAAAAAATTAAAAAAATTTGCGGTACGATCGCGGTCTACAAAGGCAGAACGGGGATCTGCCTTTGTAAACAAGGCGATTCCCCGTTCTGCCAAATAACGTGTCAGAGATCTCCTAGTCCCAGTGATTGGGAACAGGGATCTCTGTCATGTCCCTTTTTCAGGACCAGTGGCACCAATACCCCAAAAAAAAATGCACTGTCACTGTATTAATGACACTGGCAAGAAAGGGGTTAACAGGGGTGATGAAAGGGTTAAATGTGCTCCTAGGGGGTGCTTTCTAACTGTGGAGGAGGTGCGGACTTGATGTCCGCCGGTGGCTGCCCTGCTGCACTAGATCTGCGTTGAGCAGTCCATATGAGGCTAATAAATTAATTAATTAAATAACATGGAGCAGACTGGTGGACCTCTGATATAAGGGGGGGCTCTGATGTAAGGGGACCCTGATGTATGGGGACTCTAACTGTAAGGGGGGCTCTGGTGAAAGGGGGGCTCTGATGAAAGGGGGGCTCTGATGTAGGGAAGCTCTGATGTAAGGGGGGCTCTGATGTAGGGGGGGGGCTCTGATGTAGGGGGGGCTCTGGTGTAAGGGGAGCACTGATGTAGGGGGGCTCTGATGTAAGTGGGGCTCTGATGTAAGGGGGCTCTGATGTAAGGGGGGCTCTGATGTAAGCGGGGGTCTGATGTAAGCGGGGCTCTGATGTCAGGGGACTCTGATGTAAGGGGGCTCTGATGAAAGGGAACACTGATGTAGGGTGGGCTCTGATGTAAGGGGGACTCTGATGTAGGGGGGCTCTGATGTAAGCGGGGCTCTTATGTAGGGGGGCTCTGATGTAACGGGCTCTGGTGTAAGGGGGCTCTAATGTAAGGGGGCCCTGATGTAAGGGGGGCTTTTATGTAGGGGGGTCTGATGTAAGGGGGCTCTAATGTAAGGGGGCTTTGATGTAAGGGGGGCTCTTATGTAGGGAGGCTCTGATGTAAGGGGGGCTCTGATGTAAGGGGGTGCTCTGATATTAGGGGGCTCTGATGTAAGGGGGCTCTAATGTAAGGAGGCTCTGATGCAAAGGGGCTCTGATGCAAAGGGGACTCTTATGTAGGGGGGCTCTGATGTAAGGGGGCTCTAATGTAAGGGGGCTCTAATGTAAGGGGGGCTCTTATGTAGGGGGGCTCTGATATTAGGGGGCTCTGATGAGGATCCTGATGTGTTTATTTTGAATATGTCTTTGCTTTGTATTACAGATTTTTTTTTGTCCTAAATCCTATCATGCTGATTACAAAAAAAAAAAGAAAAGAAAAAAACTCCAGGTAAAACGTCTCATTTATATTTTATCCAATCATTTATTTTTTCCGGCCCCTGAATATTTGTACAATATAAGATGTGACCCTTGTAGTGGAAAGGCCGCAGCCCCCGATCTAAAGGATTGTCAGTGCAGAAGAGACTATAGTTACTTAATGCCTACAATGACAATGGGGATGGAAGGCACACGGCCGGCTCCCTATCCAATGACCTCTCTATATCATGAGGCCGAGGAACAAAGGAAATCATCTTCCTACAACTTCCAATATGATAAATCCGCACACAATAAATTACAGACATGCCTTCCCTCTATCACATCTCATTTAGGAGCTTTTATCAAAATGATTTAGAATAATTCTACACACATCACATCCTTTATTTATTGGACTTCTTCAAAATGGTGTTTGTAATGCATGTTCTGAATTCCGGCCAAACATTTCATGTGAAATAGTTATGGGGGGGTTGGGTAGAGCTGGAGCTATATATTTAACTTTTTCTTATAGATCAAGTTGTAATGTATCATCTAACTTTGAAGAGTAACTCCACTTTTGTTGAGAAAAAAAAATAATAATCATTCCTGTGTGTTTGTCTGTGTCCATGTGGTAAGTGAATCTAATGGGAGTGGTTTCATAATTATCAACCAGCTGCTGCACCTGCAGGACTCTAATGAGAAAAGTGGCAGGGCATCCCTTTAGATTTCCTATTGGGTGTGCTGTTCTCCTTATAGTTATTTGTACATTGCATTCTTAATTTGTATTTCTCCATGTTTGTTTTCATGCATTTCTTTCACTGCTGCCATCTGCTGGCCAGAATTTGCATGCCACACACGTCTCCGTTTTGGTTAGTAAAGTTTTTTGTATTCGGAGGCGTGGACTCTTGCTGGGCAGGTCTCTTCACTGGGGGCAGCCATTTCAGTTTTCTCCTCATGGCTGTGTGACTAGACACTCCACATTTTTGGGCTCGAGAAGGCATCAGTTTTTGACCGCAGAAGTCAGCAGTAGTTAGCAGCAGCTCAGCAGCTAGCCTCAGGACATATTCTAACAAGTCAGCATTGATACCACTACTACAGAACAGTATTGTATCACTGTTTGTTGTCTTATCTGGATTGAATAAACCCACGCTGATTTCATCTTCATGTCTGAGTCTGGATCCATCTAACCTGAACATCTGCCGGTCCTGTCTGCCCCACTGCTTGGATACGAAGGTAAGAAGTCACACAGCTTTTATCAGTTATACCTTCATTCGCCTTCATGTGGGAACAGAACATTGGGAGTATCTCACCAAAAATTAAATTTTTGTTGCAGGGGATGCCTGATATCGGACTTGTATCTTAGTGCAGACTTCTGGGGAAATTGGTGAGCCAATCACATAAGCAGGAAATTACATATGGGGGGGGGGGCTTTGTATACCATCAGTGTCCAGAACGCCTTCAGGTTGCCATTAGGGCTGGGGAAAAAAACGATTTGATTTAAAAATCAAGTTGGTAGGTCAAATCCATTCATATTTTCAAAAAATCTATTTTTTCTGTTTTTTTTCCCCCAGGACCAGCGCTGACACCACGCCGGTCCTAAGGAGCCGAGGGCAGGAGTTTTTAGGCAAGGCCACGGCTTCGGCCTAGTCCTCAAGGCCGGACGGCTGCACACTAGGCCGAAGCCGCGGCCTCGCCTAAAAACTCCTGCCCTCGGGGGGAAAAATAAAACGAAAAAAATTGATTTTTTGAAAATATGAATCGATTTGACCTACTAACTTGATTTTTAAATCAAATCGATTTTTTGTCCATCAAAAAAAAAAAAACGATTTGATTCGTAAATCGAGTTTTTTATAAAAAAAAATGCAG
This sequence comes from Rana temporaria, assembly GCF_905171775.1. NCBI lineage: Eukaryota > Metazoa > Chordata > Amphibia > Anura > Ranidae > Rana > Rana temporaria. The sequence goes on along the minus strand of NC_053491.1, from coordinate 21,417,294 downwards.
ATTTTTTTAGGCGAAAAAATCGCCCAGCTCTATTTACCATATTGCATTTTACAGAAAATGACAGCAGCTGCAGATTGAAAAGGAAAGGTACGTTTTAAAAACATCCAATCACATTATGACTTGTGTCGCAATTGTATACGCTATATTATTATTTAATTTTTTTATTCTCTATTTTTTTTAAGGCTCAGTTCACATCTATGAAGGTGGCTGTGGGTGCAAGAATTGCAGCAACTCGCTATCATCCGCAGTGAAAACGTATTGCTGTGAGAGGAAAAAAACAGACAGGGAGTAAAGTAAAAGCAGCGCACATTACACATTGTTAGGCACACAGTTAACTCCTTCCAAGCCAGTGTCATTAACCACTTGCCGACCAGCCGCCGTCATTATACTGCGGCAGGTCGACACGATCACGCGAAATGTCGTTGCTGTACGCCAGTCCCTTTAAGCAGGATAGCAGGCGCACGTGCACGCCCGCTGCACCGCGGGGGTGCTGATGCACGTGGCCACGTGCGATTGCGGGCACAGGAGTCAGAACAGGGACATGTGTGCGTCCCTGTTTTGTGAGGAGAGGAGACAGATTGTGAGTTCCTACAAGCTGGAAAGCACGATCTGTCAATATCTCCAGTCACCCCCCCTACAGTTAGAACACACACTAGGGAACACAGTTAACCCCTTGATCGCCCCCTAGTGTTAACCCCTTCCCTGCCAGTGACATTTACACAGTAATCAGTGCATTTTTATAACGCTGATCGCTGTTATTCTGACTCCGATTGTTGTGAAGCAATTTGTCCCTTGTGAGACCTCTATGCCTGGCCTGTATAAGCAGATATAATCACTGAGGACAATCCTTATCAGATAGCTTGAACTCACCAATACCGTTTTCCATCCAATGAGGTGTTTTATTTTGAAACATCAGGTTACAGCAGATGACAGGATACAACAGATGAATAGGTTGTGGTAATTATGCAGTCAAAGATGATATTGTCTGTAGCTTACTATGCAGAATACATGTGTCCTGCTACATGTGGCCTGTAGCTTCATCCATGACAAAGGAAGTGCAATCACAGGAAGAATCGGTGGAGCATTACATACAAAGGAAGTGTGTCATAACATCAGGGAAAAGACATTTAAAAAACAAGTGCATTACCACAAAAGGTCACTAGATGGCAGCATGTGAACTAAATATAAACGTTGATAGAAAATGGTTGGATCGAGCGAAACCTCCGCTTTAATGTAGTGCTGTTAATTTACGCAGCCCTTTACATACAGTCAGGTCCATATGTATTGGGACATCGACACAATTCTAATCTTTTTGGCTCTATACACCACCACAATGAATTTGAAATGAAACAAACAAGATGTGCTTTAACTGCAGACTTTCAGCTTTAATTTGAGGGTATTTTACATCCAAATCAGGTGAACGGTGTAGGAATTACAACAGTTTGTATATGTGAGGGAAAAGGGAGTAGCCGATCCAGGTGGGAACCCAGATGAATATCCTCCGCTGCAGACAACTCAGGTGCAGGCAATGCACTTGGCAAAGCAGGAACAAAAATTGTCTATGGACAGCCGCAAATTGTAGCTTTTATTAAAAGAAGGACAGCACTACAAGTCACAGCAAAATAAAATAAAACCCGACTGATGACGCGTTTCGCACTAGAACTAGTGCTTAGTCATAGCTTGTATATGTGCCTCCCACTTTTTAAGGGACCAAAAGTAATGGGACAATTGGCTGCTCAGCTGTTCCATGGCTAGGTATGTGTTATTCCCTCATTATCCCATTTACAAGGAGCAGACAAAAGGTCCAGAGTTCATTTCAAGTGTGCTATTTGCTTTTGGAATCTGTTGCTGTCAACTCTCAATATGAGATCCAAAGAGCTGTCACTATCAGTGAAGCAAGCCATCATTAGGCTGAAAAAACTAAACAAACCCATCAGAGAGATAGCAAAAACATTAGGTGTGGCCAAATCAACTGTTTGGAACATCCTTAAAAAGAAAGAACGCACCAGTGAGCTCAGCAAAACCAAAAGACCCGGAAGATCACGGAAAACAACTGTCGTGGATGAGCGAAGAATTCTTTCCCTGGTGAAGAAAACACCCTTCACAACAGTTGGCCAGATCAAGAACACTCTCCAGGAGGTAGGTGTATGTGTGTCAAAGTCAACAATCAAGAGAAGACTTCACCAGAGTGAATACAGAGGGTTCACCACAAGATGTAAACCATTGGTGAGCCTCAAAAACAGGAAGGCCAGATTATAGTTTGCCGAACAACATCTAAAAAAGCCTTCTCAGTTCTGGAACAACATCCTATGGACAGATGAGACCAAGATCAACTTGTACCAGAGTGATGGGAAGAGAAGAGTATGGAGAAGGAAAGGATCTACTCATGATCCAAAGCATACCACCTCATCGGTGAAGCATGATGGAGGGGGGTACGGGCAGGGGGGAATATTAGTAACTCAGTTTTAGAGAGATTTAGTTTAAGGAAGTGGTGCGACATCCATGCTGAGAGAAAGTTAGTAATGCGAGAGGAGAGTGGGCATGTATGGCTGCCAATGGAACTGGTATTCTTGCGTGGGCATGTATGGCTGCCAATGGAACTGGTATTCTTGTATTTATTCATGATGTGCATCCCCCACCCCCTCTACCCACTAACTCACTCACTGCCCAAGAGATTGCCAATCGCTTCAAAGACAAGATTTGTGCAATTCGTGAGGACACCTCTACTGTCCGTACATCTTCACCACCCAACATAACTTGCCTAACGGCACTTTCAACAGTCTCCTCTTTTGAATTGGCTAGTATTGAAGAGGTTACAAAACTTTTCTCAGATGCCCACCTAACCAATTGTCCCTTGGACCCTGTTCCCTCACATCTACTACGGTCACCCTCTTCTTCTATCCTATGCTCCCTCACTCACATCTTCAATCTCTCCCTCTCTAGTGGCACCTTCCCCTCCCCTCCCCTCTAAAACATGCACAGATCACTCCCATACTTAAAAAGCCCTCACTGGACCCCACCAACCTGAACAACTTAAGACCCATCTCATTGCTCCCATTTACCTCTAAACTTCGAGAACGCCTAGTCTACAACCGTCTTGGCTCCTACCTCAGTGAAAATAACCTTCTTGACCCCTTACAGTCTGGATTTCGCTCGCAGCACTCCATGGAAAATGCCTTACTAAAAATCACTAACGATTTACTAACTGCTAAAAGCAACAGCCAGTACTCCATACTCCTACTTGACCTCTCTGCAGCCTTTGATACCGTTGACCACCCGCTCCTTCTCAATAAACTCCATTCCCTTGGCCTCCAAGATTCTGCTCTATCCTGGTTCTCTGCCCATCTATCACAGCGCTCCTTCAGTGTTACCTACAACTCTGTCTCCTCCTCTCCATTGTCCCCCAAGGCTCTGTTCTTGGACCACTTATTTTCTCTATCTACACCCCTGGTCCCTTGGTCACTTGATAACCGCCCACGGCTTTCAATACTACTTATACGCCAATGACACTCAAATCTATCTGTCTACTCCTCACCTCACTCCTTCACTCTCCTCTCGCATTACTAACTTTCTCTCAGCATGGATGTCGCACCACTTCCTTAATCACTTAAGCCCCGGACCATTTTGTTGCTAAATGCCCAGGCCAGGTTTTGCGATTCGGCACTGCGTCGCTTTAACAGACAATTGCGTGGTTGTGCGACATGGCTCCTAAACAAAATTGGCGTCCTTTTTTCCCCACAAATAGAGCTTTCTTTTGGTGGTATTTGATCACCTCTGCGTTTTTTATTTTTTGCGCTATAAACAAAAATAGAGCGACAATTTTGAAAAAAATTCAATATTTTTTACTTTTTGCTATAATAAATATCCCCCAAAAACATATATAAAAAAAAAATTTTTCCTCAGTTTAGGCCTATACATATTCTTCTACCTATTTTTGGTAAAAAAAATCGCAATAAGTGTTTATCGATTGGTTTGCGCAAAATTTATAGCGTTTACAAAATAGGGGATAGTTTTATTGCATTTTTATTCAATATTTTTTTTTTACTACTAATGGCGGCGATCAGCGGTTTTTTCGTGACTGCGACATTATGGCGGACTCTTCGGACAATTTTGACACATTTTTGGGACCATTGTCATTTTCACAGCAAAAAATGCATTTAAACGTCATTGTTTATTGTGAAAATGACAGTTGCAGTTTGGGAGTTAACCACAGGGGGCGCTGTAGGAGTTAGGGTTCACCTAGTGTGTGTTTACAACTGTAGGGGGGTGTGGCTGTAGGACTGACGTCATTGATCGAGTCTCCCTATAAAAGGGATCACTCGATCGATGCAGCCGCCACAATGAAGCACGGGGAAGCCGTGTTTACATACGGCTCTCCCCGTTCTTCAGCTCCGGGGAGCGACCGCGACAGGGCGGCTATAAACGAATAGCCGCGCCGTCGTCCCGGATCACTCCCCGAGGTAAGCCGCACGCAGCGGGGGGGGGTCCCGATCGGACCCCCGACCCGCTAGAAGGCAGGGACGTATATATACGCCCATCTGCCTGGACGTGCCATTCTGTGGACGTAAATAGGCGTGCGGCGGGCGTTAAGTGGTTAAACTAAATCTCTCTAAAAGTGAGTTACTAATATTCCCCCCCCACCCATGCCCCCCTCCATGACTTTTCCATCAAAATCAACAATGCAACCATCAGTCCCTCTCCTCACGCCAGGGTACTAGGTGTAATCCTGGACTCTGATTTGTCATTTCAGCCTCAAGTCCAATCGTTGTCAAAAGTTTGTAGAATTCACCTTCGTAACATCTCTAAAATTCGCTCCTTTTTAACAAATGAAACCACCAAACTCCTCATTCACCCCCTTGTTATCTCTCGCCTTGACTATTGCAACTCCCTTCTCATAGGCCTGCCTCTCCATAGGCTATCCCCTCTTCAGTCTATCATGAATGCTGATGCCAGACTTATCCACCTTACCAACCGCTCAGTGTCTGCCAACCCTCTCCTCCAATCCCTACACTGGCTCCCGATCACCCAGCAAATTAAATTCAAAATACTAACCACAACCTACAAAGCCATCCACAACTATGCCCCGAGCTACATCACCAATCTTGTCTCCAAACATATCCCAAACTGTCCTCTCCGCTCTCCTCAAGATCTCCTACTGTCAAGCTCTCTCGTCTCTTCCTCCCATGCTCGTCTCCAGGATTTCTCCAGAGCCTCTCCCATCCTCTGGAACTCACTACCTCAACCTGTCCGGCTATCCCCTACTCTTGTTACCATCAGGTGATCCCTGAAAACTCACCTCTTCAGGGAAGCCTATCATGTCTCCAACTAATCTTTTACCACTTCCATCAGCTCATTCCCCACAGTTACAACCTTTTGTACCACCTGCCCCACCCTATTAGATTGTAAGCTCTTCTGAGCAGGGCCCTCTCAATCCTCTTGTATTTTATTGTATTGTAACTGTATTGTCTCCCTTTTATATTGTAAAGCGCTACGTAAACTGTTGGCGCTATATAAATCCTGTATAATAATAATAATAATAATAATAATAATAATAATAATAATGTGACTGCTGACAAAAGCAGCAGGATGAATTCCGAAGTGTTTCGGGCAATATTATTATCTGCTCATTTTCAGCCAAATGCTTCAGAACTCATTGGACGGCACTTCACAGTGCAGATGGACAATGACACGAAGCATACTGCGAAAGCAACCAAAGAGTTTTTTAAGGGAAAGAAGTGGAATGTTATGCAATGGCCAAGTCAATCACCTTGTCAATGGCCAAGTCAATTAACTTGCTGAAGGCAAAACTGAAGGAAAAATGCCCCAAGAACAAGCAGGAACTGAGGACAATTGCAGTAGAGGCCTGGCAGAGCATCACCAGGGATGAAACCCAGCGTCTGGTGATGTCTATGCGTTCCACACTTCAGGCTGTAATGTTCTGAAAAGGATTTGCAACCAAGCAGGGCTGCTAATAGGCCAGTACAACTGGCCCAGTTGTACCGGGCCCGGCCAGCAGAAGGGCACCCAGCAACCTGAACAAAATAGTAGTTAAATGTAAAAAAAAAAAAACATGACCGATCAGGGTCTCATAACATCGTCCAGCACCAAACCCCCCCCCCCCCCTGTACATTTAAAGTTTTCCCCTGTACATTTTACGTTTTTTTTATTATTTGCCATGTTCATTCTTATGTGGCAACAGTGGCAGCCGCGGCAGGGGAGGGACTATTTCTCGTATTTCGGGCGCAGAAGAATACCTCATCCGCGACTGCTCCTCGTGCCATGCTGGCTCAAGTCCTGGCCAGCGCAACCTCTGTAGTGCCGTCACCTCCTGGTGCGGCAGAGTGATTTTGATTCCTCTCTCTCCGCGTGAAAAACGAGCAGTGAGGCGACTAAAGGGGAGCAGCGGCGGAAGAGGATATCGGCAGAGGCAGAGCAAAGGCATTCCATGAATCATGATGATCATCTAACTGGAATAGTTTGTGGGGGACCCTCAAGTCCAGGCAGCAGCAGGATCACCAGGAATAAGTGGTCAGGTGTGTGCTTGCTTGGGGGGGGGGGCGAATGTGGGCTTCAAGATCTACTACCACAGTTTTTTTTGTAGCATGGCACCTCTAGTAACACTGCATTACTCTGCTATTTGCATTGTTTCTGGTAATGGCACCTATACATTGTGGCATGGGTGGCTTTGTCTGCCCATAACACGTGCTGCTTGTAGAGACAGTGCCACCCATGCTGCCAAATCGCCTATGCCGTAATGTGCTGCAGACAGTGCCACCCATGATGCTAATGCCATAACGCATGTGCTGCCTGCAGAGGCAGTGCCACCCATGCCACACAATATGGCATTGGCGGCATGGGTGGCACTGTCAGCAGGTAGCACATGAATTATGGCATTAGCGTAATGGGTGGCACTGTCTGCAGCACATTGCGGCATGGGAGACAGTGCCACCCATGCCGCCAATGCCGTAATGTTCTGCAGACAGTGCCACCCATGCCGCTAATGTCATAACGCATGTGCTGCCTGCAGAGGAAGTGCAATCCATGCTGCATGTAGAATTATGCTATTGGCGGCATGGGTGGCAGTCTCTGCAGCACTATATGGCATTGGCGGCATGGGTGGCACTGTCAGCAGGTAACACATGCGTTATGGCATTAGCGTCCTGGGTGGCACTGTCTGCAACACATTGCGGCATGGGAACCAGTGCCACCCATGCCGCCAATGTCGTAATGTGCTGCAGACAGTGCAACCCATGCCGCTAATATCATAACGCATGTGCTGCCTGCAGAGACAGTGCCACCCATGCTGCCAATAGAATTATGCCATGGTTGTTAGTGTCTGCAGCACATTATGGCATTGGCGGCATGGGTGGCACAGTCTGCAGCACAATATGACATCTGGGGAGGGGCCATGGGCGGAGCCAGGGTGGGGCTGAAGGAGGGACCAGGGGTGGAGCTGAAGGGGGCCCCATCAGGTAGGCTGTACGGGGCCCCATGATTTCTATCAGTGGCCCTGCAACCAAGTATTAAAAAAGTGAAAGTTTGATTCATGATTGTTAACCACTTAAGCCCCGGACCAAAAAGCAGGTAAAGGACCAAGCCCCTTTTTGCGATTCGGCACTGCGTCGCTTTAACTGACAATTGCGCGGTCGTGCGACGTGGCTCCCAAACAAAATTGGTGTCCTTTTTTCCCACAAATAGAGCTTTCTTTTGGTGGTATTTGATCACCTCTGCGGTTTTTATTTTTTGCGCTATAAACAAAAATAAAGCGACAATTTTGAAAAAAATGCAATATTTTTTACTTTTTGCTATAATAAATATCCCCCAAAAATATATAAAAAAAAAATTCCTCAGTTTAGGCCGATACATATTCTTCTACATATTTTTGGTAAAAAAAATGCAATAAGCGTTTATCGGTTGGTTTGCGCAAAATTTATAGCGTTTACAAAATAGGGGATAGTTTTATTGCATTTTCATAAAAAAAAATTCTACTACTAATGGCGGCGATCAGCAATTTTTTTTGTGACTGCGACATTATGGCGGACACTTCGGACAATTTTGACACATTTTTGGGACCATTGTCATTTTCACAGCAAAAAAATGCATTTAAAATGCATTGTTTATCGTGGAAATGACAGTTGCAGTTTGGGAGTTATGCGCTGAAGGAGTTATGTTTCACCTAGTGTGTGTTTACAACTGTAGGGGGGTGTGGCTGTAGGAGTGACGTCATCGATTGTGTCTCCCTATAAAGGGGATGACACGATCGATGCAGCCGCCACAGTGAAGCACGGGGAAGGTGTGTTTACACGCGGCTCTCCCCGTTCTTCAGCTCCGGGGACCGATTGCGTGACTCCAGCGGCGATCGGGTCCGCGGGTCCCGCAGTCCCGGTCCTGGAGCTTCGTACCGGGTCGCGGGCGCGCTTTTGCAACCCACGGCTGGTTAGATGTACAGGACGTACCTGTACGTGCATCTGCCTAGCCATGCCATTCTGCTGACGTAAATATGCAGGAGGCGGTCGTTAAGTGGTTAATCTGTCCCATTACCTTTGGTCCCTAAAAAAGTGGGAGGCACAGATACAAACTGTTGTAATTCCTACACCGTTCAGCTGATTTGGATGTAAATACCCTCAAATTAAAGCTGAAATTCTGCAGTTAAAGCACATCTTGTTTATTTAATTTCAAATCCATTGTGGTGGTGTATAGAGCCAAAAAGATTAGAATTGTGTCCAGGGCAGGACTTAGGGTGGTGGGGGCCCCTGGGCTTGAGTGTTGATTGAGGGGGCCCCTGAGTGCAAAGCTGATCGAAGTTGTTGAGCAGGGGGGGCTGCCATCGATCCGAGTTGTTGAGCGGGGGGCGATTGATCAAAGTTGTTGCGGGGGGGTGCCATTGAGATTGAAGCTGATCGAAGTTGTTGAGCGGCGGGGGCTGCCATCGATCCAAGTTGTTGAGCAGGGGGGGGGGTCGCCGATTGATCAAAGTTGTTGAGGGGGGGGGAACCCAATCGTAGTTGTTGAGCGGGGGTGTGAAGGGGACTTCTTACCTCTTCATCAGCAGCGGCATGGCTCTCTTCCTGCTTCCTCCTCCCGAGGCCCCCTATTGGGCGGGGCCCATGGGCTTGAGCCCAGTCAAGCCCAATGGTAAGTCCAGTCCTGATTGTGTCGGTCGCTGTCCCAATATTTATGGACCTGACTGTAGGTTACTGTACTTTGAACACCATTACTAATATTGCCATGCAATTTCCAGTCACTAATGCTCACTAGCCCTCCTTTCTTTCTTTCTCATGACCTGACGAAAAATGTTAAAATTTTACCTCAGCAGTATATTTTCCTACAAATTTCTGTATTTTCCCCATGATTCATTTCTTCATACTCAGCTCCTACTTGTAACATGTATGGGTTAAAAGGTATAAGCAAGGGAAGGAAAATGCTCGCCTAAAAAAAAACTAAAAAAAGCTGAATTTTTACTTTTTTGGGAGAATAAAGAAAGGTCACAAGAGAATGTCGGCTCAAACATAAATTATTAAAAAATCTGGGCTGGATGTTTGGCTTCCACATGAACTAATGAAATACTTGCAAGGAAGTCCAGGAAGTGTCTTTTCTCTTTTATTTTTTATTTTGTGAGCGCCAGAGGGGTCAGAAGATTAGGATGTAGCAGATGTGGTTTATTAGGATAAATTTAGGTGTCAGGTGGATTTAAGAAATGCAAATGAACCAGGATTCTTGAAAATAAATTTCAGCATATAGACATCTACATACAGTGCTGGAAGTATAACCTTGAAAGAGCCAACCGATCTTGTGAAAAGTTTAGTATCAGATTATGATTATACAGACATTGGGCTAGATTCAGAGAGAGATACGATGGTGTATCTCCTGTTACGCATAGATATGCCTAAGATCCGATCCATTGAGGCACAGCACATCGGGGTACTGGGCACATTATGGTGCACATCATTTACCAGCCAGCATGCAGAGTAGCGCAGGAAGCATAGGTGTGTGTGGGGTGTGTGCCAGCAGGGCACATCCTAATCACCCCGTGCAGCGTAGATTCCACCTGCTGCCTGGGCTCATGTCTTTTACTGTCCACTTCCTTTTCTGAGTGAGCACATGGAGTGATTGCTACAGATCACTCACTATGTTCATTCATAACTGAAGCCTAGTAAACTGTGTTTACTAGGCTTCAGTTTGTGAATGAATAGGAAGGAACTCAGTACAGAGCATTTCTCATTCAATCACTGTCCAGTTCAGCTGACGCTGTATATACAGTATACACACACACATGTGCGTTTAAGCTTTGGGTGCACACCCTAATGCAATTGTCTGCACACACCACTAGCAGGAAGCATGTGTAATATGTTCTCTGTACTGTCACGGCACTTACTCGGCTCCCCGGCGGCCCCTCCTCTCTTCTCGTCCATCCCAGACGATGTCACAAGCAAATGGGGATGGACGAGAAGAGAGGAGGGGCTGCCGGGGAGCAGCGTGAGTGCCGTGACAGGAGAGAGAACATATTACACACGCTTCCTGCGCTACTCTGCATGCTCGCTAAATCTCGATCTACCCGTCAGGTGCCAGCTGTCGGCGATTGACGGGTAGACCGCCGCGGACCTCCGACCGGCCCACTAAGCCATCGGCCCACCGGGAATTTCCCTGTAGTCCCGATGGCCAGTCCATCCCTGGGTGGAGATTTACCTGAGCAACATGGGAGAAGTCAAATATCACTGGCACAGTGTCATCTTCTCACACCTGATTTAAACTAATCGCAGTACTACTGTGTTGCAGTTGCATGCATTGCACCGTAATCAGGTTGCAAGGTGTGAAAAAATAAGTTCAGAGGCCAGACTGCTGAAACACGGTGCACAACAAAACTCCACACCCCCCCAAGAAGTACACCACTGGTGTAGACAATAGACCTCACCACCAGAGACATCTCTGCTCTGGCTGCTCCTCTCAGTTAGAGCAGCCACAATGCAGCAGAGTGGGTCAGTAAAGGATAAAAGTGGTGAGGGCTTGTAGGAAGGTGCCTACTTTTGGGGTGCTGCGGGCTCTCAGTTTGGCTGAATGCATAGGCGTGCGCACAGGGTGTGCCTGGGCACACCCTAATCACCCTGTGCTGGGCAGATTTCCCCTGCTGCTTGGTTGCGAGAAAGAGACTGGGGAACCTCTGTCCTCAGTCCCTTTCTTTGTCTCAAAAGTGAGACATCAGGGGACTGTTTAGACCCCTGATATTTCACCAAAGCCCAAAATGGGGTACCAATTTTTTTTGTAAAAAACAATAATAAAAATGATCGTATAAAAATATTATAAAAAATGTAATCATGAAAAAAATCAGTTAGATTTGCGCAGTTTTTACGTAGGCGCAGGGCACCGTTTTTGCCCTGCGCCCCCGCAAATTATCTGCGCTACCCTTGATTCACGGAGCAGTAGCTCCGTAAATTGCGTGGGCGCTCCGGCAAAATGCCCGGCGTAAGCGCGTGCAATTTAAATGATCCCGTAGGGGGCGTGGATTATTTAAATTAGGCGTGTTCCCGCGCCGAGCGTAGTGCGCATGCTCCGTCGGGAAACTTTCCTGACGTGCATTGCGGTAAATGACGTCGCAAGGACCTCATTTGCTTCAAAGTGAACGTGAATGGCGTCCAGCGCCATTCACGATTCACTTACGCAAACAACGTAAATTTCAAATTTCGCGACGCGGGAACGACGGGTATACGTAGCATTGGCTGCCCCTGCTAATAGCAGGGGCAGCCTTCTGCAAAAACCGACGTACGCAAACGATGTAAACTGCGTACACAGGGCTTGCGTAGGGTTGTGAATCGGCGTTAGTATGCAATTTGCATACTATACGCTGACCACAACGGGAACGCCACCTAGCGGCCTGCGTAAGAATGCAGCCTAAGATATGCGGGCATAAGGAGCCTTATGCCAGTCATTTCTTAGGCTGCCGTCGGCGTAACAAGGTTACTGAATAAGGAGCATTCGTAACGCCGGCGCAGGTAAGCAATTGCGCTGCGTAACTATGGTTACACAGACGCAATTGCTCTTTGAATCTACCCTGCTGACATCAACCTCTGCCCTACTGACATCGACCTCTGTGTGTTTGAGCTTTAGGGTGCACACCCTAATGCAGTAGGCTGCGCACACCTATGGCTGAATGTAGTCTATGGCTTGGTACTTTGTGGTTTCCCCTCAACACAAAAAGACGCTGCACCCAGGGCAGCTGTCCCTCCTGCCACCCCTGACCACGACTAACCCGTGATAATCGACAACCAATAACATAGCGATCTCCACCAGTCTAACCAAAATAAACAAACTAAAGATACTAATGCCGCGTACACACGATCAAAATTTCCGTCAACAAATGTTCGATGGGAGCTTGTTGTCGGAAATTCCGACCGTGTGTAGGCTCCATCGGACATTTTCTGTTGGAATTTCCGACAACAAAAATTTGAGAGCTGGTTCTCAAATTTTCCGACAACAAAATCCGTTCTCGTAAATTCCGATCCTGTGTGGACAATTCCGACGCACAAAATTCCACGCATGCTGTGAATCAAGTACGAGACGGAAGCGCTCGGTCTGGTAAAACTAGAGATAGCACATTCGTCACGCTGTAACGGAGTGAAAAGCACGAGGTTGAAAAGCGTGAATCGTCTCTCACCAAACTTTTACTAACACGACTGGTATTGAACTTCCCTTTAATAGTGCCGTCGTATGTGTTGTACGTGGCGGCGTTCTTGGCGTTCGGAATTTCCAACAACATTTGTGTGACAGTGTGTATGCAAGACAAGTTTGAGCCAACATTCACCGGAAAAAAATCCACGATTTTGTTGTCGAAATGTCCGATCGTCTGTACGCGGCATTATAGTTTGGAAGATGTACTGTAATAAATTGAGCAAGCCATTACAATTAGTTAACTACTAAAAGATTTAACTGCCTACCTTCTCCACCTATCCTTTATATAGTGGGGGGGGGAATATTTTTTTGATCCCCTGCAGATTTTGTAAGTTTGCCCACTTACAAAGAAATGAAGGGTCTATCATTTTTAACATAGGTGTATTTGATAGAGACAGAATATCAACCACAAAACTAGAAAAAACACAATACAAATGTTATAAATGTAAAATAAGTATTTGATCCCCAAGCAAAACCTGACTTGGTGGAGAAACCCTTGTTGGCAAGCACAGAGGTAAGACGTTTCTTGTAGTTTGAACACATCTCAGGAGGGATTTTGGTCCACTCTTCTTTACAGATCTTCTCTAAATCTTTATTGTTTCTTGGCTGTCGCTTGGCAACTCAAAGTTTCAGCTCCCTCCATAAATTTTCTATAGGATTAAGGTCTGGAGATTGGCTAGGCCACTTATTGTCATGTTGGAAGACCCATCTATGACAAATCTTCAGTGTTCTGGCTAAAGGGGAAAAAGGTTCTCATCTAAGAATCAACTCAATAAAAATGTTGGTCTTATCTGACCACAGCACTTTCTCCCAATCCTTCTCTGAATCATTTAGATATTCATTGGCAAACTTCAGATGGGCCTGTGCATGTGCTTTCCTGAGGAGGGGAACCTTATGGGTGCTGCAAAATTTCAATTCATGGCGCGTCTTGTGTTACCAATGCTTTGTTTGGTGACTGTGGTCCCAACTTCCTTGAGATCATTCACAAGCTCCTCCTGTGTAGTTCTGGATTTATCCCTCACTTTTCTCATGATCATCCTCACCCCATGAGGAGACATTTTGCATGGAGCTCCAGTCAGAGGGCGATTGATGGTTATTTTGTATTTCTTCTATTTGCAAATAATCACTCCAACAATTGTCACCAATCTTCTTGCTGATGGTCCTGTAGCCCATTCCAGTATTGTGCAGGTCTACAATCTTGTCCGTGATGTCCTTTGACAGCTCTTTGGTCTTGCCCACGATGGTGAGGTTTGAATGGAAGAACGAGATTCTGTGGACAGATGTCTTTTATACACATAACGAGTTGTCGGTAGGAGCCCTTCTTATATTGACAGGACTAATCTGTGTACCACATGGGCACCTACTGTTGCCAGTCTGTGGGAGGCAGAATTATTGTTGGTTGTTAGGGGATCAAAAAAGTATTTTACACGCGGAACTGAAACTCAATTTATAGCATTTGTATTTTCTGGATTTGTGGTTGATATTCTGTCTCTATTATTTAAAATACACCTAAGATAAAAATTATAGACACTTCATTTCTTTGTAAGTGGGCACATTTACAAAATCTACAGGGGGTAAATTAACAATTTTCCCCATTGTATACTGATGGTAGTCCACAGTGTACTTGTACTTTCTCCATAAACCTTAAAGCGGAGTTCCACCCAAAAGTGGAACTTCCCGTTCATCGGATTCCCCCCCCCCCCCTCTGGTGCCACAATTGCCACCTTTCGGGTAGGGGGGACAGGATGCCTGTCTTTGACAGATATCCTTTCCCACTTCCGGGAGTCCGGGCCGCGGTCCGTGACATCACTGTGAGCCTCCCTTCTCCTCCCCCGGCTGCCGGCCAAATAGGAGAGAGTAGAAGCAGAAAGGCTACACTGCCGGGTTCCCTTATCAGCAATGGCGGTGGCAGTACCCGACAGCTGATGGAAACATCAGCTGCGGGTGCCGGCATCGCTGGACTCCAGGACAGGTACGTGTCCCATTATTAAAAGCCAGCAGCTGCAGTATGTGTCGCTGCTGGCTTTTATTCTTTATTTTTTTCCGGGCGGAACACTGCTTTAAAGAGGAGATTCAGCCAAGTTCCAAAAACGTAAAAGTCATCAGCTAGAAAAACTGTAGCTGCTGACTTTTAAATAACACACACCCACCTGTCCAAGAATCTAGCGCCATTTCTCGACCATGGCAGGTTCTTTGCCAGCCTTCAGGTTTTCTGGGCTGACATGTTAATTATGAGAAGCCAGCTGTGACTACTTGCTGCTTCACAGCTAGCTTCCCACTGTGTATGCTCAAGCCAAGCTATGCCCTGTAAATGGTCTCACAGCATCCTGGGACCTTTGACATGTCCCAGAAGGTTGTGGGGGAGAACTTCCGTTTGTAATCCAAACGGAAGTGGGAGCCGGTACCTGCCAAAAATTAGGTACCAGCTCACCACTAAAAAATTATTACAAATACTGTATAGTATAGGAGGGGTGGGGGGAGGAAGAGGAAGAACTGAACTTCCCCTTTTTAATGACAAAGCCTTGTACTTGCAAGCCTTCAACAGGTAGAGAGCTTTTCCAGTACCGAGGATGGAAAAGCCCTCTGAGACCAGTGTAGGCAGGGGCCTCTGGACAATGTCTTCTTCTCATCCTTTATGTAGCGCCCTACTCCTGTTGAACAGGTGTTGCTTTAAATTTAGCGGGGTCTGAGCTGTTATTTGGCTCAGACAAAAGTGATTAGGGGCAATTTAGCCTCTGTTCCAGCTGTGACTGTGCTGGGAGTATCCACCATTGTTCGCCTGGGGGTGTCATTACCACCCTAGACCAAGGGTAGCAGCAGCAAGGTCAAGGTGTATTGGGTATTCCCCTCGGCAGCGAATCAGTGGGAGTGGTTGCTCGCTGTGCATGCCGGGGAGGGGTACTTAAGGGACAGACGCCATTAGGATGAGGTCGTCTGTCGTCCCACGCGCCTCGTGGCCTGGCCTAAGGTGCCTGTCCTGAATCCTGGTTCCTGTACCACGTTGGCCCGGGGCTGTGACTTTGTGTGTGGGCCCAGTAGTCTGGCTGGGGCCAGCCTTGCAGAGGTGATCCTGTGCTGTCCGTCCTGCGGCGGGAAGCCACTTGATGAAGGAAGCCAGGGGAGGACCTATCTTTGAGAGGGCCATGCAAGAGGCTGGTACCTTGGGAGAAGGCCTGGAAACTTAATTGAAGGATGAACCGCACACCGAGAGGCTTGACAGTGTCGCCTGTCGGGACCAAAAGTTCTACTAAAGCTAAGCTGGAGAGATCCGGGTGCTGAATCCTGTGGCAGAGGATTCCGGACCAAAGTGTCTCTTCATAAAGGAAGGTCTGTGGCAGAGACTGTACTTTACTTAGTGCGCCATCCCAGCTGCTAGGCCAGTGAGAGGTACCTATCCAAGTGAGCAATACCCACTCTGGCTAGAGTGGTGACAAGAACTGTTTGCTGGAAGCAGGAGTGTTTCCTTACTTTGTGATTATGCACCTGAACCTACCTACCCTTCCACCCCTCATCCCTCTTTTCTAACGTTCTGCAAAATAAACCCAAGAAAAATAAAAGTATTGTGTGGACATTGAAATTCTTCAGACTCTCCTTTCACCCTAGACAGTGAGAATATAGAGGTAACGTGCCACCCAAAAATAACCAGCAGCTCCTACAGGGGTAGTGCTACATTTAAAAAACATGCTTGGGGGATTCTGTAAAGTTGTGGAACAGTATGGAACAGTCACAGTATGGAACAGTCACTTTAAAAGTCACACTAAACAATGACAAACCTCTGGCTGACTTCTTATTGTAAACAAATAAGCCAGAAGTCTATGGTGACATCATTGACCAAATATGGTCAGGATTGTAGGACGGCCAACATCATTGGGCAGTGGGTCATCATGGCAGTGGTTCACACTGGATCTACACTGCTAAATTAAGCGATTGATGCTGGATTTACAATGTGAGAAAATATTAGTATTTTTTCAAAATAAAGGACTTTTTGACAATGCCGGTATCTTCTTTTTTTTTCTTTTTTACTTTTTTTTACAGAGTGAGTAAGCAGAGTTACTGGGTACTCATTCCCCTGAGAAGGGAAAAGTCCACGAAACTCCCACATCCCTCAATATGCAAATGTAGTGGGGTCACACTATCATGAACTATATAGTGTGAATCCCCACTGAACTCTAGCTGTGTTTGTATATACTGTACATGTTTACATCTTTTTAGAAGCCATGCATTGTGGGATCGGAAGTATCGGGAGATATGGACTCCATTGACTCTTAGTAGAAACAGACTACACTTCCCACAATGCCCTGCCTTATTGGAACATGTGACCTCCGCACAGACTCATGGGGGAGGTTATTTAAAGACAGGGAGGAGCTGATTTCGCTCTCTCGGGACCTGCATCTTCTCCTCTGCGGAGCTGTGGAGAACAGCACAGCCACGCTGCTAGGCCTGAAACCTGGGTCTGGATCCACCAGAAGACTAACCATCCGAAGGGAAGCAAGACCAAGAGACCGGAGAGGCCGCCCAGCTGACGACTGAAACAGTGGGAACCGGATACCGGAGGTCTCGTGCTGCGGAACAGTTATTGACCAGCGCGCCTTTGAGAAGAATCCAGGCGGATCGGGCCTGTTGGGTGAGAGGGCACATGCTCAAAACCTCAAAACCCCCTTTTGTTGATAACTTAGAGTCACCCTGTAAGCTGGGGCCACGTGTTTGAACCCGGCCTGAACCAGAAAGGCCTAGTAAGTTGGGAGTTATACTTGCAGAACTGACTGACGCTGATAAGCGATCAGTTCATTTAGAATTGGCATTCGCTACACCTTTGACTGAGTTTATTCCCTCACTTACCTCCTTTGGATTACAAATCTAAAAGTGCACCAATGGCCGCAACGAAGATTTGTCCCTAGGAGACATTTGGGAGCTGTTTAAGCCAGGCCTGGCAAAGAGTTCAATACTAGCTGTTCTGCAGGACTGCCCACTAGGGGAGCTCGTGAGCAAAGACTATTAAATGTTCAGTATATAATTTATTCTGGTTAACCATTTCTCTTGTGTTTGCTAACTCTCGCAAAGGGCCCTTTGCAGAGTCATTGTGTATAATATTTGTGATGAATTATTAGGCTTCATTTCCACTGGTGTTTTTGCAGCCACTTGTGTTAGCCTTTTTTACAGCTTAAAAACGCCTGTCCATGTTTATTTTGTAAAAAAAAAAAAAAAAGCGCAGCGGTAGCGTTTTTGAGCGTTTTCACGCGTTTTTGAGCGTTTTTTAACGTCTGCCGTTTTTACAGCTCTACTCTGGAGCTACAGAACGCCCTGGTCCTGCGTTTTTTTACAGCTCAAAAACGCCTATGCCATTTGCAGCTCAAAAACGCCTATGTGGGCATGATGCCATAGAATAACGTGGACAGGCGTTTTTAAGCTGTAGAAAATGCTCAGAAAAGTGGCTGTAAAAACGTCAGTGGAAATGAAGCCTAATGCTATTCAAACCCTTTCCTTCTTTACCACAAGCAAAGTAAATGTATTCTTTTGGTTTGAATACATCAATTCTGTGACTTGTGTTTACTCTGGGCGCCAACGACACAAAAGAAAAGGTAATAAAATGATTGCATTACTATTGTATGTTTTATGTAATGCTATTGCGGCCTCAGCCAAGTAGGGGCCACAATACCATTGTATTCATCTGGTGTGCCAAGGGAGGGTTCGAGCCAGTTAAAGGGGACAAAACAGTTAAAGAGAGTAGATCCCAAATCTAACCAGCGGCTCCTCCGGGGGTAGCGCTACACAAACAAAGTACCTTGCAAAGTGTGGAGGTTTTGATGCCCATCCCCCTTGCTAGGTACCCTCTCAATGTTGAAACCATGTAGCCTTGTATGGTTCAAGAGTTGGACTGCACGTTCACTACCCTCCCTTTCCTGGCCACCCATGTAACATGCCTGGATAAGGGCCTGGTATGAATTTTGGAGGGAACCTCACAACATTTTTCCCCCTTTCTTTTCCTTAAAAAAAATGGCGTGGAGCTTCAATTAATACTAGACTCTTATTCAGGCTTGCAGTCTGGACGGCCAGGAAAGGGAGGGTAGCGGGGGGCATGTGCCCCCTCCCCTAAAACCTAAAACATACCAATCCAAATGCCTTCAACGTTGGGAAGGTAGCTTGCAAAGCCTCCATCTTTACAGGGTACCTTGTCTCCATGAGGGGACAAGGGTTTATCTCCACATCCATTGCCCCAAAAGGGATGTTTTGTGGTAGGCTTATCAGAATTTGTAAGCCATTTCCAGGATTATGTAAGCCCCCTAATTTCAGTTGCTGAATGCAGCCAAGGCCTGCATACCATTGGGCTGGTGAGATGCTATTCCGCCCTCAAAGTCTCTTTGCTTCACCAAAGTTAATGAACTTAGAGACATGGCTTCCCTGAGGAACATGGAAAAAGGCAGAAGAGGCCTTCCTGGAGACCTATAAGCCATGGCAACATTTTGTATATACCGAAACCTATCTCAATGAGTTCTCTCTACCTGAGTGACAAGCATTGCATGCGGATGCCCACCCTCGGGAGAGGCTTACCTACTGTCCCTCCCTTCTCCTCCCTCCTATTCTCTAGTCTACTCCCTCTCTAACTTCTCCCCCTTTTCCTTCTCTTTCCTCCCCCCTTCTCCTTCCCTTATTTCCACCATTTAATTTCAACCTCCCCTCCCATTCACCTTTCTTCTGTCTCTCCAACCACCCAACCCGACATTCCTGTTGGTCATACCACTCAAGAACCTAGTTGGTAATACATGGTGCTTACTTTTTTCCTTCTACCATACTCTGGTTGCCTTGTTGTTATGGAATGTACCCTTTGTTTGGATTCACTTACAGAGTCTGTTTTATTATTTTTTGTATCTTTAATTACCTATGTTGGAATTACTCTCCTCTCTGATCTTTATGACAGCTGTATACGGTATACCAGATTCATCAGCAGATGATGAGTACATTCATATGTCTTGTTCTCTCCATCATTTACATAATTTAACCACATTACAACCGCACGCGTCAAAGGACGGCAGGCGGAATTTCTCCATTGTTCTGACAAGCCGTCATATGACAGGGGTGAACAGCGGCGCGGATGCGCTATTTACCACGTGATCGGCCGTGATGAAGTCGACGGACAGTGTCTGGAACTGTCAGAATGGTGTCAACCAGTTGCTGAACCCATTCTAATGCTATGTGATGAATCTAAAAAGTCTACACACCCCTGTTAAAATGTCAGGTTTCTGTGATGTAACAAAATGAGACAACGATAAATCATTTCAGAACTTTTTCCACCTTTAAGGCCCCGTACACATGACCGAACATGTCCGCTGAAACTGGTCCGACGGACCAGTTTCAGCAGACATGTTCGGTCGTGTGTACGGCCGACCGGACAATTTTCCGGCAGATCGGACAGTTTCCAGCGGACAAATGTTTCTTAGCATGCTAAGAAACATGTTCGCTGGAAGCCTGTCCGTCGGACATGTTCGGTCGTCTGTACAGACTCACCGGACATGTCCGATCGGCCGAAAGCCCTCGCATGTGTTGAAGTGATTCGACGCATGCGTGGAAGCATTGACCTTCCAGGGCCGCGCACGTTGCCGCATCATCGTCGCGGCGCGGCCACGTCACCGTGTATCGTGTCCGTGTGGATTTCTGTCTGATGGTGTGTACAACCATCAGACAGAAATCCGGCAGCAGACGCAGCGGACATGTCCGCCGAAAACGGTCTGGCGGACCGTTTTCAGCGGACAGATCCGCTGGTGTGTACGAGGTCTAATGTGACCTATAAACTGTACAACTCAGTCGATCAAAAAATTGAAATCGTTTAGGTGGAGGGAAGTAAAAATTAAAAAATTAAATAATATGGTTGCATAAGTGTGTACACCCCTAAACCAATACTTTGTTGAAGCACCTTTTGATTTTTATCACAGCTCTCATTATTTTTGGGGATGAGTCTCTATCAGCATGGCACATCTTGACTTGGCAATATTTGCCTGCTCTTTGCAAAAATACTCCAAATCTGTGAGACTGCGAGGGCATCTCCTGTGCACAGCCCTCTACAGATCACCCCACAGATTTTCAATGGGATTCAGGTCTGGGCTCTGGCTGGGCCATTCCAAAACGTTAATCTTCTTCTGGTGAATGCATTTCCTTGTTGATTTGGATGTATGCTTTGCGTCGTTGTCATGCTGAAAGATGAAGTTCCTCTTCATGTTCAGCTTTCTAACAGAAGCCTGAAGGCTTTGTGTCAATATTGACTGGTGTTTGGAACTGTTCATAATTCCCTCTACCTTGATTAAGGCCCCTGTTCCAGCTGAAGAAAAACAGCCCCAAAGCCGTGATTCACAGTGGGTATGGTGTTTTTGTTGGTGATGTGCAGTGTTGTTTTTGCACCAAACATATCTTTTGTAATTATAGCCAAAAAGTTTGATCTTGGTTTCATCAGACATAACACATTTTCCCACATTCTTTTGGGAGACTTCAGATGTGTTTTTGCAAAATTTAGCCGGGCTTTGATGTCTTTCTTTGTAGGAAATAGACATGTGCAAAAGGAAACAATTTGTTTTGTTTCGTTTTAATTTGTTATTTAATTAATTTTGTTAAGTTAGATTCGTTAAATTTGTTAAATCCGTTTTCGGAATTCGATCGTTTTTGACCGAATTCGAAAAAAGCCGGTCGAATTCGAAAACATTTCTACCGGATTTGATAATATTTCTACCGGATTCGAATTCGATCATATTTTGATCAGGCTTGAAAATATTTCAACAGAATTTAATAATATTTCATCCGCTATTGTTAATATTTCAACCAAATTCGATGATATTTCAACCGGATTTGAAATTATTTCAACCGAATTTGAAATTATTTCAACCGAATTTGAAATTATTTCCACCGGATTGAAAATTATTTCAACCGAATTTGAAATTATTTCAACCGGATTTGAAATTATTTCCACCGGATTGGAAATTATTTTAACCGAATTTGAAATTATTTCAACCGAATTTGAAATTATTTCAACCGAATTTGAAATTATTTCAACCGAATTTGAAATTATTTCCACCGGATTGGAAATCATTTCAACAGAATTTGAAATTATTTCAACCGAATCAGAAATTATTTCAACCGAATTTGAAATTATTTCAACCGGATTTGAAATTATTTCCACCGGATTGGAAATTATTTCAACCGAATTTGATTGTATGCATTTGTATTTGTATTATTGTATTTGATTAATTCTATTAAATTCTATTCTGTTCTTTACTATTCTTTGATTTTCATTCTATTGTTTTATTATTTTATATTCTATTTTATTGTATTCTTTTTTAGAAATCGATTTATATATTTTAGATTTTGATTCAAATTTGCTTTCAATTTTCATTCGAATTTGTTTTCGATTCGAATTGTTTTTGAATTCGATCCGAATAGAATTTGTTTTCGAATTCGATTTGAATTTGTTTCAAATTCGATTTGAATTTGTTTCGAATTCGATTTGAATTTGTTTCAAATTCGATTCGAATTCGTTTAGAATTTCGTTCGCATTTTTCGAATTTGTTTAAGTTCGTTAATTTTGTAATTCGGAAATTCGGATGCATCCGAATTTCCGAATAATGAAAAATTCGTCCGAATTCAAATTTGTAACGAAACTAAACGATATTTATTATAGCAAAAAGTAAAAAATATTGCTTTTTTTTAAAAAATTGACGCTCTTTTTTTTGTTTAAAGCGCAAAAAATAAAAACCGCAGAGGTGATTAAATAAATCTATCCCCTATTTTGTAGACGCTATAACTTTTGCGCAAACCAATCAATATAAATTTATTGTGATTTTTTTTTAATCAAAAATATGTAGAAGAATACATGGCCTAAACTAAGAAAAAAAAAATTGGGATATTTATTATAGCAAAAAGTAAAAGATAGTGGCCCGGATTCAGAAAGGACTTACGCCGACGTATCTTCTGATACGCCGCGTAAGTCCACGGATGCGCCGTCGTATCTATGGGCCTGATTCAGGAAACAAGATACTCCTGAATTTTGGCTTGAACCGACCGACGTAAGTCTCCTACGCTGTCGTATATTGGGCGCATATTTACGCTGGCCGCAAGGGGCGCTTCCATTGATTTACGCGTCGAATATGTAAATGACCGAGATACGCCGATTCAGGGGTAAGTCATGTTAGGGTATGGACGTCGGAACAGTCGTCGTATTTTACGTTGTTTACCTAAGTCGTACGTGAATGGGGCTGGGCGTAGGTTACGTTACGTCGTAGGCAGTGATTCGATGTATCTTATGGAGTATTTTAGACGTGATTCTAAGCATGCGCACTGGGATGCATCCACGGTACGGCGCATACGTCGTTCGTTCGGACCATCATTTGCATGGGGTCACGGTTCATTTTAATAGATCACGCCCACTACCTTCCTACTTCGAATTAGGCGGGCTTACGCCGGCCAATTTACATTACGCCGGCGCAAGTTTGGGAGCGAGTGCTTTGTGAATACTGTTCTTGCCTCTCAGAGTTACGTTGGCGTAGCACATATGAGATGCGATACGCCGGCACAAAGATGCGCCGAGCTACCTGAATCTGGCCCATGGTGTTTTTTTTTCAAACTTATCACTCTTCTTTTGTTTATAGCACAAACAATAAGAACCACAGAGGTGATCAAATACCCCCAAAAGAAAGCTCTATTTGTGGGGAAAAATCACATAAGTACAGTGTTGCATGACCGCGCAATTGTCATTTAAAATGTGACAGCGCTGAAAACTAAAACTTGGCCAGGGCAGGAAGGGGGTGGAAATGCCCAGTATTGAAATGGTTATGCAACCACATTATTTTATTTTTATATTTTTATTTTCCATCCCTAAAAGATTTTGTTTTTCAGTTGCGTTGTACAGTTTATAGGTCACATTACAGCAGTGGCGTAGCGTGGGTTGTCAGCGCCCGGGGCGAGGCAAGTAATTTGCACCCCCCTGACTTGAGGACTTACCTATTTTCAGCTAGCTCCAGTCTGGTTACATGATCCCCTGTGTGAGCCAGCGGTGGCTGCAGGGGAGAGGAGAGCATGCTTGACAATAACTGATAAAGCCTGGAGTGGTGACATCACCTATAGGTTGCTATGTCAGGGGGTCAGGGGGGCGAGATCAAGGAGGAGGCTGCCGCAGTGGAACTATTCTCCCGACTCCCGAGCTCTCAGGCCTATCTGTCCTCCGCTCGGTCTCACCGCCATGAGAGAGATCCCCCTGCTGCTCGTCCGCACCCCAAGAATGGCCACTGTTGCTGGACAACGTGGACTCATCATAAGTTTAACAAGAGGCTTTTATCCACGTACCTAGACGGTCCACACTCGTGACAGCGCCCCTCTAAACCCTGCACCCCCCACGCTACGCCACTGCATTACAGGTGGAAATAGTACTGAAATCATTTCTTTGTCTCATTATTTTACATCACAGAAATCTGACACTTTAATAGGGGTGTGTAAACTTTTTATATCCACTGTATACAGGGAAAAAAACATCTTGAGAAAAATGTTAAATGTCAGACTTTTGTACAAAGGCATTTACAAAAAAAAATTTTTTTTACCCAATTTGAAGTTAAATGGATTGGTAGATATATATTTTAACAATGTGTTATTTTTCCCAAATCTTAGGCAGCCTTTCCTATCTTCGGCTCAGCAGGATTTCTGCATTACATATTTAGAAAAAAACACTTGAATACCCCTTTCTCTACATCAGAAGTATTAGCACTTATTCTCTAAATTGCTAAGAACTCTGTAGAAGTACGTTTGGGGGGGGGGAATAAAAAAGGAAATCAATTAGATGCTCTGGGAATGATTTTTGCATTCATGAATATTTTACATCAGAATTTTAAGTTACGTGGACAGAGAACAGTCACACTTTCATAGCGTCATTCATCTCGTCTGTCATTAAAGTGCAAAGTGACAAACACATGTATATGAGAATATAATGACCGCCTTTTAGACAAGAATTTCAGGTGTATAATTCAACAAAGAAAACTTTGAATGATGGGGGAAGACACGAAGGAGTCTAAAGCCCTTTTAACCACTTGCCGACCGCTTCAAGAAGATATACGTCGGCAGAATGGCTCGTGTGGGCAAAGCAACGTACCTGTACGTTGCTTTGAAAATTCCACCTAGTGGGCGTGCGCGTCACCGTCGGCGATCTCCGTGCCCGCGGCCCCCACGATCGTGTCACGTAGCTGCCAAACGGGGGGATCCCTATGTAAACAAGGCATTTCCCTGTTCTGCCTAGTGACAGAACACTGATCTACTGCTCCCGCCACCATCCGGTGCTTCTCCGTGCTCTCCTGTGCCATCGGAGACCCGGAGAAACGATCTGCCGATGCCTATGGAGATAGGCATAGAGATGACTGGTGACCAGATGGTCACCAGTCATCTCTATGATGGTCGGAGGCCCGGGCGCGATGTTATGACGTCACGCCTGGGTACCGGAATGTAAACAAAGCCGAAATCGCGGCTAAAAGCATTAGATCCGTGAATTTTTTTTTTACGATCTCATGCTTTCCAGCATGGAGGAGAGATGTGGGGTCTTATTGACCCCGCATCTCTCCATAAAGAGCCACGAACCATTCCTATTACAAGGGATGTTTACATTCCTTGCAATAGGTAATAGGAATAAGAGTGATCAAAAAAAAAATGTAAAAAAAAGTGTAAAAATAATATAAATTAAGTAAAATAAAAAAAATAATAATAAAAACAAATTTTTAAATGCCCCTATCCCCCGTAGCTCGCTCTCAGAATCGAACACACACACGTAAGTCCCACCCGCATATGTAAACGCCGTTCAAACCACACATGTGAGGTATCGCCGCGTGCATTAGAGCGCCAGGAACAATTCTAGCACTAGACCTCTTCTGTAACTCTAAACTGGTAACCTTTAAAAAAAAATTAAGCGATGCCTATGGAGATTTCTAAGTACTGAAGTTTGGCGCTATTCCATGAGTGTGCGCAATTTTAAAACGTGACATGTTAGGTATCTATTTACTCTGCGTAACTTCATCTTTCACATGATACAAAAAAATTGGGCTAACTTTACTGTTTTGTTATTTTTTTTATTGAATTTAATTGAAAAATTATTGCGCAAATACCGTGCGAGATAAAAAGTTGCAATGACCGCCATTTTATTCCCTAGGGTGTCTGCTAAAAAAAAAACATATATAGTGTTTGGGGGTTCTGAGTGATTCTTTTAATTCTTACTCATTGTAATCCCTTGATGATACCTTACAGAAAGGCAGTTTGATCGGCTTAAAACTGTCAACAATTGTTGTAACAATCTTGCAACTATATTGACTAAAAGTGCCAGAAATTATATATATAAAAAGACTTCCTTTATGTGTACTTTTCTTTTTTTTATGTGTACTAAACAAAATACTGTTTTATTTATATTACTATTTTATTTTTTGTAAAATTTGTCATTCATTAGAAGAGGTATCAGAGTTACCTGATTTAAATTGTACACTCCCCCTAGCCACGGAATTTGAATTCCGCCGGGGAAATTACGATCCGACGGTGCAATTTTCGAGGTAAGTGCTTGGTGAATCATGCACTTGCCTCGCAAAATTGGACCGGCGGATCGAAAATCAGATAGATTACGCGGATCTAAAGATCCGCAAATCTATCTGAATCTGCCCCCTTGTGTTTAACACATTTAATATATTTTTCCCTGTGTACACCATCCCTGATCATGTACAAACAATAAAAAATCCCTGTCACTCATCAACACCAAGAAAGGAAATTGGGACTTTATATGTGCCACCGAGAAATCACATAGAGTTAAAAATGTTGATAATGTTTTATTACATCATATAAATAAGTGATACAAAAACGAAGAACATGGTAAAAATACAGAGTTTATGCATATAACCAATATGGTGTTATTTGGTATCTAGGACAACGTGTTTTGCGATAGACTTTATTCTTCAGAATCCATTTTTTTTTATATAAACAAAGAATAGAACAGTCTAAAAGATTGAACAAAACATAAACAAGATATATACATGTAGCAGGTACTTTTCCAGACTGATCTAATCTATTAGGGGACAGCTGTCTGCTGCAGCAGCGAGGGCTTTTTCACCCCCCCCCCCCTTTCTCTCTTCACACACAGACACTCAGAACTGCTTGTTTCTAAACTCTCTTTTGGAGGTTGTCTGTAAACTCCCTATTGGAAGAGCCTGAGCCAATCATCAGACAGCTGCAAAGGACTGTGGGGGAGGAGATAAAAAGCCAGAGGAACTAGGCCAGAGCCTCTTTTTGCCTGCACCCCATCAGGAGAACATCTCCTGCACTCGCGGCCTACCAAGGGGCACATGACCTGCAACTCTAGCCCAGAGGAACAGATTGTTCATGTATCTCCAGCCCAAAGGAACAGACTGCTAAAGAAGAACACCCTGCAACAGCTCAAGGACTAAATGCCACTGCGACACACCTGCATCTAATATCGATCCTTCGCTCAGGGGAGGACCGATGACTGTGTACAGGATTTGGTGAGGGGGCTTTGCCCAGGAACCTTTAATGCTTTTTATAGAATACCACATCCAAATATTGTCCACAGAGCTCCTACATTGCCGGTGAAGATAATAAAACGCAAAGCTTTGCCTCCAGGACATTACCATTTGCTCTTAAAGGGGACACATCACGGGTATTGAGATCATTTCACTGGGTGTGTACTAGAGGTATCGTAGGCCGGACTGGGGTTCCCGTTTAGCCACAGCATCCCACACACAAAAAGTTATTGGGGAGTCTATTTATTCTGTACATATTGTTACCTATTTCTTTCGTTGTTTGCATAGTGTTCCTGACTGTTTTCTTTAAACGGTTTCAACCAAGTCCTGGTCCTGGTCCAGGTCCTGGCTGACTAATGTTAACCTGAATATTACTTTTCTTCATGTAAACTACAAGAAGAACTGTGTTGTGTTTTCCTGCTGAGTAGGGATGAGCTTCATATTCGAGTCGAACTCATGTTCGACTCGAACATCGTATGCCCGATCGTTCGCCGAATTACAAACATTTTGGGTCGTTCGTGCCAAATTCGAGTGGCGTTTCACGGCCCATAATTCACTGCGGCTTTGCAGTGCATTGCTGGCTGATGATTGGCCAAGCATGCACTATGACCCGCATGCTTGGCCAATCACAGCTTGCAAAAAAACGGAGAGAGCCATAATTGGCCAAAGCCAGCGTGGGTTTGGCCAATTATGGCTCAGGGGGTTTAGTACACGCCCCACACTATAAAAAGCCGCCTGCAGGTCGGCCTTGTGTAGTGTGTTGCGGTGGTTAAAAGAGAGAAGACAGAGAGAGAGAGAGAGAGAGTGTAATTTTTAGTAGGTAGATAGGGCAGGCATGCTAGTCAGTTAAAGTTACAAGCCCGGATTCACATACATCGGCGCATATATATGTCGCCGTAGCGTATCTCTTTTACGCTATGCCGACGCAACGCAGAGAGGCAAGCATGGAATTCACAAAGCAAATGCTCCCAACGTTGCGCCGGCGTAACGGAAATTCGTAGGCGTAAGCCAGCCTAGTTCAAAGTAGGTAGAAGTGGGCGTGATCAATTTAAATGAACGTGACCCCATGCAAATGATGGGCCGAACGAACGGCGCATTCGCAGTCCCGTGGGCGCATCCCAGTGCGCATGCTCAGATCACGTCGAAACTACTCCCTAAGATACGTCGAATCACTGCCTACGACGTGAACGTAACCTACGCCCAGCCCCATTCACGTACTACGTAAACGACGTAAATAACGACGGCTGTGTTCCCTGGTGCAGCCATTTGTATTGATGCTGCTGACTTACACCTGCTTTATGAGTCGTAACTTTACGCCGGACGTACGACTTACGTAAACCGCGTATATTAATGCGCCGGGCGCAAGTACGTCCGTGAATCGGCGTATCTCACTCATTTGCATAATCGAATCGTAAATCAATGGGAGCGCCCCTTGCGGCCAGCGTAAATATGCGCCCACGATACGACGGCGTAGGAAACTTACGTTGGTCGGATGAAGCCTATTTACAGGCGTATCTTGCTTTCAGAGTCAGGCGCATAGATACGACGGCGCATATGTGCACTTATGCGGCGTATCTCGAGATACGTCGGCGTAAGTGCTACGTGAATCCGGGCCACAGTGTGTAGAGGATACATATGCATCCCAGGTGT
Source organism: Rana temporaria (assembly GCF_905171775.1). Lineage (NCBI taxonomy): Eukaryota > Metazoa > Chordata > Amphibia > Anura > Ranidae > Rana > Rana temporaria. The sequence goes on along the minus strand of NC_053491.1, from coordinate 21,388,450 downwards.
TGTATATATATTTATACACTGTATAGTTTAGCTAGATCAGTTCTTCCTAATTTACTGGCAGGCAGGTGATTGTGCTAGCTGCAGTATTCTCACGTGGTGTATTGCCTGTGTCCTCTGTAGTTTGCACCTAAAGCTACGTGGTGTGTACTGGCCGTGTGCTCTGTAGTTTGCACCTAAAGCTACGTAGTGTGTGTACTGCCTGTGTCCTCTGCAGTGTGCACCTAAAGCTACGTGGTGTGTGTACTGTCTGTGTCTGTGCTATTTTTCTCAATCATTTTCATCCATATTGCAGGGACCAGACATTACATTAAAGCCGCAAGCAGTTTTAAATTACTCTTTTCTTATAGTAATCTCATTTTGTGCAGGGACAGTTCTAAACACGTGCCACTTCACAGGCATACTATAAAGTATGAAAAAAGTAGCGCTAAATTGATAAGAAGACACTGATGGTCTAGGACAGACACCAAATAAACAGTGTAACTAAGTATAAGTCCATATGCATAAAATAAACTTGATAGATGAATGGACTGAGTGCGAAAAAAGTTCCAAACCCACGGTGATTCTCAATGAACTTAAACGTGCAGTATCAATACCCGCCACCAGAGGGGGAGGCTTACCAGATATAATGAACCCTGGTGAGTCTACGCTCAGAGAGTCAATAAGGCTGAATATATGTAGATGGAAGATGCATCAGCAAGGAACCGAGTATGCAATCGTCAGGATGCAATGAAGTCTTCACTTGAAGGAGGATAGGGAGGTATCAACAACTTGGAGATGACTCATAGAAGATCAAACCATACCCAGTGTGCATAGAGGAAAAAAAAGGCACATAGTGTAATTCCGTAAAACATGGGATGTTTAATAACGGTTAAAAACACTTACAATTAGATGAATAAAACAGGACATCAATGTAGAAATGTGCATGGCAGCAGTAGAGTCCCGACGCGTTTCGCAAAATCTTGCATCGTCTGGGTCATACTATAGACACCCAGCAGGTACAATATATAAAGGAATTTTTTATTTTATTTTTTTCACTATAAGCATCATTAAAATCACTGCTCCAGAAAAAAACGACTGTTTTTAAAACTTTTTTTCCATTGATAGATGTTCCCTGGGGCAAGACCCGGGTTCTCAAAGACGTTTTACGACAATAACTTACATATTAGGCTTTAAAATGAGCACTTTTGAATTCGACCGTTCAAGTCCCATAGACTTCAATGGGGTTCTAAACGTTTGCGCGAACGGTCGGTCCGTTCGAAGGTCCTGTTCAGCTCATCCCTACTGCTGAGTTATTCTATTAATCACATTGCTAGGTGTGCCAGAGGGGCTGGGACAGTTCATTTGGGGTTTAAAGGCAGAGTAACAGACTGAACAAACAAAAGCAGCTCCCTCGGGGGTTTGCTACATACAGTGCCTTGAAAAAGTATTCATACCCCTTGACATTTTCCACATTTTGTCATGTTTCAACCATAAACTTGGGTATTTTATGTGATAGACCAACGCAAAGTAGCACATACAGGGGTTGATTTACTAAAGTAAAATAGACTGTGCAGTTTCTCCAGCGCTTAGCAAATAAAGTAACGATTCCCTTTGCAAAGAATACCCAATCACATGCAAGGAAAAAATATATAAAAAAAGCATTTTTGCTTGCACATGATTGGATGATGGAAGTCAGCAGAGCTTCTTAGCCATGTTCCTTCCTCTGTGTCATGTGACTCAATAGTGTTACAAGGTCTCAGGTGCGAATGGGGAGCAGGTGTGTTAAATTTGGTGTTATCGCTCTCACTCTCTCATACTGGTCACTGGAAGTTCAACATGGCACCTCATGGGAAAGAACTCTCTGAGGATCTGAAAAATAAAGAATTGTTGCTCTACATCAGTGGTCTCCAAACCACGGCCCGGGGGCCACCTGTGGCCCTTTGCTTGATTTTATCTGACCCTTGGGGTGCTTTTTTATTCATTGGCACCAATGTTGGGGCAGAATTCCTCTCAATGACTCCAATGATGGGGCAGAATTCCTCCTAATGACACCAATGATGGGGCAGAATTCCTCCCAATGATGGGGGAGAATTCCTCCCAATAATGGGGCAAAAGTCCTCCCAATGATGGGGCAGAAGTCCTCCCAAAGATGGGGCAGAATTCCTCCCAATGATGGGGCAGAATCCCCCCCCCCCCCCAATGATGGGGCAGAATTCCTCCTAAGGATGGGGCAGAATTCCTCCCAATGATGGGGCAGAATTCCTCCTAATAACACCAATGATGGGGCAGAATTCCTCCCAATGACACCAATGATAGGGAAGAATTTCTCCCAATGATGGGGCAGAATTCCTCCCAGTGATGGGGCAGAATTCCTCCCAGTAATGGGGCAGAATTTCTTCCAATGACACCAATGATGGGGTCCAATGACACCAATGATGGGATCCAATAAAAACCAATGATGGGGGATTTTGTACGTCTAATGGCCACAGTCCGGCCCCCTTAAAGTCTGGAGGACAGTAATCCGGCCCTTTGTTCAGAAAGTTTGGAGACTCCTGCTCTACATAAAGATGGCTTAGGCTATAAGAAGATTGGCAAGACCCTGAAACTGAACTGCAGCACGGAGGCCAAGACCATACAGCGGTATAACAGGACAGGTTCCACTGAGAACAGGCCTCGCCAGGGTCGACCAAAGAAGTTGAGTGCACGTGCTCAGCGTCATATCTAGAGGTTAAACCATATTTTTTCCCCCTTCATGTGTATTGAACAAAGAAACAAAATGCAGGTCTTGCTATCTTTTTTATTATTATTTCTTTTTTAACTTGTCATTCATTAGTTCAGGTTTTAGAGTTAACGTATTAAAGGAGTAGAGCTTATCTTAGTTTTTTTGGCATGTCCTTTTATATTAAAATTGAACCATCCTCCTTTTTTTTTTTTTACTAAGTTCTTTATTATTATTATTATTATTATTATTATTATTATTATTATTATTATCATCATTATTATTATTATTATTATTATTATTATTATTATTATTATTATAAAACAGAATTTATATAGTGCCAACAGTTTGTGCAGATATCTGAAGTAAACAGTATCACATTCTTTATACCGCATACATATTTTTTATTATAATTCTTAAAATTATATATTTTCGTTTTCTTTCTTTCTTTTTTTTTGTTTTGTTTTTATAATTTCCTTTTTATTATAATTTATTTTGCTTCAAACATCAGTTGGGTTACACCAGTCCCAACCCCAGCTCCGTCAACTCTGCATGTTGTCCACAAATTAAACTTTTTTTTTTTTGTTCTTTATAATAACAGGCAAATCTATTCAGTTTAGGCAGCTGAGAAATACAAAACCATATCAGTGATTTAAAATAGAGCATCACTTATTGTAGTGCACGTCAGTAATGAGCCCACACTACTGGTGTTATAAATTATACATAGTATGCATTATATATGCTGGATGTGCAGAAAAGGGTAGAAAGCCCTCAAATTAATAAAGTCACACCTGGGAGTTACACCACCACGATACACTTACAATCATTGTTAGTTTCTGCCTTCAGGCATTATACATTAATACTAAGGAACCAAAATGTATATAGTTAGCATTGGTTAGAAAAGGTAAAAGAAGGGCGATAAGCTGGTGGCAATAATTGATATAATGAGATTCATTGCATTCTAATTGCTACAGTAATATCAGAGAAATACCCTCAAGCGGCTATGAATGTGTAATTGTTGGAAAATACTCAGGGATCAGTTTCTAGTATTGACCGAGTATGACCGGACCCAAGACTTTGTACAAAGAATTGAAGAAAACAGCTTGACAATTATACTTATATTTTTTTTACTTGTTATTTATTATTTTATTACAATTACTGAAGAGCAGAAATAAGGCATTACAAACATAATAATACATATTTGTTTCATTCGAGAGGGCTTTTATTTTTTTTTATTTTTTTCGTTTTTAGATTTTTTTTTAGATTGTATGAGAAAGAATGAAAACACCTATCATGGTTTTACTGAAGTATGGACAGCCCATGGACAACCCTTAAGTCAGGGCAGACCAAGGACAACCTTTTACCAGGTCGGACCAAGGACAACCTTTCTCCAAGGTCGGACCAAGGACAACCTTTTCACCAGGGCAGACCAAGGACAACCTTTTCAGCAGGACGAATTAAGGACAACCTTTTCACCAGGGCAGACCAAAGACAACCTTTCTCCAGGGCGGACCAAGGACAACCTTTTCACCAGGGCGGGCCAATAACAACCTTTCACCAGGGTGGACCAAGGACTACCTTTTCACCAAAACAGGCCAAGGACAACCTTTCACCAGGTCCGACCAAGGACAACCTTTTCACCAAGTCCGACCAAGGACAACCTTTTCATCAGGATGGACCAATTACAACCGTTTCATTAGGGCGGACCAAGGACAATTGTTTACTAGGACAGACCAGGGACAGTAGTATCCAACTACGCCACAGTTTTCCCACTTACTTCACAAGGCTTTGCACACCAGGCCCAGAGCATAGGAGGGTTCCGTTCTGCAGTAGGCCATAAGATATGGTACACCCTATGAAGTGGCTGGGAACCTATGTCAGGCCACACCACCTATGGAACCAAAATGTATATAGTTAGCATTGGCAGAAAAGATAAAAGAAGGGCGATAAGCTGGTGGCAATAATTGATACATTGAAATTCATGGCATTCTAACTGCTGCAGTAGTATCAGAGAAATACCCTCAAATGGCTAAGAAAGTTTATAGTATTGATTGAGTATGACTGGACCCAAGACTTTTTTAGTTTTCGATTTTTTTAGATAGTATGAGGAATAATAAAATCTCCTATCATGGTTTAACTGACATCTGGACAGCCCAAGGACAACCTTTTTGCCAGGGCAGACCATACAACCTTTCACCAGGGTGGACCAAGGAAAACCTTTTCACCAGGGCGGACCAAGGACAACCTTTTCACCAGGGCAGACCAAGGACAACCTTTCACCAGGGCAGACCATAGACAACCTTTTCACCAGGTCGGACCAAGGACAACCGTTCACCAGGTCGGAGCAAGGACAACCTTTCTTCAGGGCAGACCAAAGACAACCTTTTCACCAGGGCTGACCAATGACAACTTTTCACCAGTGAAGACCAAGGATAACCTTTTCACCAGGACGGATTAAGGACAACCTTTTCACCAGGGAGGACCAAGGGGAACCTTTTCACCAGGGTGGCCCAATTACAACCATTTCACCAGGGTGGACCAAGAACAACCATTCACCAAGGCAGACCAGGGACAGTAGTCTCCAACTAAGCCATTCTATGGCATTCAAGATGTTGTTCACTCCATCACCACTTTAGAGTCTCATTTGCTTTCCCCAAGCAACCAGAAACTTGTTTCTACCTGCTATTCCTTTTTCCTTCAGGCAAGGCAGAATAGTTTACATAAACTTAAAAGCAAAACGGTTTGTCGACATACCTTCCATTAAAGATGAGGGGTGGAATGAGATCATATAAGCTTCCCTACCCATGGTGATCCCCTAAATTGATACAGATTCATTACTTACAGCGCACCTACTTCACAAGGCTTGGCACACCAGGCCCAGCCCATAGGAGAGTTCCGTTCTGCAGCAGGCCATAAGATAGGTTCCCAGCTACTTGGTAGGGTGCACCAGTAGAAGTCAGACCAGATGTTGATACATAACTTATTTTACTTACTAAATTCAGTTGGACATTCAGCTCTTTAGTTCTTTTCATTAAAACATTACATGGTGCAACATCCCCACAACATGACATCCTTAATTTTTCCTTTTTAGTAAGTGCTAGTAGGGCTATTGCGGTGCTGTGCTGTTCATAGCATTCAATAGAATCAGTCCTTTAGTCCTGTTGACAGGGTCCCAGGACGGGGTAGCCCTACTCTTTGCAGGCCACTACTGTATATCTCACATATATGGTCCCACTCCCAACTCCCAAAGATTAGAAGACCCCAAGGACCCACTCTTTTTGCATATATCACTTCTCAATGGGAAGTGACAAATGCAAGGGATGGCACACCCCATCACACAATAACCCCAGAATCACCAACTATTTTTGATACAAAATATAATTAACATTTAGGCACCTGCCTTCATACGTGTCACTGAATTTAAACAAGTAAATGTGTGGGGATTTTTACAAAGTAAGTTTACGAACCTCAAGATAATTCAGATTAATAGGACGTGATGTGCGAGGCCCTGCCATGGTTAGAATTTACCAAATTTGTGTATAAAGGAAAGGTGCAATTTGAGAGACTCTGGTGTGTTTATAGTGAATGAAGAAAGCTGTGCTATATGTTTTCTCCAGATTTGGTAGTTACGGATCGGGGCCGGTAGCTTGATGTTTCCAAGACAGCACTCAATGCAGAAGAAGTTCAAGGCCATTGGACTGAGAGAGATGAGCCAGCTTAGAGAGTCTGGGAGCGCTAGAGCTGAGGCAACTGGAAGAGAGTTCAGCAGACCAGAGGAATATGTGAGTATCAGAGGAGTAGGTGTGCCTGAGATATTAGAAGAACCTCTACATAGATGCTAAGAGTGGGAGCCCACTCTTAAGCCCTGTACACACGATCAGTCCATCCGATGAGAACGGACTGAAGGACCGTTTCATCGGTTCACCGATGAAGCTGACCTATGGTCTGATGTGCCTACACACCATAGGTTAAAGAAGCGTTCGGTTCAGAACGCGGACACGTAAACGACGTACGACGTCACTATAAAGGGGAAGGCCAAAGCCTTTGGCACCACCCTTGCCTCTGCTTTTGCTGATTCCGTGTTCCCGCGTGTAAGTGAAAGTTTGGTTAGAGCCGATTCGTGCTTTTCAGTCCGTTACAGCGTGACGAATGTCTCCATTACGAATGCGAGTTTTACAAGAACAAGCGCTCCCGTCCCCCCATTTAGTCTGAGCATGCGTCGACTTATAACCGATGGTCGTGCACACTAACATTCGGTTTTGACCTATCGGTCAGGCGTCCATCGGTTCAAATTTAAAGCAAGTTCTAAATTTTTCGCCCGAAGGATAACGGACCGATGGGGCCCACACACGGTCAGTTTGGACCGATGAAACGGACCGTCAGTCTGTTTACATCGTTTTTGACCAACCGTGTGTACGCTGCCTAAGCATCTAGGTAGAGGTTCTCCTAATACCCCAGGTAGGTGCTGAGTGAGCCTTAGGAGCTAGGTAGCTTGGAGACACCAGCGTGGGAAACTTTATGTTGTATAGGCTTTCTGTTTCCTTTTAGTAAAAACGGACTGTCTTTCTCTTAAACCAAAGTGCTGACTGATATGGACTTACTTGACAAACGCACCTTCCAGGAGAGCTAAACAGCCTTCATATCACAAGGAATAGTCTAGAAATAATTGAAATACAAGGTGGAAATGATATAATTTTTCATTTTGACTATAAATACGTTTTAAATTACCCATGTCATGTGACGGACACATAGCACGACCACCACTTTCCGCATTCTATTAATACCAGTTGCCTGGTTGACTGTGCCTTCAATAGACTCTGAGTCGCTGACCTGGAACATGGCATTTGTTCAGTCATTCTGAAGGTGTTGAAGCCGGAGACAGCCAAGCAACTTTTATGGTCAGAAGGAGGTCAGCAATGTCCACTTCTGTTTTTTCTCAACTGACCTTTAAGTGAGAAATACTTATTCCAGGTCCAACGGCCATCCCTCTGCAAAAAAAAAAATTGGTCTACTTTCAAAATGGTAATGAGTATAAAAGAAAAAAACTGTTAGCTTGCAAGGAATCAGAGCGGCAAGGGTTAAAAGTGAACTCCAGAGAATCCGCAACAACACTTTGTGCATGGAAACATTTTTAGGCATTATAATTTCCCGGAGGATATCAAGTGGAGATGAAGGTCAGCTAGAACAATACCTGAAAATTAAAGGCACTCCATTAGGGAATTACCGTCTCACCAGATAATACGAGATTGGCAATTTAATAAGCAACATAAAATATGCATGTGTGAAACTTGTCATTTAGGTGGGAACAACACCAGCCTAGATGTTTTCCTCTCCTCCAATTTAATGTTTGTTTGAATACTGCATATATTAAAACTATTAGTTATTTTATAAATTATCCCAGCTCTTGAGGCAATGTTTGGATCGGCGTTAAAAATTTGATATACAGAAAGTGCTAAATGTTGGTTTTCAAAGACTTTGAGGAACTTAACCACTTAAGCCCCGGACCATTTGGCTGCCCAAAGACCTGAGCACTTTTTGCAATTCGGCACTGCGTCGCTTTAACTGACAATTGCGCGGTCGTGCGACGTGGCTCCCAAACAAAATTTACCTTCTTTTTTCCTACAAATAGAGCTTTCTTTTGGTGGTATTTGATCGCCTCTGCGTTTTTTATTTTCTGCGCTATAAACAAAAAAAGAGCGACAATTTTGAAAAAAAAGCAATATTTTTAACTTTTTGCTATAATAAATATCCCCCAAAAAATATATATGTAAAACATTTTTTTCCTCAGTTTAGGCCTATACTCTTCTTCTACATATTTTTGGTAAAAAAAAATGCAATAAGCGTATATTGATTGGTTTGCGCAAAATGTATAGCGTCTACAAAACAGTGGATAGTTTTATGGCATTTTTATTATATTTTTTTTTTTTTTTACTAGTAATGTGGCGGAGGCCGTTGTTTGGGGTTCTTCGCGGGTTCCTGGTTCCAGGTGCGGCACCCACCTTTAGGGTGTGCGCACATCACGGGCCCCACCACTATGGCCTACCAGGCCAGGGTCGCGTGCTACGCAGAGTTCCTGACTCTGGGCTCTCATAGCCCGGAGCAACCAATGCTACAAAGGGGCCCCAGTGACTTACTGGGTCCCTACTTCTATTGAGAAGATCCTAAGCTGGGTGCTGTTCGGTGGGGGATCGGTCTGAGGAGAACCCGGAGGCAGGTGATCCAACAGGGCTTGAACGAACCATCTGGGTGACCGGACACTGACAGGGTACATTTAAACTGTCAGTTGGTAACCCCAAAAAGAACATACTGGGAGGATTCGCTCTATCGTTCACAATTTCAGCACTAGGCCTGTGGCAGAGGCCTCATCTAACATCTCAATTTAATTAGAGCCAAGTCGATGGCAGAGACTTATTGCTCCCAGAAGCTTTAAGTGGCGCTCTGGCTGCCAGGCCTGTGAGAGAGGTCTGTCCAAGGGCACTTCACCCACTCCGGCTGGAGTGGCGACGTAGACGAATACAATTACAGAGGGCAGGACTGCCTTTACTATCCATAGCCTGATTCTGTGAAGTTGCTCTTCCTTCACCAACCTATCCTGTCCACCTCAAGTTTGTATGTTGGTCGTGTTTGACCAGAGAATAAAGCATTGAAAACGTCAATCAACGGTCCTGGACATTCTATTATTGCTCTAAATACCACCATCGCCCCTAGACACAGTAAAGAGGTAACTTAAATACGCCGATCCCAAATCTAATCAGTGGCTCCTCCAGGGGTAGTGCTACATATGCATTAAGGTGAAAAAACATCAGATGATGCCGCCCCCGAGCCCCCGTTTTACTTACCTGACCCTTCGAAAGTTCCGCGCTCACCCCCGTCATCCTCCTCGAGTCGAAGCCTGGCCGTTGATTGGCTGCAGTGGATGGGTTGAAAGCAGCGCAGCCATTGGCTGGCACCACTGTCATACACATCCAATAACGCAACGCACCGGAGGGCGGGGCCGAGTGATACAGCGGTAGCTATGGCCGCCGCTGTATCATGGGAGCACGCCCGCAACAGCTCCACACTATGCAAGCTCTTTTGCATTACTGTGTGGAGTTGTTGCGGGGAGGAGCCGAGACAGCCGCCGAGGGACCCCAGAAGATTAGGATCGGGGCCACTGTGTGAAAAACGAACTGCACATTGGAGGTAAGTATAATATGTTTGTTATTTAAAAAAAATAAAAAAAAATCCTTTACTGACCCTTTAAAAAAAAAATGTAAGACAATTTTAGCCATAAAATGGAAAGGGATTTATGTTGCGTTAGAAACAGTTTGTTCCGCAATGTTCTGGGATGAAATTGCAGGTGGTGTAGGGGAGGCAACCATCCTGGGTCCATCAGGTCATGGTACCAATGGAGAACCATATTATTTAGCTATGTGTTCAAATTGCATTCTCTACAGATTAAAACATTTTTCTTTCCTTCACATCCTTTTTTTTTTTTTTGGTGCTATCTGCACTGTAGGCTGCCAGGAGGCTTTTTAGGCTTAAAATAAGAAATGATACCCCATTTTTATTAGAATTTTTTATTAGAAAACGAGCAGGAGGTGCACCATGCTGAGAAAAGGCCAAGCAGCTGCGAGCGCTATAGAAGCCTTGGAGCTGGTCTTCTCTGTCCTACGAAGAGCTAAGCAATGGGGGTTCTTAACAGGGAGATGCCTTGCTGGACAGTTTCAGGGGGTTTCAGCTTTCTTGATTAAAAAAAACAAAAAAAAAAACACTTTTATCGAGTCGGGACTAAAAATCATGTATTACTGTGACTAAACAATCTCTAAAAAAAGAAACAATACCATAGATACTACTATGCCTTAGCTACACTATAGGGCTGGTGTTAGGAATCAGCTTGTGTTATATTTACTTACTCCCGATATGATTGCAATTGTTAATAATTGAAAATGGAAGTGTCATACTAGTTCGTACAATCAATAAAAACATTTTTTTTTCCTATTAAGAAACATAGTGACAGCAGAAACAAAATAAAGAGTGGTCCATCAAGCCTGTCCATTTATTTTATTTTCTTTATTTATTTTCTTTTCTTGAATTACTTTTATTTATTTATTTTCTTTTATTTATTTATTTCTTTTCTTTTATTAATTTATTTATTTTCTTTTATTTATTTATTTATTTTCTTTTATTTATTTATTTTATTTATTTAAAGCGGTGGTTCACCCTAAGAAACAAGTTTCTACCATTAAATCCAGCATACTAGCGCGAGCTACAGTATGCCTTTCTTTTACTTTTTGGCGCCGTACTCACAGTTTAATCCCGTAGTGAAGTTTCAGACTCCCCGCGGGGAATGGACGTTCCTATGCAGAGGGGAGATGATTGACGGCCGGCTATGGCGCGTCACGCTTCCCGAAAATAGCCGGAGTAGATCTCGGCTCTTCACGGCGCTATACGGCGCCTGCGCACAGACTAGGAGCTGACTGCGCAGGCGCCGTGAAGACCCAAGTCCTGATTTCTGCCATTTTGGGAAGCTTTGACGCGCCATAGCCGGCCGTCAATCATCTTCCCTCTGCATAGGAACGCCCATTCCCCGCGGGGAGTCTGAAACTTCACTACGGGAATAAACAGTGAGTACGGCGCAAAAAAATAAAAGAAAGGCATACTGTAGCTTGCGCTAGTATGCTTGATGGCATGCTAGAAAAAAAAAATTTTTTAGGGTGAACCCCCGCTTTAACTCTTTTGTCTGGGTACAGTATAAAGAACTGTGTTTGTCCCAAACATGTTTGAAGCCACTTAGGCCGCGTACACACGTTCGGTCCAAACCGATGAAAATGGCCTGAAGTCCAGTTTCATCGGTCCAAACCGACCGTGTGTACGACCCATCGGTCTGTTTTCCTTCGGACAAAAATTAGAGAACTTGCTTTAAAATCGAACCGATGGACGGCTGACCATCGGTCAAAACCGATGGTTAGTACACAAAAGCATCGGTTCAAAACCCGTACATATTCAGAATCAAGTCGACGCATGCTTGGAAGCATTGAACTTCTTTTTTTTTCAGCACGTCGTGTATTTTACGTCACCGCGTTCTGACCCGATCAGTTTTTGAACTGATGGTGTGTACGCACATCAGACCATCAGGCCACTTCAGCGGTGAACCGATGAAAACAATCCGTCGGACCATTCTCATCGGATGGACCGACCACGTGTACGGCGGCCTTACTGTTGACTGACTCACTACCTCTGGAAGTCTATTCCAAACATCCACTGCTTTGTTGGTAAAAAAAACATATTTTCTTAAGCCCTGTACACACGATCGGTTTGTCCGCT